>NC_068971.1:30993255-31311067 GCF_016808095.1 Vigna angularis | reverse complement strand
AGAAAAGGACGAAATTGAGATTCCATGCGAAAATAGGGACTTAGTGAATGATTCAACCTATATGTAAAGATGAGAATATCCTCTACAACATAGAATAATCTCATAAATATTTTCATTAGGTAGAATGTTAACTTAAAATATTATGTTCATATGTATCATTTTATTATCATATAATGCAAAGAGATCATATGTGTTGGTGATGTTTGTTAGACGAAGCTCATCGCATGTCACATGATCTATCTTTAATAAAACTTATGTCTTATATTTATGCTTTATTCTTTATCAACACTTAATCAAAATTTCAGGGTGTATTAGATAATATTCTAACACAAGTTGTGTTAATTGCTTTTGTTGAGAAATTGCTTGGAGTAGACTTTGTGTTGACCATCATTGGAGCTTGTAAAGAATTATTTTTCTTCTCCATTACATCATTTTGTTTTCAATGTTGTTAAAGAATTTAAATAAAATCTTTGAACAGAAACTTAATTAATAATTTTTAAAAAGTTTTAAATTACTTACTCTTATACACAACTTACATAAAATATTGTTTTTAAATAACATAACACTAACCTCAAGCTAACATGATCACACTTTCTATGTTAAACTCAATTATCTCATTTTATTGTCAAGAGGTAAGAGACCTTTTAAGCTTACAACATGTTTAAATATAGATTTTATAAAAGTTGCATTGAGTATTTGTAACAAATAATTTGGTTTCGAATTACTCATTGATCTTTGTCAAAAACAACTTGAGACCATGATCATACAATTGATGTATGCTAAGTAAGTTGTAAGTTGTGTTTTATACCTTTACTACAATAACCTTTTTCAATAGAAAGTAAGTTATAAGTAATTGACTTCACTGTTTTTCCTTTGGAACAGGATCCACTTTATTCATATCAATGATCATTGAATCCCTTGGTTTTTTATTTTTGAGTAATATCCTTTTTCATTCATATGAATGATCACTCTTATTTTTATCCTTTTTTTTATCAAAATCCGCTTCATTCATATAAATGATTATCATATCATTGACTACTTTTAGTTTTGTTTTAAGATCATAGCCCACTTCATTTATAAGTAACATCCACAATTATACCTAGCTTCATTATGTCCTTCAAAATCAAAAACAGTTATTGTTTCTAATTTAACATATATTTAAATTACTAGTAATAATTATTAATATCAGAAAATAATTTAAATTAACATTATGAATTTATAATTCACTATATAATTATTTTCAGCATCTTAAACTTCATACTAAAAGCATTATTAATAAGTATGACTTAATTTAAAAATCGTTCTAAAGTATACGACTCCCTCTATCATCATTTAAATCAACATTCTAAGTTAATATTTTAAATATTTTATTATTTTAATTCTTAGCATAATGTTAAAATAATTATTAGTTATAATGATTACTCATAATCATATTTTATAACATTTTTAATGATACTTAAAAGTTTCAATTAGACATAAATAGTCATGAATTATAATTTTAAATATTTTATTAACTTAATTTTAAAATAAGTATTAATTATTGTTGTTGTTATTATTATTATTATTGATAATTATAACTTAGATCATGATACTCATAAATTCAAATTAAATATTAATAATCATTAATCATAATCACTTCATTCTTATTGAAAAGAATTACCAATATTTCTAAAATTTATGTTTTTAAAATTTTTAAAAATGTATTAAATATATTTGTTGAAAGCAACAAATCTTTCATAAATCAGACATATTTATTAGTTCTTATTAAGTATAAATTAAACAAACAACAATGATAAGAAAATAATAGTAAATTTTTGGAGTAATAATAGTGCAATAACAGTGGACGATCATCTACTACAAATGTACAATAATTTGGTTACATTGTTGATGATAAAGTTGAATGTTAGACTCTCCTGATTTGGTAACAAATGAGTTGTATAACGGTTTGGGTTAGAATATATAACGAGTGTTTGGTAGCAATCACCCTGAGTTATTAGATGATAACTTGGGTTGACCTTATCTCACAAAAGCTAAATAATTAAGTTTGAACTTCATTTTCAAGGTCCAATATGATTTCCAAACCCACATCGAGTTGGATAACTTTCTCTATCACCTTTAAAGAAGGACAGAAGAAAGTGTTAAAACATATAAAATTAACTATAAACCTAAAACTGTAAAATACTTTTTGTTTTCAAAAGTGAGTTAAGACTATGTTAAAATTAATTTAAAATCAATTAGAGTTCTGTTGTATTTTACGGATTACAGTGGCATTTTTAAAATTAAATATGGTAGAAATATTTTCGTGTCGACCAATAAGATATATTATTCTTATATTTAATGGCTGAACCTTAGCGCAACTATAAAAAATAATAGAACTTGGTCGTCTCATGAAGGTATTGGATAAGTCCAAAAAAAGTCAAATAATTATGGAGTGTGGGATGGGGGGGACTACTGTTATTTATGGTCATCACTCATAGGCTATGGGATGCACCAACTACACTTTGGAATTTTGCTATTTCTCATCATTTGGGAATGGGAACTGCCACATGCTAACAATGATCCAAAATTGCTTTCTTTCATTTAACAGGCTCTTATCTATTTCATTCCACCAAAAGATACAAGATGATCCTCAACATCATTCAAAAATACATTAATAATTTACATTAATTATTCTCAATTCTCATAAGCAAGCTTCAAAATAAAATTACTCTTTAAATATTCTCTAATTACTAACACGACTATTTCTTCAGAATAAGTTTAGCACATAGACAAATCCTTGTTATGCTAATATATATATATATATATATATATATAGACAAGTTCAATAATTTTAGATTAATTTAAATTTTAATCTTACGAATCCATACCACTGCAGTGCAATATTTAAATTTTATATTTTATATTAAAAAAGATAAGAATTGAAACAGGATAGGGAAATGAAGAGAATAAGAATTTAACCCTTTAACAAACGACGATGGATACAATTAATTCTCTTTGATTCTATTGTGTCTATCCCCCCCACCCACCAAAATCATCCACCATATAATAAGCATAGCTTCCTCGTTTATATACACTCATCAGTGACTGACTGACTGACTATGTACACACTCGTCGACGCTTTCAAAATGCAAATCTATTATACACCTATCGTAAAAAACAGATGTATTCAGATATTATAGCTATGCTCTAGCGGACTGTACACCATTTCATCCTTTATCCCCCCAAAAAACAAAAAATTCGCAAAATTTTACACCTAATCTACAAGCAATTAACTATCAGTCTTCAGGGCGTTGAATCTCACCCATCATGATCCGGTTACTGGAGACCTTGAAACCAAGAAGAGAAGGATCTATCTGTTTTCCTTTCTTCCCTTTCTTTTTCCCGCCTCTAGCTGCTTGTGCTGCATCAGATGATTCACTCCCAACTCCACTGGCTGCATGCGAATCCACCACTACCTCAGGAAGAACGGGCTTTTTCAGCATGTCTATAAATGATGTCTCTGACACAGCACCTTCGCTGAACGAAGAAGATCTAAACCGAACCTCCTTTCCAGCAGCCTGAGCATCTGTCATGCTACTCATTGACGAATTTGCAGACGGTTCTCGTCTCCCTGCCATACAATTAATCTTGTATTTCAGACTGCTGAAATGTTCTTAGGTAAAATGTTAAAATGGGTTGAGAAAATCACATACCTTCACTAGCTGTGAGATTTATTAAATTATTTTGATTGACACTGGGTGCGGATGGCTGGTCTGACTGGACATCAGGTGAAGATAAAACCCGAGATACATGGGGGCGCTTATGGAAAGTGTTATCAAAACCTTTGGTTGAAGGAGGTATCCTGCCAATAAAAGATAAGCAAACATCTTTAATAATTTTTTTTCCAACAATAATGATTCAATTATATCAATTTATCCATGTATGCATGCATATGAATTAAGACGAATGCATGAACCTAGATATACCCAAATTGCCATCCCTTTTGACAATAATAACTCAAAGACAGACAATAACTAGAACAAATTGTCATTCTTATGCTACTACTATCTAAAATGTAGCCCCAGCCCACGAAATCCTACCCAGTTGCATTCAAAAAGTGTATAAAATAAATAATTATCGGCAAACTACTTCAAGTGTGGGGAAAATTTCGCAGGTAGTGCAAAAGTTTCAGAGCAATAGTATCGGCAGACTATAACAACCTAAGGCAAGGCCTACTGCTAAATGATAAACAGGAATAGACAAAAACATGTAATGCAAACCGGTCAGCCAGAGAAATTTATGGAACCCAAAAAAAAAGAAAAGATGCTACCTGTCACCCGAAACCTCATCTCCTCGTGAATTATTCAAACCTATCTCTCGACCAAATGAGCCATCACCACCTGCAGAATCTTGTTTATTATTTTCAACCATCATACACAGAACTTCAACAAAAAACAACAGTTGTGTACTACATTACCTGCACTGCTCAGTGAGCTATGTCTACTATGGGCAATTGCAGGTAGTTCCATGGAATTCATGATGCTTTCCACTTGCTCTGACATATCCGACATCCCCGGAACTAAATTGTTCATTGTGCCCATATATTCATGTCTCTGACCCTTATTTGCCTCTAACTCAAGCAAGTCTTTTTCCATAGATGATTTACCAATCTGAAAAGGAATTCTGTAATTGGGATGTAGAGGGTCCATATTTGCAGATAACAGTGATTGTTCTTCAAGTAATGAACCAGATCTAGACCGAAGAGGCATTCTTTCAGTGTTCCCTAGACTGTTGTATTGGTCAGAGATATGCATGCTGGACAAATGATCATGGATTAAGGCATTGGAATTAGTACTCTGCGCCCTTTCTAAAAAAGGGTCATTCAGATGGACTTGCTGATGATCAGGCTGAAGCTCAAAAGGATGCATTATTGAACTAGCCTCGGGAACATGCCAAGATTTGTCACTTCTTGATGAAAGAGGATGCCATTTATCAACAGCTGATGGTTGTGCGGATTGCACACCCAGTTTTTTATGAAGTAGGTCCATAAAACCTCGTGCAGAACTGTCTTCATGAGAACCAACAGATCCAGACATGTTCAGATCTGCTGATGAAACAGCATCGCCTAACTCTCTTCTCTGCCTCACAGCTTCAAGATGCTGCTGTAATTGCACCCGGGGATCAATCCAACTATTTTCCACATGTCCATTGTTGACATGGAGTGAACTCTTGAAAGCATCAGGGTGGTGACCAAAAAGATCATCAGTTGGTTGTAGATGATGAGAGGATAAAGAATCCATTTGATCACCTCGATGTAAATAGCGACGACGGTCATGTAATTCCCTTCCTTGGGAAATAGGTGCAGACCTCTCAAACATCATAGGATTATCATAGAACCCTCTCTGGTTCTGCTCTGGAAGATTCCTCCCCAAGTAATTTAATTGCTCCTCTTGTGTCACAAGCCTCTGCTGCTGTTTGTGTATATCTGAAACATTAAATCCTGCTGAAAGACCTAGTTGATGGGTTCCAGGATTTCTAATCAACTGTCCGGTTTCATTAATTGGCCATGACCTACCAAAATGCCTTTCTCCATCTAAGCCTAACTGCTGTCTAAGAGCCAAAGATAGCTGCTGTGCTTGCAACTGATCTTGCTGAAAATGAAGCTGTTCAGAAGGTAATATATTACCATGCCTTGCTTGCAACAAGAGGTCTGACAAATCAGCTTGTCTTCCTTGGGCAGCATTGAGGCCCATATTTGCTTGGATAATATGTTCCATTGATGGATCAAGGTGCCTTAAAGAATGTGAATTCAGATGCAAGTCATTAATATATCTCCTCATTTGTACCTGATCTAACAGGTTATCCCTGGAAATATCATGTTTGGACTGCCCAAAATTGGGATCAGGGATTGGCTGCTGCATAAACTGTTCATGAAGCAATTGTTGGACTTGAGACTGTTGCTGGGGCTGAAGTTTCATTTGTTGGTGTAATAATTGTTGGTGATGCATATCTTGCTGTTGCTGTAACTCAAGCTGGTATTGTTGAATCTGATGTTCCAGAATACGTTCAAAATCTGACCCAGAATTCTGCATCATCTGCTGTAGGTTGGAGTTCATGTTCTGCGAAAGTGCATAACCTGGAAACCTATCTAACTCTGACCCATTAAGATGACCAGGGAAATGATTAGATATATTACTCTGCTGCTGAAGCCTTTCTTTCTGAATTTGTCCAATATGGGAAAGGAACTGGTCTTCCTGAAAATGTCTAATTGTACCATATTTATCACCCCATTTCTCCCTGAAAGAAGGTTGATTAACCATACCACTAATAGAGCTTTGTTGATCAGTAAAAGAAGCATCTCTATCCATTAATGGATCTAGAAAATGACCCTGATCACCCAATCTCAAGGAACTATTGGAAGATTGTGCACGCCTTAAATGAGAACCATCTCTGAGTTCAGACATCAACAACCCAAATGGGTGCAACTTATCAGCTTCATGGTGAGAATCACTCAATGCAACTTCATTGGCAAGAGATTTGCCGGTAGGATGAGAATGCAATGTAATGACATCCATGGGCCTCATCAAAGGTTTATCATTTATGCTTCCGGCCAATTTTGACAAAGAGATATCTACAAAAACAAATATATGAATAAGAAATAGATGCATATATCACAAATAAGGCCACATAATTTGATAAGAAAAATAATAGTAAATAGACATGACAGTAGCAGTATGTATGAGAAAGACAATAAATTACCCTCATCGTGTGCAGCAATATTACTGAAGCCCTGATCATCAGAGAACTTGACCTCAGAGTGATAACTATGATTGGGTATTTGAGCAGGAATACCAACACTTGAGCTAGTATCAGGTCGGGAAGAAGCCCAAGGTTGATCATCGCTAGCAGAAGACCCATCATAATCAAAATTATGCACATCTACTTTTAGGTTCCTTCCAATGGCATCAGAAGGTTCTGATTGAATAACCCTATTACTACCAGAGCCTAATCCTGACTTGACTTTCAAATGAGGCATAATGTCACCAAGTTCATGAAATGGTGATCCTTCAGGAGCATCTGACAAGCGAACAGGCAAGTCCATTCCGAAAAATCCTTGTTCGAACCACAAAATAATGTCAA
Source organism: Vigna angularis (assembly GCF_016808095.1). Classification (NCBI taxonomy): domain Eukaryota; kingdom Viridiplantae; phylum Streptophyta; class Magnoliopsida; order Fabales; family Fabaceae; genus Vigna; species Vigna angularis. Next base: position 31,303,948 of record NC_068971.1, on the reverse strand, counting down.
TCCCAAGAAAGGGTCCTTGAATTTCCCCTTGAGGATCCAGATAGCACAAACTCAACTCCTCAAGAGCAATAACACTTTCAGGCACATATGTCTTCTCGTTAATTTTGAAATCCTGTTGATTAACGTTTGGAGTTTGCTGCAGAGATGAAAAATCAAAGAGAGTGCGAGAATCATCAGGTAGACTGCTATTGATTTCAGAACCACCAATTGAGTCAACACCATTCCGATTAGCATGTTCCAGAAAAGCTAAAGATTGTCCCTGATGGAGATCAAAAGTTGCTGATTCCACAACTTTGTTTCCTGGAATGCTTCCATCTCCAATGATGCTGACAGAACTCTCATCTCTGCCATGAACACCAATAGCAGGCATATGTTTCTGCTTGCCTTCTTGAACAGTTGCAACTTCTAAAAATGATGATTATGTGTATTCAATCAATATGTGTAAAAAAACTGAAAAATCTTTACTTTCAACAGACTAGCACAGTAGAATATAAAAACATTGATTTCTCACCCCCAACAATGTTTCTCAATAAACCACCAGCAGTTGATGCTGAACTAATTAATATTTGATCAGAATCATCCGAGACATCACTTCCTGATATAACCTTTGCACTACTGCCAATGGAAGGTTGTTGTTTTCCTTCACTTACAAGAACAGGACCTGAAATAAGCCAAGGCAGGAGACGATAAGAAAGAGTAAGCTGTGAATTATTTTACAGTAATAAACAAATCCATGCATACGTTACCTGAAATATCATCATTTGACCCTCCATCCCTTCCTCTAAAGGAATAGCCCGCAACTTCACTGCTAGTAATTTTTCCTTTCCATATTTCTTTGAGGACAACCTAAAAAATGCAAAAAAATATAATAAATATCAATGCTGAAAAGAAAATTACCCTTCAAGCAAAAAATTGAAACACATTGGTAAGGCATGATGGAAGTCTGGCTTCATGTTTTGCATTTCACACACCTCTTCCTCAGCACCAGGAGCAACAAATGATAATGGTTCAACAGCACCAGGTTGAGTGAAGGGCGATATATGCTCCATCTCAGAAGGCAGGCTATCAAAATTTGGATCAACCTTTTGCTTGCGATATATGTCAAGGAGCTTACCCCTTGGGTAGTAATACGAATCAGCACCAAGGCTAGACTTCCCCAATATGGTTTTATTCCTATCCACAAGTGCAGATCCAAGACTCGAGCCTATAGGAGACCATACAATTTGTAAGTTTCCATTAATGTTAGCCCTTCCTCTTCCTGGTGAAAATCGCACATTGGAGCCTTCTGTACGTCCTTTCTCCAGCCCAAATCCAGGTGCAGCACGGTATGTAGCCACACCAGCAGCTTGAGCTTCCAATCGATGTCGTGGCCTCCATTTATCACGAGAATCAGTGTCACGGTCAGACCCAATGCGATTGCCACCAACAGAAGATTGTTTTTCAGTGTGACCATCTTCCTTCTCAACATCGTTTCTTTTTTCACTTCGAGAATCCTTCTCTTTATCTTCAGGACCCCATCTTGATGACCACTTATTCTCTCTTCTAGAGTCATGACCAGAACCACGGCTCTCATGCCAGCGATCAGAGGGCAAGGATCTATTCTCTGATGTTGAAGTATTCTCCAAACGACGATCTTCTTTTCTACGATCCCTTCTCCCAAGCAAGCTTGTTTCCCTCTCCTCTTCACGCCAGCGGCGACTGATGTCAACATCAGGAGTTGTCCTCCTCCAGTCTTTCTTGTCCTGGGACCCCTCCAAACGCCAACTATCCTTCAGTATGGGATCAGTTGAGTTCACCTGAGGCAAAAAGCCAAGTAGAGATGTCATCCTATCATTTATCCAAGGTTGTATCAAATTCTACAGTTTAAATAACCACTCAAATTTAACACTGAGAACAACACATAAGAATTCAGCTTTTCAAAGAAAACCTGATTAATCGACCAAATAGATATTTGTATTAGAAAAATGTCTAGAAAATCCTACCGTGCAAATTGGGAACCCAAATCAGCAATTATAGTTTAAACTAGAACCCCATGATTACATGAGACAGATGGGTCCAGAAAAACACTTTGTGATTAAGTTGGAAGAATATTCTAAATTAAAGAAAACAACTAAAACTCAGTACAAGAAGATGTATCCTCTCCACTTTATGTTTAATTACAACAGTACCAGGCAAATAGCAAACAAATATCACAAACTCTTAAAATTGCCAGAAAAAAAAGACTAAGAAATGAATCCATGATCAAAATCCTTTCGTCTCACTGATTCCAACAAGTTCAATGCTGGTACTGTAGAAAAAAAAATGCATAAACAATAGTGACATGTTAAACACACGTTTCTGAAATGACAAACTTTTAGTGGCCAAAATGATTTAGAATAACAATAGAGATACGGATAGATTTCATGAAAGGGGGAGGGTATCCAATAGCACAGGCAAAACCATAACATCAAATAATACGTACCCCCACCGGATTGGTAGGTGTCCTTGCATCAACAGGTTTGGAATACAGCCACTGTGGGGATAGGGGTATGCTGTTCTCAGATGACAATTGATCTGAAAGTAAAATGTTTCATCAATTAACCATAACAATTTACAGCAAGAAATAAACACGACTAGATTTTAGCTGAGACAAAGATAAACACGATACCTTTCGAATCATCAAGTAGCGCTGCAATCCCTTTCTCCCCACCATGTCCTCCGGATGCTTCATCTAACAGACCAAAATACAAATTAACAGACATGTCATTCCAATTTATTATCTTTTTAAAAAATGCCTAAAGTACAGTAACATAAATTGGATAAGAAGTATTTTAAGAAAAACAAAATGCAAAAACAAATCAAAACAAAAGGCAGTTATATTGATTCCTCGTAAGGTACAACGAGTAGCTTCTGAAAATATATCATAAAAGTGCTTAATGACGGGATCTGCAATATCCATCCAAACTTACAATTACATATCATTAAAACCTTTTACAAAAAGTCAACAGAAAAATCAAATCAACCAGCCGCACACGCCGAAGAAAACAACCCCACCAACAACACAATCAAATCAGGTTACTTATGCAATAAAAAGAATCACGACAATTCCAGATTCAGATTATCAAAAGCAGCAAAGTGAGCTACTCCTAATCCCTCCAAAAACGGCCTTAGAAAACCACACTTCTCAGCAAACAGCAGTACATACATCACAATATATACTCACTAAATCAAATGGACGCTAACATAGATCAATTCCCAAGGTAAAGTCAACTTAACCCATAATTAAAATAAAAACACTAACAAAATCACATAGGAAAAAAAACAAAAATAAAAAACAAACAAATTGCAGAGCCACAGAAGCATGAACAGGCCCGTCTGTCGGGCGCGCAATTGACACGCAGAACAAATCGCGGATTGAGATTCAACGGATCCAGACAAGGAGATCGAGCAATGATTGCGAGACAATGAAAACGTGTGTTTCAACAAACTCGAAAAAAAGCCCTAATCGAAAGTTAAAGAGAATTGAAATGAATCAAATCAAATCACCTCTGAGGGAATCAGAAGTCTTGGAGAGGAAGAGATCGTCAGGGAGATTGACCTTGCCGTCGCCCATCGCCGTCGAGTTCGGGATTGTCAGAATTCGGAAAACAGAGAGATCCGAAAACGGAACGGAAGAAGGAGAGGAAATGCTAATAGATGAAGGAATGCGAGAGAGAGATAGGGTTGAACGTTGAAGTGTGCGTCGAAGATTGAAAGGGTAGGGTTTGCGAATTGCAGGGTATAAGATAGATAGAGAGAAGGAGAGAGGTAGAAAGATAGAGCGAAGGAGAGAGAGAGCGAATGAATGCGGTAAGGGTTTGAGGGCTCAGGGTGTGTGGTGTGGTGTGGTAAACATCAGAAGCAACCACGAGACTGTCATATATTATTGCATTTTTTTCTGTTTTAGTTTTTTATGCAAACGTGATATAAATGATAAGAAAATTTTAATCTACCTATTTTAATTTCCAGATCGGATAAATTAGTGTTGGGTATGATATAGTATTTTCAATAAGTCTTTCTAAATATTCGGAGCTTGCGACTTTGTCTCTGGAAATTGGACTTAGTTTATAGGTCAAATTTTTTCCAAATTTAAATTATTTCATAATATTCACAATGCTTAAATTCTTTATATTAATTTTATGTCATAATATTATAACAATTTAAATACGTCACAAAAAAATTATTATAATTTCAAGATCATTAAAATTAGTGTTTAATTTAATTGTGTAAGTTTTAGTACTTAAAACATTCTCTCCATTAATGTCTCTAGCTCAAAACATAGCTTTCTTAAACTACATTAAATATACTAATGAAAACAAAGGAATCAACCGCTATTTGCATCGAATTTTTTATGATAATAAAAAATTAAAATACAATTAAAAAATTATATATTATGATAGTTATTAAGATTAAAAAAACATTATTAAAATTTATATTAAATTATAAAAAGTGAATACAGAAAAGAAACTATAAAAAAAATATTTTTATTAATTTTTATAATGTTATAATTACTTAATAAGAATAATGTTGTAAAGAATTGAAACTGTAGCATCCCATCTATAATATTCGAAAAAATAAGGATTTTAAAAATAAAGTATTTAAAAGAAAATAGGAGATATAATTTTAGTAGGTTTAGATATTAAAAAAAGATATTATTATTATTAGTTATTGTAGATATTTTAAATGATATATTGAGATATTATTACATATAATTAGATATTATGGCTAGATAATAATAATAATATATATTATTGATAAACTCATAATAAATTAGAATAAAATGTATTATTAAAAGTGATAAAATATTAGAGATAGAGTTGAGTGGATTCATAAATATTAAGATATAGAGAAAGGGGTGGTTTTGTGTTTAGAAACCCTAGAAACTCTAAATCAAAGAGAGAAAACAAAGGAAGAAAAGATATGGGTGTTTTGGGAGAAGAAGAGAGAGAGCGACAAGAAACTCTTAGTGTAAAGGAAGAATGGTGGTGTTTTAAGGTTGTAGATAAAACCTTATAATTGGTCAAGGTATGTGAAAGCTTACCTATGTTTGTTTATGGTTGTATATTATATGTTTTTTTGGTTATTTTGGATTGATAATCCTTGTTGATACATGTCTATATGATTATGATTATATGTTATTATTGTTGGACAAGGGTTTGTGTATGCATGGGCATAATGTTTTTGTAATATTTGTGTTGGGTTTTCCCTATGAATGTATGTATGGTTTGTTGGGTTATCCCAATAGAGGGTTTGATGCTAAGGGAGAACAAAGTTATGTTGTTTGGGGTTTCCATGCAAATATATGTTGTAAGTGTTGGGTTATCGGGATCCCTTCTTATGTGGAGAATAAGCCAAATAATGTGGACCATTATGTCTCACTTTGTTTTAGTGGAGATGAGTTAGATTAATAGGGCACACTAAAGTCATTTGAAGAGAGGAAAAAGCCAAGTGAGAGAGAAAGGAAGGTATAGTTTTCGCATAACATATAACTTCCATTGGTGTTTTCATTATTATGAAGTCGTTCATCGTTGGATCGGGCTGATTTTTGGACAATTGGTTCCATATATATGTTTCTTCGTTCTGATTGTTCAGATCGTCAATTGGAGGTCCAGTTTGAGAGAAAACAATCAGCAGCTCTATTTTGGAGAATTACATAAAATCTTCATTGGTGTTTTCGTTGTTGTGAAATCGTTCACTATTTATTCGAGCTGATGTTTGGACAATGGGTTCCAGACATATGGTTCTTCGTTCTGACCGCTCGGATTGTTAATCAGAGGTCTAGTTTGGGAGAAAACACTCTCGCATAAGCAACTCTATTTTGGAGAATTTTCATTTTCTTGGTTCTCATTTGTAAGCATTATGCTTAGTTAGTTTGGCTGATCGAAAACCCTATTTTCGTGTTTTTTATCGGAGACTCTTTTGCACCCTATTATTGGGGGTATAACATGTCAATGATTGAATCTGGATGATTCAAGTGATGTATTATGTGTGTTTTAGTATGTTTACATGGGTATATGATGCTTGAATGCATGTATGATATGTTAACTATGTTTCCACGTGATCTGGGATTGATGTATGTATTTTTGAATACTTGAATTGTGTCTATGATGCGTTTCGATTCAACAATAATTGATTATCATTAGTTATAATTGATTATCTACGCATTGGTTTTGAGTGTGGTTTCAGGAATAATCAATTATCTGGGATGATAATCATTATCCCTTACTATGTGATGTTGTTCAAGAGTAGGAAGTGATCCAGTGTGGTGGCGGTGATACCCTTAAAGTTAGGGTCTTTCTTTCACCTGTGTGAGGCAGGGGAAGAGGATGGGTTACGAGAATAGCGAAAATGGTTTTTCGTGATCATTAGTTAGCTTAGTGAGAGAGTCATGGTATTGAATAAACCATATGGTGTGATGGTGGGTATGTTTTAAGTAAGGTTTTCTCGCTATACTTAGTTAATCCAGGGATGTACCTTTCCTCTTTTGAGGGGGTAGAAAGGTAGTCACATTTCCTCTTGTGAGGGGGTAGAAAGGTAGTGACCTTTCCGCTTTCGAGGGGACAGAAAGGTGGATCTTTTTGTCTTTAAAAGGCAGTGGAAGAGATAGTTCTCTTCATTCATGATGGGCGGTGGAAGGGACTGGGATTCGGTTGTTGTGTTTCCTCTTTCGAGGGGGTAGAAAGGTAGTCACATTCCTCTTGCAGAAGGGTAGAAAGGTGGATCTCTTCGTCTTTAAGTGGCGGTGGAAGAGATGAGCTTGTTCGTCCTAGAGGAGCGGTGGAAGGGACTGGGATTCGAGTGCTACTCTTTCCTCTTTCGAGTGGGTAAAAAGGTAGTCACCTTTCCTCTTGAGGAAGGGTAGAAAAGTGGATCTCTTTGTCTTTAAGTGGCGGTAGAAGAGATCAGTCTCTTCGTCCTGGAAGGGCGGTGGAAGGGACTGAGATTAAAGTATTGCTCTTTCCTCTAGTGAGGGTGTAGAAAGGGGTGGAGGTCTCACCCGAAGGGTTCTGACTCGTGTTGAGTTTAGTGTTAGGGTAAACAGTTAGGAACAGAGGAGACAGGTCCAAAGTTGCGGTGGAGGACCACTAGAATCATCTTGTTTTGATAAACAGGAATGATACAGTGAAATATGAAAGTTTATATACATATAATGGTGGTTGGATAGGCCCGAGTTGCCTTAAATTAATAGATAATGTAGAGCTAATGGGTTGAACATGATTTTCGTTTGAGGGAATGTATGTGTGGTTATCACATTGGTTGTTATAGTCTTATTATGAATTCATTTTGTTTGGTGCGATGGAATTGTAATAAGGACTTAACTACTGTGATATAAATGTTATATTAGTGATTTGATGTTTATTTTGGTATTATTCTGAATACATTGATCAATTTATGATGATGTTGTAAGGAGAGTTAAATCGCTATGGTTGTGATTGTAGATGTTGTGTATTTTCTAGATCACGATATTTGGTTTAAACGATGGGTTTTTTAGTGGTGTAACTCATGCATGAGGAATAGAGTTCTCTACCAGTGTAGGTGTGATTCTTAGGGTATGGTTCTTTGATTTTACTCATGGGTGGTTTGGGTAGTAACGAATCAATTATCTTAAGTGATAATCGATTATCATAGTATATTTTGGTGAAAATGGCGAATTTGATGAAGAGTGGACATGAACCAAGCCTGAGGAGTTGTGGAACATGTTGATAATCAGATATTGAGGTTAGTGGTTATGTTTAGGGTCAGTTTGACTTGTGGTTGACAGTAGAGCATGAGTGAGTGTTAGGATGTACTTGAGTATGTGATTGATGAGCATGAGAGTGGAGGATAAGTCTATTTGTTCCTCATAAATCCTGGCTTTATCTGTAGATAAGTGCTTCCTTTTGCCATGTGTGCATTGGAAAGAAATGATTTGTAGGGAAGGCAACAGGTGCACTGTAGGAGAGGCTACAGTTGGTGAGGTAGGGTACAGGAGTGAGATGGACTCTTTGCACTAGTATTGTGGTATGATGATGATCATGGTGTTGTTCATGACTATGATAGTCATGATGGTGGTGTATCTATGATGATGATTATGATACTTGAGATGCTCTAGGTTATGTTATGTTGATAGTACTATAATGGTTATAGTAAGTAGTTAGCATGTGTGCTAATGAGTGGATATAGACCAAGAGTCTATGTGTGAGACGTTAGTGATGACATCAAGGGTTAGAGATCAAAGATCAATGACCGAAGTTCAAGGATCGGGGATCGATGATTGAGTTTTTCAGTATGATTGAATTGTTTATGTTAGATTATTAGTAATCCTATTGTTATTACTACTATGTGTGAGGTGTTTGATTATGGTTGATATAATCGAAAGGTATATATCTTGTTGCGTGTTTGATTATGGCTGGTATGATCAGAAGGTATGTATCTTGTTTTGTGTTTGATTATGGTTGATACAATCAGTATGTACGTTCCTTGTTGTTATGATTGTTTTCTCAGTAATGTACCTCATACATGTTTGTATTTGTGTGTTTGTGAATGAAATTATCAACAATGATCGTATAATGCGTTATAGTGAGCAAATAATGTTAGAAATATTCTAGAGGTGTGATTGACTCGAGAGAAGGTGAGGAATAACCTTGGGATTCATTCAAAGTTATTTTGTTTTACAAGTTAAGACAATATAATTGGAGTATTTCCTTCGTTATTTTATTACTCGAAATAATGAAATTGTATAAGGTTTTCTTTAAGTACGTTTTCGCACTATGATAAATTTGGAATTTTATCGATTTTTAATAACCTGTGACATCCCAGAAATCGGGGTGTTACATCATCTAATGGTATAAACTACTAAGCAAAACATCATATATTCGGATAATGCACAATAGATAGATAAGAAACATACAAAATATTGATACAGTTATCCAGAGTAATAACTATACCAACATAACATATGTATAAGGTTTCAAAAAATTAACAAGTCTCTCAAAAGAAATTTCATAAACAATTTAACATATCATATATCAGTTTAACATTTATAACATTCTATCAATCATATAAACATATAAACAGTTGACTCTATACTCAATTATCTAGATACATGCTTTGACATGTATTCAATATAAGTGTGTCCCCGTAGTAGTCTTTATACTCTACAGAGTCATAAACGCATCGATTATCACCCTACTACTCATAAGGTTAACCTTTCAGACTAGAGATCAAAAGTCTAGGGTAAAGACTTCGTGTAATTCTCCACCCCCTACTCATCTCCTTCATCTTTATATGAGTTGAATGGTTGGTAGTATATCAAGATACTTACTTTCAGAATCTCCACATGTCAAAGCACACACTAAAAACATCACCACCAATTCATCCTTGAATTGGTTCCAACCATTCACATATCATATTATAAACCAACCATTGTTTTCACATTCACATAATCACATACATTAAACATATTATAAGAGGTATATGAAAATTTAGTTAAAATTATGATATTTTTGCTCAACCACTAGATCTGCTCGCTCAACCACCAAATTTGCTCACTCAACTAATAATACTTGACACCACACTCGTCTAACGATCAAATCTACTTGCTCAATGACAAAACCAATGGAACTTACATATTTAAAATCTCCCAAATGTCGCTCAGTGGTTATATTCTCACCCAGCGGTCGTCAAGTCAATGAACCATTTGACTTTGGTTTTGTCTAGTGAGATTTTTGTCGCCCAACGATCACTAAGTCAATAGCTATCTCACTTTGAACTCGTTTAATGAGTATATGCTCGCCCAAGGAGTCTGCATAATTATGCAGAATAGAATTTTGTAGATTTATGTCATTCCAATCTTGCAAAACCATACTAACACCAATCACAAATGCTCAAACCAACCAGTTCTTAAATCATATGCATTTCAAGATCAGATATGGATCAATGACTTTAGAGACAAATTCCTCAAATGAATAGCCCTTCCCACACTAGTGGTTAGGGTTACTCTAAAAAAACAAGTTCTCCAAATGCAAACTTCAAAGGTTTCCTCCTCTAGTCAACTACGACTTTTGCTGACTCTACAATGCCTTCATTCTCTCTTGTATTTTTCTTACCTTCTCAGTGGTTTACTTCAACAACTTTAACCTTACCAGCACTACCTCACCATCCTGATACCAACATAAAGGAGTTATACACCTTTTTCCATACAAAGCTTTATACGGAGCCATCTCGATGCTAGCATGGTAACTGTTATTATATGTGCACTCTTCCAAGGGAAAAACTATAAATATCATGATGTGTTTGATTTTTGCTATGTGCATACTATTTATTTATTTCTTTTATTATTTATGTGCATTGGATGGTATTTATAATAATTATTGTGCATTGTCCGTTAAAGTATGAATATCTTATTGTGTTTGTTTAATTATAATTTTAAGTATTTTTCTTAAGTCTTATCATAGGAAAACATAAGAAGAATATACCTGTATTTTTGTAAGTATATTTTCAGGGATGATAATTGTTGTTGGGATGTGAGATTATAGGAATTTTAATAATTAGGAAAAATATACAAATGTGGTTAACTATTTTAATAGTTTGTTATTTATATTTAAAGGATAACTTATCTCTTTTAGTAATAGTTATATATATAATTGTATGATTAACATATTTAGGTCACACCTTTGTTTTGTGATTTCCTTATATATTAAAATAATTTTTTTATTTAAGAACATAAAATAATGGTTTTAATATGGTTGAGTTGATTATAGTAATATTATATATATAGTATATAATATAAATTCACACTTGTATGCAGTGATAATATATAAATAAATAATTGTATTCGGGGTTGTTGCAGTGTTTAAATATTATTGTTAAATGATAACAATAAAATATATATTTTTTAAATAAATATGTTAGTTCGGAGTTTCTTCTGTATATATGTAATTGTAGTTTTTTATTATTTTATTATATAATTATTATAATTGTTATAAAAGTTAGCATATATGGATGATACTTTAATTAGAAGATTTTGGATAATTTAATTAAAAAATGATATTATTATATATTGTTAGATATTCTTAGATATTGTTCTATAGTTAGAAATTAAAATATATATATTGAGATATTATTATATATTTTTGTTAGATAATAATAATAATAATAATAATAAAATGCATTATTTAGGGAATTATCATAATCAATTGAAATAAAAATATTAAGATATAATATATTATCTAGGGACTTATCAGGATTAATTAAGTTAAAGATAAATTTCTTTTATCATATCTTTATCTTTTATCTTGGTTGTTATTACTCTTTAAGGGTCTTTATTAGAAACATAACATCCTATGTGTATATTCAACATAAGAAAAATTAATCTCACACATAGTTGTAACTATAGTAGACATATTTTATTTATATAAAAACTTTGGTCATTAGGAAAATGAGACAAAAACTTTGAACTAATGAGAGAGAAATAGAGACTGAACATGAGAGACTAATGCTATTACAATTGAGGAGATCCTTGAGGATAGATAAATCCCTATAGTATTGGCCAAGGCATGGGGAAGCTTACCTTTGTTTTCTTGTTTTGTTGTATGTTGAATATGGTATGTTCTTGATTTTCTTGAATGATTAGGTTATGAATGAGAATGGGCTTCGAAAATTTGATATAATGAATATGGATGATGGTTGTTGGGTTTTCTTATGAAACTAGGTATGATTGTTGTTAGGATTTTCCATGATAGTATGTATGATTGTTAAAAGGGTTGAAGGTTTGCAAGAGTGAGTGTTAGCGTTGTATCTGAACATGTGATTGATCACCGAGCATGAGAATGAAGGATGAGTCTACTTGTTATACCTAGTAAATCTTGAGACTATTTGTTGTATGATACGGGATAACGACTCTCTTTGGCCTTATGCGCGAAAAGGAAGTGGTGTTCGAGTCTGAACCTTCTTTGTATGGGGGAATGATGTTTAGCCTAGACCCTGTGTGGCATGAAAATAGGTCCTTAGTCAAGAAGGCGGAACGACTCGAGTGGACCTGTAGGGGAGGCTACAAGGGTGAAGTAGAGTACACAAGTGTAACTGATTCTTTCGTGATGAAGTTCATGGATTGGTGGTACTCATGGTGGTGTTCTTGATGAGGATATTCATGATGGTGGTACTTATGATGGTGATGATGCTCCTGATGATATGTGATTGTAATGTTTACTTTAGGGGTGTAGTTAACATAGTGTAGATGAAAGGATAGATCGGTGGTCTAAACTTAGGATCGAGGGTCGAGGATTGAGGATCAAGTATTTGAAGATGATATTGTTGAACTGGTGGAGGCATACAAGTATTCTGAATGGTGGTTCTTGATATTGATGTTGTTGTTGTGGAGCATCATACCATCTTAGATTAGGGTCATTCGTCCAACCTGGATTTTTGTTGTAACTATATGAATCAAAATGATGTTAAGTAGGGAAGAATTCATCCAAAAACATATGCTTAAGATCTTCCCAACCAACTATGGACCTTGGAGGAAGAAAATACAGCCAGTCCCTTGCTACTCCCTCTAGTGAATGCGGAAATGTCCTTAAGAAAATGTGATCATCTTGGACATGTGGAAGTTTTATTGTAGAGCAAATGATAAGGAACTCCTCCAAATGTTTATGTGGGCATTCACCTGTAAAACCATGGAACTTAGGCAGCAAATGTATCGGTCTAGTGTTTAAAACACAATGAACATCATCCTCATTTGGTGGAACCGGCTCCCAAAGAGCACTATCAGAAGTTGAAGGATGAGTCATATTGTTCTCAACATAGAAATCAACATAATACAAATGAGAATCAAAAGTAGAATTTGATGCAGATGCAACATATGTAGCAGATGCAGCATATGTAGCAGATGCAGTATGCACACAATATGGAGCAGTAGAAACAGAAAGAGAATCATAATCAGAGGCACAGGCAGAGAAAACAGTATGCATATATCTGATATATGGAGCAGTAGACACAGGGAAGAAGAATGCTAAGAATTATGCAACTAATGAACTAATGCTATCTAAATGCATAAACTATCAAGTCCTAGAATGCCTAAATAATCTATGAAGAGCCCTATCAATTTTAGGATCAAAGGGTGGTAGTTGCCCATGATTGCCCCTAGTCATACATTGAGTCAACTCCTATTAGCAAAAGTCAACATAGTGGAACATAGGGGGGTAAACAACAAATATATACAAACCAAATCAGAATGGGCTGAAAGTTTGTGACAAACACAAAAAAATCATGAAAAGATAGCACAAAAAATTTCAAAGCAAAACTCAAAGTATGGCTATGTCAACCAACACAGGAAAGTGTGAAAAATAGTAAAATAAAACTTCAAAAATAAAAAAGAAATAGAAAATGGTCTCTTTTTGGAATTAGAGGCATGGTTCAATGGTGTAGCGGCGAGGGTTGCAATACTCGTGTTTTTATACCCAAAAAGCACATATGATACATCAAATTCTGACTCCGTGAGCAAAAGTTACATCCTCTTAAGTTTTGGTCGACCCATTTTTCCCAAAACTGAATCTGGACAACCAGTAGAGCTTATGGGATTTTTCTATGAAAATATGGAGTAAAAGAAGTGACCACACTAAATTTCAACAAAAAATAAGACCCCTAGCTATCAAAACGAAAAATATCAATAAATTAGGAAAAAGTGGGCACTATTCACGCACTATTCATTATGCGTACAACTCTTTCATTGCATTCTCGTGCCTCACAAGCCAAATAGCATCCATTTTCTCCTAATTGTGACTCAAACAAACAAAACACAACACAATTAAACATGCAACATGTACATACAGACCATTAAAGCACACACAAAACGCACACACAACACATACTAACACAACAAAAAATCTAAGATTGAACCGTTGGTCTCCGACAACGGCGCCAAATTTGATCGAGGACGTACCCGAATCAAAATTAATATGCAATTAAAGTGCAGTATAAACTAGGAAGTGACTCCTAGGTCGTCTCTCAAGGACCAAATGTGGTTCAGGAATTAGGTCAAACACGTGGTGGGGGTGGTCTTGTGGACAGTTTGTGAACTAAATTGAATTAAATTTAAACACAAATTCAACACATATTAACAACAGGTTGGCATCTAGAACAATTGCAATGCTTCCTATCCTTGATTAACAACATTTGAACACTACTTTCATCCCTAATTCAACACGAATTAACCAACTAAGCGAAGTTTAATTCGGTCTTCAAAAACGTGAATTAAGCAAACACATTGCAAGGGTCTAATCAATTATGCACTCATAGTCCAATTAACTAAGCGAAAATCAAACACTAATTAGGCAACTAAGCGTATACCTAATTGCAAACACAAAACCGAATTACCTTCATGCAAGGCAAAAACAACACCATCAAACGACCCAAAAATCGCAAGCAAACATCACAATCGTTCCAGTTGCCAACCCAACTCAGGTAAACTTCCATCAAGACGAAATTAAACATAGCAAAATGCAAAAAACAAAGGCAAAAAAAATTGCAAGGGGAAATGACAAAACTGCAATTAAATTGAATTAGAAAACATAAATGGGCAAAGTTGGAAACGTAATGGCAAAACTGAAAAACGTAAAATGGAAAGCTAAATTGAACGTCAGATGTTTCTTAAGTTGACGTTATGTGATTCTAAGGTCATTGGTTTACGTCGATCTAGGCCTTATATGACGTTAATACATTTTAGATTACGTCGATATGCTCCTTGTTTGACGTTAATACATTTTAGACGGCGAACTATTTTAGTAAATGACGTAGAGCGATTCAATTTATTTACGAAAATGACACCGGTCATTTATAACGTTGGATATTGACTTCTTTGATGTTGATCGCGTGACGTTATACGCTGTTTTTCCACTAGTGTGCGAAAATGGAAGCAAAAAACAAAACTGAATTGCGAAAATGGAAGCAAGAAACAAAAATGAAATTGAAATTAAAGACAAGATTCAATACATAAAAAGGGAAAGGAAAGAAAGAACCTAAAACCCCAAAGGGGAGGGGGTGGAAAACGTCCCAATGCTATAAAACCTACAAAGAAAACGAAAAAGTGAAGGAGAGCGGCGGCGTTTTGCCCCCTTTGGGTACTAAAAACCTAGTTCCAAAGTCAGCCCACAAATTGGGCTTTTACAATGTTGACCCAAAATGGCCCAGTGGTGCAAATATGTCCAAAAATACACTAAAAACGAATTTGCAATTGAATTAAATCTATAACGCCTATGTGGAGAGTGGTTATTGACGTTCTTGCCCTCTTGAAGTCCCGAAATAATATTCTAAATAATTCTCTACAATTAATAATATTTCCAAAATTTTTAATATACGGATCATATTGTACTCGTCTGAACCAGTCACCAAGATTAACCATCAGCTTTAATACCACTGTTGGGTTTTTATCGAGGAGAATGGGGACTTATGTAACACCCCAAATTACTGGTTATTAGAAAAACGGTAAAATTTTAAACTTTAACTTAACGCATAAACGTATTTTTAAAAACCTAAACATTTAAACATAGTAATTTATTCTAAAACATAATAGTTCCAAAACATTTGTCCAATAGAAATAACGAAGAAAATAAAACAACTTCAATGACATTGTCTAAAGATTCAAATGCAATAACTTTGAATAAAAAGCCCAAGTTTGTCCTCTGTTATCTCTCAATCTTTTATGCCTCAACACCATCTGCAACATCATCTGCTCACGTATAATGCATTATACAATCATTGCCGATAATTTCATTCACAAACATATATAGGTAAACTACCGATAAAACAATCATAATAACATGATATAAACATACTTGTTTAAATCAACAATAATCAAACACCCTATACATAATAGTAATAACAATAGGATTCTTAATCCTCTAACATAACAATTCAATCAAACGAATTACTCGATCCTCGATCTTTAACCCTTGATGTCATCGCTAACATCTCACATCTAGACCCTTGGTCTATCCATTCATTAGCACCTAGCTAACTACTTACTATCCTCTCATAGTAACATCGCTATCACATAGCATCAGCTGGAGCATCTCAACCACTATGATCATCATCATAAATACATCACCATAATGACTATCATAGTCATGAAAAACACCATGAGCATCACTGTACCATAAACACCACAGTGGAAAGAATCAGTCACACTCATGTACCCTACCTCACCAACTGTAGTCGCTCCAACAACCCCATCTGTAGATTCCCCACACAGATACATTCGAGTAGTCCCGCAATCTAGCTAAGGAACATGTAATCCTACCACACAAGGACAAGGAAGACACCTTCACCCCCACACAAGGAAGACTCAATACTCGGATAACCCTTCCAATGCATACAAGGCAAAAGGAAGCACATATCCACAAATAACACCAGGATTTATAAGGTACAACTAGTAGACTTATTCTCCACTCTCATGCTCATCAATCACATACCCAGGTACATCCCAATAATCACTCATGCTCGAATCCCAATCACAAGTCAAAAATGACCCTAAACATAACCATTACTCTCATTCCAGGGTTATCATCACATTCCACAACTTTTCAGGCTTGGTCTACGTCTGTTCTTCATCAAATTCGTCAATTTTCACAAAAATACATTGTGATAATCGATTATCACTTTTGATAATCAATTATCTCAGGCATTATTAACCAAAAACATCACGCAAAAAGGGATAATCGATTATCATCATAGATAATAGATTATTCCCGCAACGAAACTCAACATCGATGCGCAGATAATCGATTATCACTAATGATAATCGATTATTGCCAAAACGAAACACTTTGTGGACATGATTTAAGCATTCAAACATACATACCTCAATCCTAAATCACGTGAAAACATATTCAACATATCATATGTGCATTCAAGCATCACATACCCATGTATACATACTCAAATACATATAATACATTACCTGAATCATCCAAATCCAATCAATGACATGTTATACCCAATAAAACCCAATTATATTGCATATAATTATTACCACACCCTTACCCATATATTTGCATGGAAAACCCCCAAGTATCATAACCCAACAAACCATACATACATTCATAGGAAAAACCCAAGACAAATATTACATAAACCTTATGTCCATGCATACACAAACCATTGCCCAACAATGACAATAGATAATCATAATCATAATCATATGAACATGTATCAAACAAGGATTATTAATCAAAATAACCAATAACACATATAACATACAATAATAAACAAATAAAGGTAAGCTTCCTCATACCTTAGTCAATCCTAGGGCTTTGTTTATACTCTAAAACACCATCAATCTCTAAGGTTTCTGCAGTTCTTCCTCTTCTCTCCCCAAAACCTCCTCTTTACCTCTCTCCCTCCCTATCTCTCTCTTTTTCGTTTTAGATGTAGGTTAAAAAAATGTGCAACCCTAGTTTCCCTTTTTTTTATCTTCTCTTATTTTATCTTTATCTTTTTAATTAAAATAATATCAACAACCACTAAATTTTTTAATTTCAGATTTATTTTCCTTTACTTTCTACACCCCATAACTTAATTTATGTACTAATTAATGAGGGTAAAACTACCATTTCACCCTTGAACCCAAAATACAAATTAAAACCAAAAGTTTACTTTAACTCTCTTTCTTTATAGAATTTGGCCTACACATATTTAATCCTAAATCCCCCTTCCACCCTCAATCTAACATGTCATATTAGTAACAACACACCACACAAATCTTCCAAATAACAACATATCAATCATGCATTTCACTTAATCAATAATAACATTAAATAAGAAACATAATAATTATAATTCTAGAAAACATTTAATCATCAAACACCAATTACCAAACAATAATATCCAAGTCTCATAACCACATTATTCCCTAATTACCACATTTTCCTAGGGTCTTGCAACTTAAACTCACACTTGGATTTTCAACAAAAAAGGGTTAGAACTCAAGTTACACGACTCCAAATTGAAGAATTTGTCACAAAGATTAGTCCTACAACCTCGATTTTTCAATCAGAACAGTAGAAAGGAACAACACTTAGAAGGAAATGAGAGAACTCTAAACAGTGAATTATAGAGAGAAGTTGTATTTTAAAATAATAAAACTTGTTCATAACAAAACTACTTATATTAAAAAAATTAATATTAAAATAATTGAGTCAAACTATTTTTAAACCGTTATGACTTCTATAATATCAATTTATAAGTTTTTACATTTTTTGATTTAATTAA
Source organism: Vigna angularis (assembly GCF_016808095.1). Lineage (NCBI taxonomy): Eukaryota > Viridiplantae > Streptophyta > Magnoliopsida > Fabales > Fabaceae > Vigna > Vigna angularis. The sequence continues at coordinate 31,285,684 of NC_068971.1, read as the reverse complement.
GTTTTGAATCCATAAGTTTATAAACTTTTAATTAAGTTTTTATGGTATATTAAATACTTAAAATAATATATTTTTTAATTAAGTTTATGTGTTAATATTTTTGTTAACTAAATGATACCATGTTATATGTTCTTCCGTCTATGTAACATGTTGTTTTATAATTTTATAATTTTTTTAATATTAAATTTTATAATTTTATGAAATCAACATGAGATTACATAATATTTTAATTCGGAAATGTAATATCATCTAGGCAAGTGTGCGAGTTCGAGACCGTAAAGTTTGAATTATACTTAATTATAAATTATATGATTAAAAGGAAAAATAAAAAATCATATGTAATAAAAAAATAACAAGATAATAATAACATTATTCTATTAAGAATCACATGATCTAATTAACTTAAAAAATTAAATAATTAAAAAACAATTAAAAATTATAATCTTTTTAAATCTTCAATAAAGGCTTAATACCAATTTTGATCCCAATTTTGGTCAACTTTATTCGAAATGACCATAATTTTTTTTGGTTCAATGTTATTCTAAAGAATGTAATTTATGTTCAATTTAGTCTTTTTTGCAGACAGCGCTTAAATCGTTAACGACGCACTGTCCAGTTGTGCAAAATCCAAATGAGATGGCATTTAACTACCCATGTGGATTCCCTTCAGGCACAGTGAGGTGAATTCTGAAAAAAAATGCCATTTATTTAATGAAAGTGTACGGGTCTTGTGTGACCATGTGCAAGGAGTTTATCATCTGAGTTGGGAGGTTCTTCCAAGGGCTTGGACGTGAACGCGCAGCCGCTGCAAGCGGAGGATGAAACATAGAAGGTGGCGACACTGTCATAATTAAATACTCAACTGAATGGTGGAAGGCAGGAAGAGGCCGAGCAGTGAGGGAGAAGAAGAAGGGAACCAAACGGCCAAAGGGGTGAGGCTACCGAATGATGGAAGCATGGGAGCCAATCGGTTCGCTAGAGGGATTTGCGATTTAAGCTCGTGGTCCTGCAAATTTTTGGTTCTTGTGGTTTGCAGGTTTAGGGTTGGCGAGGATGATGGAGGTGTGTGCCGCGACGGAGCATTGAAGAAGGGAGAGTGGTAGTAGTAGCGGCGACCATGGAGATTCCGCTGTTGGCTATGAATGTTGTACGAAATTGGCGATTTAGGTTGGTGCTAGAGGAGGAAGACTCGTGATTTGCTGCAGGTTTGATGGCGTCGCAGATGGAGATGTGGTGGTTGCAGGTTCTCGCGTTGAGTGGAGCGATTCTTACGGTGATGATGGCTTGAAATGGGCTTTGCTGCGCAATGGTGGTGCGGCGGCCTAAGGTTTTGGAAGCGCGAGGAAGATGGTGCGCGAAGATGGTGGTCTAGCGAGCTGAGACCCTAATCAGAAATACATTTTCAAAAAAATCAATAAATTTACCTCACTGTGTCTTAAGGTGTCCACGTGGGCAGTTAAATACCATCTCATTTGGGTTTTGCATAGGTGGACAACTGGTCGTTAACGATTTAAACGTCGTATGCAAAAAGGACTAAATTGAACATAAATTACATTCTTTAGGACAACATTGAACAGAAAAAAAAATTAGGACCATTTCGAATAAAGCTGACAAAAATTAGGACCAAAATTGGTATTAAGCCTTCAATAAATTATAAAAATTTAATTGAAAATTTTCCAAATTATCAAAAATTTGAATCTTAACTAAAATTTTGGTTTAATTGTTCGGGTATTCCTCAGTTTTATAATAGTGTGTCCACTTGGTTCCCGCTTTTAAAAAAGTATCACCTTTGTTCATATTTGGTTTAATGTGCATTAATCTAGTTCATTCTATTTAAGTAACTGTTAATTATCTGGTGATGTGACAAAACACATTTACAACGTGTAACCCGCTAGGGCTTTCTAATGTGAAAAGTTGGGACTATGGTTTACAAAAAAAAATATTGAGTTTGGAGGTAGTCAGGGGTCTACTCCACCACCACGTTGGCGACAAAGCGGAATGGGAGCTCCAGGACTAGAGTTATGGCGAGCGACTTGGACTCCATTCTCATATCCTCTTTCACTCTTTTCTATTCTAGGACCTAGATCGGGAATTTTAATAACTTTGTCGTCAACGCCGTCACACGACCGAGCACCCCCACAAAAACATCAACACAAACCCAAGATAATGTTTGCGTGTGCATTTTTCTTCCTTTATTGTACTCACCCGCAAAGCCCCTTTTGTAGCCACATCCACATAATCAAACCCAACCCTTTCTTTTTCTTTCCAAACCCAAGAAAACACAACTTTTCTCCACCTACAAGGAGAAAAAAAGGCAAACTTTTTCGCTCACAATTCGATTGAATTTTGGACCAAGATGGCACCCAGATAAGAACCATCAAGACTATCCTGTTACGAAAGAAGAAGCTAAGGCCAAGTTCAAGTAGGTTTCGGATTTCTGATGTTCTCAACGAACTTAAGAAGTGCCAAATTTGTGATTTTTATGGCCACTAGCCCTTTCTTAGATTTTACATTGGCATAATGAAGGAAGACTTTGATTTTCTTGAATGAAAAACAATTTTGAAAATTTTGAACTTAATGTTTATTCCTTTTTGTGGAGAAAATGTAGGAAAAATGAAATGCTGTCAAGAATTGATAAAATGTGAGCATAAGGGAAGAACATATGCAAAGTAAATGTGTGCAAAAATATAAAAAAAAGATAATTTGGATTTGATGTTACCCTGTTTTTCTTTTTTCTTCTTTTTATTTAGTATATTTTTACCCTGTTTTGTCACATCATCATAATATTTTGTCACATCATCATAATATTTTGTCACATCACCGTACAATTAACATTGTTACTAAAAAAATCACTTTTTTAAAGTGACGACCAAATAGATACACCTGAAAGTAGGACTGGTATACCTAACTAAATTATACTAAACTATAGTTAATTATAATCTAAGAAAACTAAACTACTAATATAATATATAAAATGTATTATTTAAGAGTTTAGTTTTAAAAAATCTGAACTTATATCAATGAATTTATATTAATTAACTAATAACTGAATTAATGCACTGTGTCACAAGATCAATTGGTAAAAAAAGTGTTTGTTTTTGTTAGAAATAATAATACTTTTTTTTGGAAGTGTTGAGTTGGTTGGGTTAGAAGAACTCATTACAATATTTCTTGTTTTTCTGTTCAAATTTTTCGTGTAATCTTTATTGCATATATTTTATTTAGGTAAATATTATTCTTTGTTTTTGTCTTTTAAGATAAATTATATATGGTCAGACTTTATATAGATTATATAAAATATTATTTCTATCAAATGTTGTGTGCATAATATAATTTTTACATGTTATCTTTTAAAAAATTCATATTTAACCGAAATTATTTATCAGAAGTTAATATAATTTCAAGAATAGATCTAATTATTGGAAGTTTGTTTTATTTAAAAGTTTACTCTTAAACCCCAGGAAATATTTTAGATTTATTTCAAACCTTATTAAATAAATTTATAATATTTTTTATAAAAAAATAATTAAAATTAACCTATAATTCTAATAAATTTTATTTATTTTTGTTTTTTCTCTATGTTTCTATTCTTTTTTCTATTTTTCTTTCTTCAAAACTTGAGTCTAACTCTTAGAAAAAACATGTTTAGTTTAATGATAAATTATTCTTACAAAATATAAAATATATTTAACTTTTTACCTTTAAAATATATTTGTCTCACAACCTTTCATTTTCTTTTATATCATAAATTATAAAGACAAATTAGATATATTATTTAGTTTATCCGTAAAACATAAATTTTTAAATAATTTGAAAGAAATATATATATATATATATATATATATATATATATATATATATATATATATATATATATATATATATATATATATATATATATATATATATATAACCCTTTTATTTTTAACTATAATACTATATAATACAATACATTCAAAATATTTAAAAATAATTTCATGTCAATTTTTATCTGTTAATAAAATAAAATTAAAAATTATAAGATTAAATAATAGATAATGATTAAATAATCGATATTGAACAATTTATATTGTCATATTAAAACTTAAATGATTTTGAACCAATAACTATTAAGAAAGTAAAACATGGAAAATCGAAGACTATTGATAAAAATTAGATAGTAAGGATAAGTAATAATTCAAAATTATAATTATAGAATTAAATAAAATATACAAATGTACAATAAAATGTTATATCTCTTTATATATTTGTATACATAATACAAATTTTAATTTATACATAATGTATAATAGATAATGGAAAAAATATTAAGTGTTAGTATTTTATAGTTACAAAAATTGAACTTTCTCTGGTTGGAATAATTGGAGATCAGGAGTAATGGAAAAACCATAATTGGAGACGAAAGAATAATGAAAAAACCATCAATACAGTTCTCAAATAATTAACTGAACTGAAAATCATTTAAGTTCAATTATTGAACTACAAAATAGTATATTTAGTTTTTAGTAAAGTTGAATTAGTTTTATAAGGACTATCTAACAATTAAACCTAATATTTTTTACTCGATACAAAAAGTTAAAACATTAGTATTATAAAGGACTATTTACCTGATTATTTTTTCCACTGCAGTCAGGCACGAACTAGTAAAACGACAAAGCAATGGGGTCGTTTCGCTTATCACCTTTTACTGGATCCACCAAGCCGTAGACCCCACTCACACTTGCCGCATTTTCACGGCAGAAGCCAAGGTCAGAAGCCAAAGTGTTAAAAAAAGAAGCGTTACAAAACGGGCAAAAGGCACTGGGAGCTCCACCAAGGCACCATGGACAGCCGAAACGTCGTTGTTTGCGACAACGGAACCGGGGTACTTCTCTTCTCTCTCGTACCTTTGCATTTGATTGGAACGGATCTTGCAAAATACGCTGAATTAGTGCAACATTTGCACTTCCACGATCTGAATGGTGTTATATTTCTGAAATCACTTTTGTTCTTAATATATGTGAATGCAGTATGTGAAGTGTGGATTTTCTGGGGAGAATTTCCCCACATCGGTCTTTCCTTGTGTAGTGGGAAGGCCGATGCTCCGTTACGAAGAATCACTTACCGAGCAAGAGGTTAAGGTAATCTAAACTCAATATCTCACTGTCAAACCTTATTATAAGAGGTTGTTGTTGTTGTTGTTGTTGCAAGATTTTATTATTATCATTATTATTATTTATAACGATGATGATTTGGATGATTGTGATGATCTTATGAAATTAGATTGGTTGTTTGTGTTGTGTTTAGGATATTGTTGTTGGCGAAAGCTGTGCAGACTTGCGGCATCAGCTTGATGTATCTTATCCTGTGAACAACGGCATAGTGCAAAATTGGGATGATATGTGTCATATATGGGATCATGCATTTTACAATGAATTGAAGGTGACTCTCGGGGCTTGTTTCTGAATTTTCTTTCAACTATTGTTGCTTTCTCTCGGTAATTCGTTTCATTTTGACAGATTAACCCTCCAGACTGTAAGATTCTACTCACGGATCCGCCTCTCAATCCTTCCAAGAATCGTGAAAAAATGGTTTGCTTACTGATTCCGTTGCTTTCCTTTGAAATAAATAAATAAATAAAATAATCTTATATATAATTATTGAATTCTATCAAGGTAAAAGTCTTTTTGTATCCTTATCCAATCATAAATTACTTTATGTAGTAAGAGTGTTGACTTTTATACAGTTACTTTAAAAATGGTATTCAATTTAATTTCTAATCAGTTGACAATGTAAAAATCTTTATATAGGCAGAGGATGAAAATTAAATTCTTAGTTATAATATTGTTGTTTTATGCTATTTGGCTTGGCAGGTCGAGATGATGTTTGAGAAGTATAATTTTGCTGGAGTGTTTATCCAAATCCAAGCTGTTCTAACATTATATGCTCAAGGTGCTTATAGAGATGAGTGAAGGTTGATGTTTTGTTTTTCTGTTATCTCAGTGTAATTGTAGTTTACTCCCATGAGTCTTATTGAACATTTTTGAAAATTACCGACTCTCTTTATAACATTTATTTATTTATAAACTTTAGTTGTTCATACTCTGTTATAATTACACACCATATTTAGTGAAATTACATATCATAACTTGTAAGAACTTCTTTGTGAAATGAGGAGTGTTTTTTTTTTCATCAACATGTGTTCTCTGGAAAACTCGCTCTTCCTTCTCCAACATGTGCTCACTTTGTGCCATCTTTCAGCTTGCACTTTAACATTTCTTTACTTGTCTCAGGTTTGTTGACTGGATTAGTTATTGACTCCGGTGATGGTGTCACTCATGTGGTAATTAATTAGCTTCTGTGCCTCTTAATTGTTATGGTGACCACTATAATGACACTAGGTTTTGTCTATTTGTTTCAGTCTCACTTTTTTCCTTCTTTGTACAGTGCTTTTTGCTACAGTCATTTTTTACATAATGTCAGTTGTATATAAATATTATGATGCCAAACCTTACAACCTTGTTCCCTTGTTGATTTTTATAACAAATCTTAATTTGAATTGGGCACAGTAACTAAATCAAAAGTCGTACCTCTCTCTAAAGAATGTTATATTTTGCAATGTTGGTGCTGATTAAGCTTATTCGATTCTAATTTTGAATGCATGTCATTGTTGCATTTATGTGAATATCATATTTGGCTTCTTTCAATTCAGTGCATGAATTTTATCATTAGTTTGTTTAGCATTGTTCATATTTTTGGATTGGATTGCTAATTTATTTGTTATATATATAATGTAATTTTATAAATATTACTTCTTGAATGAAAGCTTTAAATTCCATGGTGGATTTGAGCTTGTGCTCAAAATAATTTTTAAATAGTGTTAAAACAGAATGGTCATCTACACTAGCGTTGGTTGATTAGAATCCTAAATATATGTATATTGTTGTTATTACAATGAATTTGTTGAAAAAATCTAAATTAGAATCAGTATTATGCTAGTGAATGACTTTTTTTGTAACCTCATTTCTTGAAATCCGCCACTCATTGAAAGCTTGTACCATTTGTAACATTGCCATAACATTTTACATTAACTAGTACGCTTATGTACTCTGTCAACTTATATTGAATTATACTTTTCAGATAAAGAAACCAACTATTTTGTTGCATGCTTATAGCTTAATTATTCTAAAGTTTGCTGAGTGATTTTAATTCAACAGCTAGATTAATAGCCAATTTCTATTATATGATAATAAATGAAGAAACAGTAACTTCACTTATCAGACAATGGTTTCTAATCTTCCAAGAGGCACCAATTGTATTAAAATTTTAATAAAAAGTAAGTGCTAAGGGACCCCAAAGTAAGTATAATCATATACTGTTTGATCACAGTCTTAGAGCCTCAGACTACCAGAAATCTCTCCAAATTCTCTTTACCCCCTATCCCCTCATGCTCATTAGTGTAAGTTTTTTCCAATTTCCATCAATGACCCCATAATCATGCTGATAGAACTTGATCAGATTGCAAGGAAATGGAATTTTTTTTATTGGGATACAACTCCCCTGTCCAATGGACAACGGGAACAAGATGATCTTGATCTTCAGAGGAAAGAAAAGAACTACAATCTCTACAGGAGTATTCAGAACTCAAAAAGCCCTGCTCAATCTCCCCCACTCTGTTTCAAATCCCAACTAAATTGCTCTGTCACAAATTCCCTTCTTTTAATTCCTAATCTGTCTGTTTCTCTCTACTGTGACAGAGTAGTGCATTACAATTTTCACATTTGTGTGCTGACAGTTGTCATTATTACTGTTTTCACTGCTGTTTATCTTGTTTCACTTATACCCCTTTAATGGGAGGTCTAACACATCCCTCATTTATCATTTTGTCACATTGCCTTCTACTTTGGAACCCTGTTCTCTGCACTAAATGAATTCTCCACTATTTCATTAATTACAATTCCTCCACCATCCCTTATGCTTTCATTGTCGATATTAACCCAACTTCCTCCACTCTGGACCCATCATGTTTCCTTTTTCTTTCATATACATGGGTTAGCAGCTATTAGTACATGTATATCGAGCATATAAACAATACATTTGAAGGGATTCACCACCTTGTTGTGGCCGTTTAAATAAGGCTAAATAATTGGATTGTTATTTAAAGGTCCTACAATTGAGAAAGGAGAGCTCGAATCACAACTCACAAAGTGGCTGGCTTTGATCCTGTTGTATGTGTCTCAGCCAATGATTTATGCAAGTAACAATGTGTTACGTATCCGAGTGGGAGACGTAATTAAATACGATCACAGTAGGTAGAAAAGACAATGAACGAATGATAATGGACGAATGAATCTCTTTTATTGATAAAAATATCTGAATCAAAGAAAGCAAACAATAACTGGGAGCATAACCTCCTTCAGTCACTAGAGAGCATAACCTCCCTCACAGGAGCATAGCTGCCTGTCAACAAAACTCAATAATAAAAAACATGACCCTAACAATAGCCTCTAACCTTATTTATACTAGTTATTTCCTAAATAAAATATTTCCCTAGAATAAAATATTTCCCCAGAATAAAATATGAATATTGTTCTAAATAAAATATTTCCCTAGAATAAAATCTTTATTTACTCTAATTAACTTATACGGGATATTCTCCTCGAATGTGGCTCCCTTTTACTGTAATTAGTTCCCGCCCATCCTAACCGCTGCGACAATTAGGATGGTAATTCTTCAACCGTTCGGCTCAGGTCCTTCATTGCTTCCCACCGCTCGGTTCGAGCTCTCACCATCTTCCGCCGTTCGGCTCGACTCCCCACAGCCTACCACCTTTCAGCTTGACCTTTCTCTGCTTCCCCCTTTTTGGCCTGGTCGCTCCCCGTTGTTCACCGTTCGTTCCTCGTTGTCCCTCGTTCGGCCTGATCGCTTCGCCTTCCACTGTTTGGCCTGGTCGTTCCTTGTCTTCCACCGTTCGGTGCCCTTCTCCTTCTCTCTTATACCTTCTTCTCTCATATACCTTGTACCCTAACAATACACCCCGCTCCAAAACAACCTTGTCCTCAAGGTTGGAACAGTGAAACCTGATCTCCTGGCTCCTTTTCATCATCGTGTTATCATATGAAGGAAACCCACAGGCAACTGCCCTCCAATTCAGGTCTGGAGGTTTGGGTGGTGGCAATTCCTCCCCCAATGACTTCCATTCTTCCTGGGTTCTATTAGCTTCCAGCATTCTGGTCCCTCTTCAGGTGTATCAAGAACTGCAAGCCCCCTTTTCTGTTCGCTGGCCCACCTCTTCACATAATCCTTCTTTCTCTCCGGGGCATTGATTCTTCCATCTGCCCTTCCTTCCAAAGCCTTCTTTCTTCCTTCCTTCACGCTAAGGGTATCCGATAGTTCTCTCCCGTTCGGATCTGTCAATCCTCGACTGTTTGGTTCCGACTGACCTCTCCCGTTCGGATCTAGCAGTCCTTTATCGTTTGGTTCCGGTAATCCTCTCATGTTTGGATCCGGCAGTCCTCGCCCGTTCGGAGCTTGGACGTATTCTTTCGCTGTCCTCGACTACTTACTAGCCGCCAGTCTTTCGAAGACTGACCCTCTGCTTCTTTCTCCGAATCGGATCACCATCACTTCCTTTAAAGCAGCCCACGAACGGTTCCTGGTCTTCTCCCTCCAAAATCTGAACCAATATCTGGCACTTCTCTCCATACTGATGTAGGCTAGGCGCACCTTCTCTTCCTCTGACACTCCTTGTAATTCAAAGAACTTCTCAGCTCTATTGATCCAATTCAATGGATCAATCCCTTCAAAAATGGGTAACTCGACCCTTTGTCTCCAATTTAGTGGTTCCTCCTGACGTCCACCGTTCGGTCCACCATCTCTCTCGCCCTCCTCTTCATTCATTTTTCCGTCAACAGACCCCTGGCTTCCTTTTGAATTCCCATCTAGATGACGGGTTCTTCCTCCCATTATCCTCATAAGCTCTTGCAAATCTTTGCGGATTGCCGCCACCTCCGTCTCCAATCCTCCTATGGACAGTTGCATGCTCTCCTGTCTCAGCCCTACGTGCTCTTGTTTCACTTCGACTGTATTCAATCTTCCCTCCATGATGTCTTTCACTCCTCTCTTTCGAATCTGGTAGTTCCCTCTGTCACGCCCTTTTCTCCTCTTTATCGATCCGACAGTTCTCTCCGTCACACCCTTTTCTCCTCTCTATCGATCCGGCAGGTCCCTCCCTTGACGATCCGGCAACTCAGACAAATTGTTACGTATCCGAGTGGGAGACGTAATTAAATACGATCACAGTAGGTAGAAAAGACAATGAACGAATGATAATGGACAAATGAATCTCTTTTATTGATAGAAATATCTGAATCAAAGAAAGCAAACAATAACTGGGAGCATAACCTCCTTCAGTCACTAGAGAGCATAACTTCCTTCAGTCACTAGAGAGCATAACCTCCCTCACAAGAGCATAGCTGCGTGTCAACAAAACTCAATAATAAAAAACATGACCCTAACAACAACCTCTAGCCTTATTTATACTAATTATTTCCTAAATAAAATATTTTCGTAGAATAAAATATTTCCCTAGAATAAAATCTTTCCCTAGAATAAAATATGAATATTGTTCTAAATAAAATTTTCCCTAGAATAAAATCTTTATTTACTCTATTTAACTTATACGGGATATTCTCCTCGAATGTGGCTCCCTTTTACTGTAATTAGTTCCTGCCCATCCTAACCGCTGCGACAGTTAGGATGGTAATTCTTCAACCGTTCGGCTCAGGTCCTTCACTGCTTCCCACCGCTCGGCTCGAGCTCTCACCATCTTCCGCCGTTCGGCTCGACTCCCCCACAGTCTACCACCTTTCGGCTTGACCTTTCTCTGCTTCCCCCTTTTCGGCCTGATCACTCCTTGTTGTTCACCGTTCGGCCTACTCGCTCCCCGTTGTCCCCTGTTCGGCCTGATCGCTCCGCCTTCCACCGTTCGTCCTGGTCGTTCCCCGTCTTCAACCGTTCAGTGCCCTTCTCCTTCTCTCTTATACCTTCTTCTCTCATATACCTTGTACCCTAACACAATGTATCATGTCTCAAAAACATCCTTAATAGTTTTGCAGTTTGGAATTAATTTAAGATTGATGTAGAGAATTATATCAATTCTTTAATAAAAAACTATTACTCTGCCATTGGAATTTTCTTGAAGCAGTGAATAGGTAAAAAATATTGTGACTTGTGATTCATTGTTTATTTTTTTTATTGAGAATGGGGACTCCTCATGTCTATTTTCATTTTCTGAATGAAACACTGTATGATCACCAATCATGTACACAAGTGTTATGTTTGACAATCCATGGTTTAAGAGTGTGAAACATGTTCAGTATTTTGCCATTACCGTAATACTAAATTATTATTATTCTTTATATACATTTCAAAACCGTTAATCATGAAAGTTATTATCCAGGTTCCAGTTGTTGATGGCTATTCTTTCCCTCATCTAACTAAACGAATGAATGTTGCTGGTCGACATATAACCTCCTATCTTGTTGATTTGCTTTCAAGGAGGGGGTATGGACCAACTCCTTTCATTTAAATTGTAATATCTTATGTATACTTAAGTTCTTATCAGAACACAATTTTCTGTCCACAAGGTATGCATTAAATAGGACTGCTGATTTTGAGACTGTTAGGGAAATCAAAGAGAAGCTGTGCTATATAAGGTTAGCTACAAATCTGAAGCCACACTTTGATTTCCTGTGTCCTGTAATCTTTCCTTAGTAGGTCCATCTATTTTCCGTGCAGTTACGACTACAAGAGGGAATACCAGTTGGGGCTTGAGACCACCATCCTTGTTAAAAATTATACTGTAAGTTGAGATCCTACATTTTTTGAAATCTTTTTATGACTACTTCTGTGTGAATAATTCTAGATTCAGTTGGAAATTCTGGTTAAACTGGCTTTCCCAAGGATAGAGGGACAGGAGGATCATGTTCTGTTGATACTTGAATCTGTTCTTTAATGAATTTGAATACCTGTCCTTTTCAAGACTTTTGGTAATTAAATTCACGCCTTTTGTGCCTGAATGCATGCAAGTACTTTGTACTATTTATTATTATTATTGATGTCATTGCTATTGCCCACGTAGTGCATTTGGTCTAAAGGAGGGAAAGTGAGGGTTTCGTTGTTTGATTTGGTCCAAGAAAAGGGTAGGGGAGGGAAAATATGAGTATTGTATTGTTAATCCTATGAGCATCAGTGAAGGGGATGGAAGGTGAAATAAAATCCTAGAACAATTCATTCAGCATAGTAAAAAAAGTTGTGAACAACTTTCTCTCTCCTTCGGTTCCTCCTAATATTTGAGGTGAGAGATTTGGCCTCATTTTTCCTTGCCTTCTAAATTTCTGAGCTAAACTAGGAGAGATAAAAAACCGCCTCCTCTCTCTTCCAACTTTCATGTGTGCATAAGGTAATTGTCATTAATATTGTAAGAATGTACGAAAATATCTAATATTATTTTAATGTTATATCAGAATCTTAGATTATTTATAGGATTAGTTTTCCTATACCTCATTATCTCTTAGAATTGGTTATCATATTTCCTTATGTCATGATTATTTATCTAAAATTAGTATAATTAAGGTTTGATGCTCTAGGTTTTACGATCAAATCACACATTGTAGTACATCACACCATATCAAGTTAGTATCAATCTCATAACAGTTTCTCCATGTTAATTATCTTCCTTCAATCAGCTTCCGGATGGAAGGGTCATTAAAGTAGGCACTGAAAGGTTCCAGGCTCCTGAGGCTCTTTTCACTCCGGTAGGTGTTTGGTGCCCATTTGACTTATGTTTTCTACGGTTAAAGACGTAGATTTATTTTTTGTCTCTTTAAGTGACAATTTCAAAGTGAAAATCCCATCATAATCGTTATGACAATTCTTCTTTAAGAGGATAACAAAAGTATTTTCACTATTTTTGTAATTTTAGCTGAATTACTTAGCATTTAATTTGCTGGCTTATGATTGCTTGGCCTTTTCCTCATTGAACAGGAACTCATAGATGTAGAAGGTGATGGAATGGCTGACATGGTTTTTCGCTGCATTCAGGAAATGGATATTGACAATCGGATGATGGTACTATACTCTTTTTGAAATCCATTGCAGTAAATAGCGAATGATTAAAATAAAAATATCCTCAATATCTTCATATTGATTGGTAGAAAATATCTCAACAATCTTCATATTCATTTTAACATATTTTTTATTTTCTTATTTTAGAGAGATTGATTGCTACAAGTAGAGATGATGAGAATGTGATTGTTCTCAATAAAACATTTCTTTTATCCTTACATAGTTTAGGTTGGTATAAGTGCTCCCATTCTTAGGAACTGTACTTTGCCACATAAACAACTGCCACTGCCATTGTCCACCATTGCTCCTTTGAGGCTAGTGGTGGGTTAGAGAGGTTCACGCCATGCGGGCGATCATAACGTTGGTGGTTGAATCTCAAATGGAGTTGCCACGTGGCTCCACCATCGCCTTTGAGGTCAGTGGTAGGCCAGAAAGGTGCAACCCATGTGACTAGTTTTGTTGAATCCCACAAGTCGTCACAAGTATGGTTATCAGAACCTCTTAAGCCCATTCTAGGGGGATGTGATATCTCATTTGTTTAGATTTGAGTTTTTAAATTCTTTTGCCACATGTGTTCTCTTTGGTATTGTTGGAGATCCTACGTTGACTAGAGATAGAGATATAACCAAATTATAGTTTGAGTAAATTCAAACTTCACCTTACAAGCCTACATTGTGAGATCGAGTTATGCTAAAGTCTACTTTTTGAAATGGTATCTAAGTCTATTCTAGCAAAATTTGTTTGGCCTATTGTACCACCCAAATATATACTTTGATCATATCTTTAATCAATGTGAAAATTCAAACACAATCCCATACAACAAGACTTGAACATCTCAAAGATGGGAGTTATATAGTTTTGTGTGGTCTGTTAGCATCTCGATAGTAGTGGTACCATAGGCCAATAAACTTGATTAGGATAAACACTAATATCATGCTAAACTATTGGAAATAGAAACCTTGAGTTGATATCATGTGTTTCTGAGACAATGTAGATGCTTTATTTATCTTAAGAAAATGGAATCAATACAATAAATAGAGAAAATATGGTTCCCTCTAATAATAAAGATTTGGTATTCTTTTCGTATTGCTACTCCTTCTAGTTTTTGATATTTTGTTAACTTTATTGATGAATATTCTAATTGCAATTGAATTTGGTTGATGCAAAAATCGATCAAAATGTTTTCTATCTTTCACTCATTTTATTATAAAATCAAACCACTAGTTAGTATATCCATACATGATTTTTAGAGTGACAATGCCTGTGAATACCTGTCATACTAATTCTAACAATTTATGGCATCTAATGGTATTCTTTGGCAAACTTCGTGTTTCCATACTCCTGAACAAAATGGAGTAGCTAAATGAAAAAACTACTTGGACCCTTCTCTTTCCCATTCATGTTCCCCTTTATTTTGGGGAAAGTTCAATCTTAATCGCATGTTATCTCACTAATTAGATGCCATTATCTGTCCTTGATGATTAGGTCATCATTTTGTCAGTTTTCCTTATTCTCATCTTACATCCTTCCTCCATGTAGTTTTGGTTTCATTTGTTTTGTACATAACCTCACACCTGGTCAAAATAAACTCTCTCCTGGGTAGTTCAAATGTGTCTTTCTACGTTATTATCATTCTAAAAAGTGGTATTCGTATTTCTGTCCTAAATGTAGTCGATATTTTATTTCTGGTAATGTCTCTTTCTTTGAGTTGTTCCATATTATATACACTTGGTCCTTTCAATCAAGATATATGTAGTTAATTTCTCATCTTTGTCAATCATTCTTCATTTCCTGCTGTACTAGTTTCCAGAGCATTTCTTGTCTCTCATTTATTCTTTGGTTTTCAATACTAAGGAACTCTTTGGCTGGAATGAAAATCACTGTATCCTTGCATTGTATAAAAGTTGAGGTGGAAAGTATGACTCAATTCAAGTCTGGGCGATTATTTTTGTTGAAAAATCTTTTTTTTCTCTCTCTCTGTCTTCACCATTACACCTTTCTGCTTTCTCAACCGAGCCAGTCCTCAATCTTTGTACTAATATTTTTATTTGACGTCAGATCTCTATTACATGATCATATTTGTATTGAGTCATGGGTCATGATTAAATTGCGACCTGCCCAAATATCTATCATTAAAACATTCCTTTAAGTCAAGAATTTACGTTTGTGAATAAAACCACTGCAGTTCTAGCAGGTCTTGCTCACCTTCCATAATCTGTTCTCAGCACTCCTGTTCTTGATATTGCATTTTGAAAATGTCATGCAATTTATTTATGGGATAAAGTTTCATCTTCACCATTACACCTTGCCTTCACAACTGAGCAAGTCCTCAATCTTTGTACTAGTATTTTGATTTGACGTCAGATCCCTAACTACATGATCATATTTGTATTGAGTCATGGGTCATGATTAAATTGCATCGTTATATACCACCTGTCCAAATATCTATCATTAAAATATTCCGTTAAGTGAAAAAATTACGTTTATGAATAGAACCACTGCAGCTCTAGTGGGTCTTGCACACTTTCCATAATCTGTTCACTGCGCTCCTGTCTCTGATATGGCATTTTGAAACTGTCATGCAATTTATTTATGCTGTGATGTTTTGTCTTGCAGCTATATCAACACATAGTTTTAAGTGGAGGGAGCACTATGTATCCTGGATTACCAAGCCGGTAATTTGTCATTTCTTCTTTACCTTGGTTCTATCTGTCCTTAATCTTGTGTTGCTGATTTTTTTAGTTCATATTATTATTACTTCTAAATAAGTATTTTCATTTTATATTATTATGTGTCTTGTAATGGAACAGTCTCTCTTATCTTTTCCTGCTTTAGCTGTTTGGGCAGGTGCAACAGTCTGCACTCTTGCTGTAAACATTTCATTAAAAACTATTCTTTCTAAAGCTTCAAGAGTTTAAGTATTGATATACATTTCCATACATGTATTGCACGACACTAATCTCAACCCTTCAGTATGTTTTTCTGCTACATCCATGGTAGTGATAATTAGATGTAAGTGACAGGCAATGTGATAGGACCTTGAGAGTTTATGAGAGGAGGAAAGGAATAAAAAACAAGACGTAGACTTTAGGGGGTTAAGGGGGCAGTTAGGTGGTTGGTTGTTTTCTGTTTCTTGTAGGGGATAGCTTTATAAGGGAGGGTGAGTGTCTTGGGACAGACACGTTTTTGTTGTATCTTAGTTGATAGGAATATTACATCCTGTGTGAAGGGAGAAGTGCTCCGTTGGAGGCTTTCGAACATCATTCTTTGTCACAAGAATAATAATACAGATGTTTACAGTAAATTCTGTGTTTGTGTGTGTTCAGAGTGCCTTTCGGGGTGAGTTCTGGGTTTCTTGTTCCGAGAAACCTATCATAATGTCATATCTGTGTGGATACATATTTGTGAATGCCTTTTGTCCATTTTAAAAAATACTTAAAGTGCCTCCTAGCGCATATTTCTTTGGCTGAAAGTACCTTCTAGAATTCTATATTGTTCTTCTAAGAACTAATAACAGCAGAATCCTTATCTTGTTAGTGTGAAAAATTGTGTAGGCAGTAAGCAATGATTATGAGATTACTTTTCTTGATCTCAGAAAGAAACAATACATGGATGTTTAAAGGAAAAACAAAATCCTAATAAAAGGAAGTAAATCTCCTGTAATAAAGGAAATAGATGTCCAGAAAGAAAGACTCTAAATCAGGAGCAAATATACCAAATAAACTGGTAATCTCAATCCCTTAATTTTATGGGTTATACGAACAAATCTATATTTATTGTACAAGATGTGTAATATTTACATCCATATGTCAACACCACTTCTCAAGTTGAGGAATAAATATGCTCCATTCCCAACTTGGTTATGAGATTATTGAAGTTTGTGGTATTGAGTCCTTTTGTCAGTACATTATCCACCTAATGCTCAGACGGAATGTATGACTTGCATACTAAACCTCCCACTTTTTCCTTAAGGAAGTGTCTATCTATTTCAATATGTTTTGTGCTGTCATGCTGAATGGGATTATGTACAATGTCTATTGCTGACTTATAATCACAGTAGAGCTTTATAGGTCCCTTCGAATTAACCTTCAAGTCATCTACTATATTAGCCATAATAACTCATCTAATATAATTGTGATTCAGCCTATGGTCTTGCAGCCACATTCTGTTTTTTTGCTTCTCCATGTCACTAAGTTCCCACCTTGGAAAGTAAATATGTAGTTGTTTTCATCTTCTATCGACAAGAGAACCTGCATAATATGCATTAGTACAGGCTTCAAGAATTAGTCTTCCATTTCTTTTGAATAATATTCCCTTTCCAGGGCCACCCTTCAAGTAATGTAGAATTATATAAACAACATGAAGATGAGTTTCCTTTGGTTCATGCATAAATTGGCTGATGATACTCACTAAATGCGGCAATGTTTGGGTAGATATATTAATTTCTGACCAGTCGCTAATATATATTTTTGTCTACTGCTGTTCCTCTTCAGCCTTACATAACTTGTGATTAGGATCCATTGGGAGTTGGTACTGGTCTGCACCCAAATTTTCCAGCTTTTGCCAACAAATCAGTTTTATATTTTTGCGGATATATGAAAGTTCCCTGGTTAGAGTAAGGCTACTTCAATCTTCCTAGCTCTTTTAGTTCAAATTCTTGGTCTATTTGTTTCAATTCTTCCTTCTCTTTTTCATCATTTCCAGTTACCACAATATCATCAAGGTAAACTGGAAGGCCTGTTGTCCCCTCATTCCTTGAATGTTTAGTAAACAACGTATGATGTTCACGAATTTGTTTGTAGCTAAATCGCTTCATAGCTTTTGTGAATCTTTCAACCAAGCTCTATGGGATTGTCAGTCCATACCTTTTGCAGTGTGCATACCTTATATTTTTTCATCTTCAATCCCATGTTGAATAGTCGTGTAATTTCTTCTTCTTCTCCTAATTATGGAATGTAATTAAATCTTCTAATTATGTAATTAAAATTGTACAAGGAAATAATATTCTCTGCAACATAAATCAAGGAATTCTAGCACAAACTTTGGTACTCTCACTTAAAAGCATAAAAAAATTATTATAAAACCCAAAATTACATTAATCCTTCTAGATCATATTATTCCACCTTTGAAGACCTTCATCATGGAATGTCATGAGTACACTTCATCCAAGAGAAACATAACACCGGATCAAATATCATTCTTTTATTTGTTTTTCATTTCAAAACTAGAATCCCTACAAACACTATTGGTTTGATATTAAATTATATATTGTTGAGAAATCTTACGAAAATTTATTCCTCACATTGTTGAATGGACAAAACAACAATATTTTAACAATCATAAAAAATATCTTTTATTATTATCTTTTCCTTTCTTTTTTTTGGCCACTTCTTTTTTGTTTATTTCTCTTTTTCTATTTTCTTTATATTTTTTCTTGAATTTCCTTTTTCCTTTAACTTCTTTCTTTTATTTCTTTTTCTCTTAACTCCTTTTTACTGTCATCTTCTCTCAAATCCTGTTTTGTTTCTTTTTTTTCACTAATTTTCTTTTCTACTAGCTCTATGTTTATTTTTCTCTTTCTCTCTCTTAGCACAATTATATCATGGCTTTTCCCAATACTCATCAAACGTTCTCCTTTTATCTCTATATCTTATGCTCGTTCATTTCTTTCCTTCTTCTCTCCTTAAAATTCTCTTTCAAAGTCTTCTCCATTCGTGAAACAAAATCATGTATAAACAATTTGTGATATGCATTGAGTTGAGAAGCAAATTTAGCATTAGTACTTGCCATAAGTCCAAAATGAAATTGAAAGTAAAAAAAAAACACTCACTGAATGTCAAGAGCTGAAGCTCTGATACCAGCTAATAAGAACATATAAGGGAGACTGACCTGATATTTAACTTGGAGAAGGATATTGACATCATAAAAAAGATGAGAAGGTGAGTAATATGTCACGAGGTTGATCACTCCACAGGTTATTGGATAAATTCAAATTTGAGTTCTTATAATTTAGAACTCCACAAAGTTCTTAAAATTGATATATCTCTAACTTCTTATAAAATGTTCATATTTATAAGCTTTTAGGGCGACAAGCAGTAAATGCGCATTAAGACTCCAGTTAGAAATAAATTTCCACCAGCACTTATTTTGATTTTAATTGACTCCACACTACCGCAATACTTATCATTATGGTTTAGGAAGCTTAAGAACACTATCCTAGACCATCTTAAAAGACATTTGAAATATTTAAATAAAAAGAAATATGAAAATTACATTAATAATGAAGAAAATTGGCTTAAGAAATGATTTAGTTCAACTACTTAAACTTGAGCCCACCAATGCTTCTTCTAGATCATGTGAATTTGGACTTGTCATGTTATATTCAAATTTGGCTCAACTCTTCATCAACATGTAGAAAATAACATTAGATAATATATTTTCATGGACCTATCATGCAATTCAGTCCATTTTCTTTATTCCTCATATTCTTCCAAGTGCAGCCTTTGGTGCTCTTAATTAACAACATAATACAAAACCCAAAATTACAGTGACCTCTCTAGATCATATTCTGCACAACCTAACCGTGACCTGCTGCTTTGACTGAAGAAAGGGAGCTCTAAATTTTTCCAGAAGCTATCCTCAGTAGTAGACAACATGCTCATGGAGATGTAGAGGTCTTGCTCTAGTGGCAACAATTTCCAGCTTTGAGAATAGTTTGGAGTTAAGCATATGAAATTCAACAAGTGTTCCCTCAATTCCACTTTGAGGACAAGGTCTCACTTAAAAGGGGGTATAGTATTGATTAAGACAACCTTCTACGAAATACATGTATCAAAGAAAGAATAAGAAAATTATAATGTATAATATTTAATGGGGTTGGCTGTCAGTTAGTTGAGCAAAAGACAATAGGGAAAGCTTGTTAGTAGTTGGAGGTGGAAAATACAACTGCATAGTTTTGTGTGGGATATAACTGAAACTAATTCTTCTGAGAGTTGTTACTGTTTGAGGAGTTCTTTAAAACCAATAAAGGCATTCTTGTTTCTTTGGTTAGTGTTTCCAGATTCTAATCTGATCCCAGTTCTATCACCCCTTATTGTATTTCAAAGTTAAAGTTGGTGAATTCATATTCTTCCTCCATCCCATTTTTCAGATTGGAAAAAGAAATACTTGATCGTTATCTTGATGTTGTCCTGAAGGGTAACAAAGATGGATTGAAGGTAAGCTTAGGCTTCTTCTTTTCTTTTGTTTCTGCATGTGTATCCAATGTAGCATGTGTATTATTATTAAAGGCACATTTATTTTGTATTTTAACTTGCTTGTTGTTGCTAGTTAATTTATAAACAATCAATAATTCTTGTTAGCCAATGGAGTTACTTATCGGGATGAGCTATGTAGTATACTTGATAGGAACTTGGGGGTATTATGGGGTCCTCGAGTCCCACATTTATGGGTTGCTCGATGGAGTATTTAAATGTTTGGCTCCCCCTTAGCTTTTGAGGGTGGGTTACGGTACTTCTCAATTTGTATAGGAGGTTGTTGTCAATGTCTTGGAAATGGCTACCTGCGAGGTGTAGTATTTTAGTGTCTGGTTCTCTTAATTGCTGTAGCTTCTGAGGGTCAGTTCCCCAAGTGCTTGGGTACTTATCAATACGTCAAGAGAGAATTATTTTGTTGTTTGTTGAGTAAATTCTGATGATATCTATAGGGAAGGAAAAGGTCTGTTTCTCTTGAATTAAATATGGCCTTATGACCCCAATATTATATTCTAACCTTAAATTGACATTCCCAGCTCATGATTTTGAATCGTGATTGTATCAAGACGTCCTCCTCCCAACCCAATGTGATGTCACTAGAAAATTAAAAAAGAATTAAATCTGAAGCTTCCGTGCAGTCCCTCAATTTATGAATCTCTATCACTTTCCTTTTCGGTACCTCCAAAAAGGGAGTAGCATGCAACCATGTTAGTTAAGGAAATACAGGATGCTTTAAAAAAGAAAGAGAACAGTATGTGATAATGAAAGTTTATAATCACGATTTCGGCCGACTTATTTTTCCGTGTTGTCACCTTTTCTGTTCTGATGGTGATCAGAAATTACGACTAAGAATAGAGGATCCACCACGTAGGAAGCACATGGTGTACCTTGGAGGTGCTGTACTTGCAGGAATAATGAAGGTTTGAGTTAGCTATTAATGTTTTGGTTATTCTCTATGCATAGACTTATGTGTCAATGTAGATGTGATGGCTGTTGGCATATTTTAAACTCAGGATGCACCAGAGTTTTGGATTAACAGGGAAGATTATCTAGAAGAAGGAATTGCTTGCCTAAGCAAGTGTGGCCAGGCATGACTTTGAGCTCCGTGATCGCTCTGAAAACGGGAAATCATTTTGGGAAGCAAAAGCGCTCCAGAGGCTAAGTGATGAATATTCAAAGTTGTTAAAACTGCCTCCTAAAATAGCTTACATTAATTGCTGTTGGCATTGTATAGCTGTCCCTATGGCTACTAGAGGCTAGCTGTGATTGAGTATGCACTTACGTTTTCATGATAGATACGACAAGAGAATTCTTGTATCTTGTTTTTGTAACAAGAATTGTTGAAACTATGTGGCATAATGTTGAACAAAGAATATACATTGTAAATTTGGTAACTGTTCCTTGTTCGTTTTACTTTGTTGAGAAAGCTTGTCTACGGAAGACTTTACACATCTACCTCGGCAATAATAAACTAATGGATTGACATTATCTAGCTCTGGAAAATATTGGAGCTTTGCATGACAATAAGGAATACGTTTCATAAGTCGAGTTTTTTTTTTCCACCAACTTAGTCTACTTATGTTTCAAGAACACGGTTTCGCTTTTAACTTGTGTGTCTTTATTCAATTTATAATTGTCTCCTAAAGTATCAAGTGTAAATTTTGTTTTGAAGTCTTAGTATATTAATTTGTTTGGAATGACTTAGATTTAAATTTTAAAAAGTAAAACTAATTTTTAGTTTCGTGGTTTTTAGTTTTAAAATATTGTGGTTTTCAATTTTTAAATGTTAGTACTACATTTTAAATTAAAATTACATAACTTACATTTTATGAGTTTGTTTGGTGGCGTTTGTGGTTGTTTGATAATGAAGGGGCGAGAGTGACAAATGAGGAAATGGAACAGATGAAGATTGTGATAGTCAAAGTTAAGTATGATTGGAGTGATAATGTTGATAACAGTTATAATGAAAATTATTATGACGATAGAGTAAATGGACAATTAATATTTTAAATATGCAGGTATTATCAATTTAATTTTAGAAAAATGAAATTTTGGTTCACTCTGTGGATATGTAAAAAATAAGGCTTATTGCTTTTTAATATTATTGTCATAGTTTAATGAAAACATGCTTTTGATTTAGAAGTGGATTGGTTCTTAAAATTATAACTCGATCACTCTTGTAACAATAATAATCGGTTTTATAATTTGACTCAACTAATTAATAGGTTAACTGATTTAAATATGTTTTATTCCTAACAATCGGTTTTACCTTAGAATCAAAGTGGATTTACTTTATTCACTTATTTATAATAGTATAGTCAAACTATTAACCTATTTCACTGTACTTTAATCAAAATATCAATTAGTATAATTGAGCAAGCAAATAATTTAAGTATTCAACCTTATGTTACAAAATATATATATATATATATATATATATATATATATATATATATATATATATATATATATTTATTTGAATTTAACTTGATTAAATGAGTCAAGTTGACTGATAAGTTTGAACCAATTTTAAATAGGTTATTTTTAGGGGTTTTAACTGTGATTACATGCTTTGTCTTTTAAATACATTATGGATGGAAATAAAGTTGTTATTTGTTTGTTTAAGAAGTTTCTGAATAATAGTTCTTTTAATGTTAAAAGACAAAAGACATAACGTTTTAAGAGGCGTGTGTGACAAATTTATAGATAAAGGGGTAGAAGAATGTTAGAAGTTCACTCTTAAGCTTCTGACCTATTTTTAATCTGAGTCTAGAAATAGACCACCTTTAAGCTCTTGGTTACGAAATCTTAAAACATTCTTTAGAACTAAGTGTTTGTCTAAACTCTCTTGAGAAACTTAGAGTTAAGTAAGAATGAAGTGTTAGTCTTAGTGAGTCTGATAGCATAATCTGTTGAGCTAAGTTTTGAGCTTGCTCATCCTTGTGTTTGTCAAAAGAGGTGCTATGAATATCTTGTCTGTCAAGATTGGTGCATTGTTAAACCTCTATTCTGCTTCTATTTTTAATTTGTTGGTTTACTTTTAGTTATAAGATAATATCTCTTTTAAAGAGATTAATAATTAAACGTAAGATCTTTTTTATCTGAACTAGTATAAAAATTTATGTGCAAGCTTCTCTTCCTTACACTCTTTTACTTACTTGCTATTACTTGTCCTAATTGTGAAGTAATCTTTTTAAAAGGAAAGTTCATTTAAAAAGAAGCGATTTTTATTGAAAAACCAATTCACACTTCTCTTGGTTGTTCTCCTTTCTTTAAACTTTCTGGTGCGCGTTTTCAACACATTTGTATAGTCTTTTGGATGCTTTTAGAGTTGTCACTTGTGGTATCCCTTTCTTGCACAAATTGCACAATATTTGGTCAATATCATATAAATAATAGAGCTGTCAATTTGACCCATGACCCCGGGGCTAGCCCTAACCCACTCTTGAAAAAGCCTCCTCTTAAGAAGCCCCTCAAATGGGGGCAAAAAAAAAAAGCCCCAATCCCCAAAGCCCCCTCTCAAGGGGGTTAGGGTCAGGGTTAAGGTGGGTTTAACCCCATTAAATTTTTTTTGGAAACTAAACTTCAACATTCTCATAGTAACTATTAAAAATACTAAATTTTATATTCATGTAATTGACTTCTTATTTCAAATTATTAAATAAAACTAATTAGTTATAGTTTAATAGAATATTTAATATTCAAAATAACCACTTTTTTAAATAATTAAAAACAATTGCAAACCACACACTTAATTTTATACAACTAAATAGTATTACAAATTTATTTTACTAAAATATTATAAAAATGCTTTATTTTGTTGTCAATTTTAATACAATTATGTCTTATATTGCAGACACAAATTATTAAAAAATTATATATAATTAGTAATATCAAAATAACCCCAAAGAGAGATAATAACATATTAAATTGATTTAATATTTGTACTGCTTTTACGGTTCTTAAAAAGAATCACTCTTTTGTTTACTCGACTTCTAAAATATCACTCAATCTGTTTTTAACTATTTAAAATTAAAAATAATTCAAAAATTTATTATCTAAAATTTTTGGATCATAAATAGTATTAATATTTTATGTGTAAATTAAATTTATGTTTTATTTTGTTTTTTTCTCTGATAATCTTTTCTCAAAATCACCATAAAGTTAATTTCTTAAAAATTTATAAAAAAAATGAAAATTTTAAATAGACCTAAAAGTACTAAAGAATGACAAATGTTATAGTGTTTCAATTCTTTAACTAACACACTAAGTAATTTATTTTTAACTTTCAATTAGAACACATAACATAAATGTATGTTTATGTTTATGTTTATGACATTTAATATGTAAACATTTTGAGTGAGTAGTACGACGAGATTGAATCATATGGGCGAATACAACTGCAGCCTGCACAAGATTTATGAGTTTTCTCTTTTTACTTATTATTTATGTTATGAGCATGATTTGTTGAGTATAAAGTGAAAAAGAAAATCATTTATATTTAATTTCTTTTTCAATAACTTTCTAAAAAAATAAAGAAGCCTAATTTTTTTTTTAAATTAAGAGCTTCAATTAGAGAAAGTCTTCTCTTAAATTTCAATTAGGATAATTTTAGATAGAAAGTTAATTTCTGACTTATAACCTAAAAAAAGCGAAATTAAATATTTAAATTTCAAATTTATAAAATGATCCTTTAATTATATACTTAGAGAATCTAATTCAATAAATATTGTCATTTTGCTTTTGCTTCTTGATTCTAGAACTTTCCTCCTATAAAAATTTCAATTTATTTTCTACGGTAACTATTTTTGTAACAAATTAGGAGTTAATTATATTTTTTCTTGTATTCAAAATGAACATTTTTTCTAAAAAAAAGGTCCATGGGTTGGCCCTAGCTCACAGGGCTTTTGAAGATATTTTGACCCCGTGGGCTTTTTCTACGAGGGGCTTTTTGGCCCTGTGAATTTTTCTGACCCCAACCCACGTGGGTTAGGGCCAAACCATGTAACAAGACCAAATTGACGGGTCTAATAAATAAGAAGGCTTACATAAATAACATGGTTTATTTAATATGGTTTTAGACCTACTGAAACATACTTTGTATGCTCTTGTTCTCTTTCATGTTATAGAGCTTATATAGCTGAGTAAGCATACCAAGTGTGTTACGCTTTACCAATGTGAGACTAGAGTTATCAAAATGGGTTCAAACTTGTCAATTCGACTCACCACAAGTTTGAGATGAGTTGGTTGGAAATAATCTAGTTAAATGTGGGTCAAACTGAACCCACTAGTTAAATTAGTTTAAGCTGGGTTAGAGGTGGATTGACCAGTAACACACTAACAACAATCCTTTATTATTACCATTTCTTTCAAATTTTTTTTATTATAATTATTTGCTATTTCTAATTATGTAGGTTGAAAATTTGATCTTTTTAAAGACTAAAATATTCTTTAATAGTGTTTGAATATTTTGGATGCTTAATTTATTTCTTTTCCTAATTATATAGGTTATCACTTTAGTTTTTTCGACTACTATCTTTATAGTAATGTTTGGTGTAATACATAAACAAATGAGTTGAGTCATGTAATACATATATAAAATAAATAGGAAAAATAAAATATTCTTAAGTGAGTCAATTCATCTAAACCATCGACCCTTAACAACCCCAGTTACAAATTTTTTAACAACATCGAAATGTGAATTGGATTAAACTAATTCATTTTTAACACAACTCGTAGTGATGCAACCTTTGTGAACTTACTTTAACAATCCTATTTGGGACCCTTATATGTAATGATAAAATTATTCCACTTCTCTTTTTCTTATTTGAAGATTTGCATATTTTTAGTATTTTCATATAACTATGTAGACATAAGAGTATTATGAATCTTAAAATTTGACAAGTATCTTTGTTTTTGATAATTTGTTCATCTTTACCGTACTCTTTTACTTGCTCACTTCATCTTCACCATTTTTAATCATCCTCAATTTCTTTTCCTTATTCATTATCACCAAAGAGGGATGTTGACAATTTTTTTTGACAGTTGCTTAATTTGGGCTTTAGTATAACTTGTGGTTCATAAGTAAATATGATATATGTTCTTATTGGGATTCAAAGTGTGGACCTTCAAACAGATGGAAAAATCTTGACGGCTTTGGAGATCATTAATGAACATTCCTAGTGGTTGGAATACAGGAGAAGATCTACCCGCAAAAGACTCTCAGACGCTCAAGTTATAGTAAAAGAGTTTAAATATTTAGATTAAGAAAGTGAGTATGAGAGAGTGTGTATTTCTTGGTGAAATACCATGTGTATTTATAAGGTTTATGGGTCTTGTGAGTCATATGTTAAAAATAATAATGCTAATATGATATCAAATAGTCTCAATAAAATAACAAGTTACTGTATATATGATAATTAGTGGAATATTCACGATAATGTGTCAACTTACCTGATGTACCAAATATTTTATAAATATATGGTATTTAAGAAATATCATGATGTAACTACTAATATTTGATCACATACTGTTAATATATGAATATTTGCATCAACAAATATATCACAGTATTTCCTCAACCGTTTTAAATTAGTGAAGTTGAATATCACTTAACATATTTGTTGTGTTCGATGCATAGTTACAATATCTATTTCTCTTTATAACAAAAATTATTTTAAAACTACGGTCTTCTAATAGAAATTGTTGTAAGAAACTGAAATTTTAAAACCGCATCAATATCATTAAAGCATATCATATACGTGAACTGAGAGTAATATAATAGTTTTATATATAAATGAAGTAACTAAAAGATAACTCTTAGATTTGCAGACTTTTTTTAGTTAAAGGTTAAAAAATAATTTTTTTAAGTTTAAGGGTAAAATATTATTTTTAAATTTAAGGATTACAAAATATTTTACAACTTAGAATACTAAAACTCAATTCGATTCAAATTGGAGAAACTATAAACATATATAATAATATTTATATGTTATATAAAATGTCACATGAAAAGAGTGATATGGTATCTGGTAAGTGGTCGATAATTTTATTACTATCATTAATATATAGGGATTATGTTGTTTAAGAAAAAAAATGGAAGACAAATTTCTTGTAGGATATAAAAGAACAAAGTTGGATCTAAGGGTGACAAAATAAGTTGGTTTGGCTTATTTTGACTTAATCTGTCAATGGTTCATTAAAAGTAGAGTGAGTTGGGCTGATTCCCCATAACAAAACATATTGTAATTCGTGATTTGTTTTGTCAGAGGACATGTCGATGAGCCTGTGGATGATTATAAACATATTTCTCTAATTTGATAAATTAAAATAATTGTTATATTTATAGGTTAAAGTATTATAATTAATAATTAATACTTAATTTATAAATGTTAATGATTTAAATTATATTACTATTAAATATTAACACCCTTGAAAGAATATAATATAAAAAAGTTAATATTTTAAATTATATGTTTATTTTAATTTTTAATTTATAAAAATGGATATAAGCTCGTACTTTTGGTTCACAATTTGAAAGACTAAGTGGATTAGACTAAAATGGATTAATAAATTAAAAATTTCAACTTAATCCGTGAAATTTTGACAGGATGTCAATATTAACTCATGACCCATTTTTTAACCTTTAATTATATTCGACCAAAGTTTTAAGACCAAAAACATAGTAGTTAAGCAGTAAAGTACAAAGAATTGGAAATTAAATTGTCATTAAAATAAACCAAGTAAAGTGTGTTCTCTTGTGAAGATGTAATTTGAAGAAAAATGAGTTATTAAATTTTAGTGGATTTGAAGGTAAAGTTTTTGTGTTTCTTTTAAGGGATTTAGAGGTGAAAATGAGTAAATTTAGGGATGAAAGTTTGTAAGTGAATTGATTGGTGTGATAGATTAAAAATAATGTTTTAATAGACTCTAAAATATAATATTATTATTTTTTCCTTATAGTTAAAATTAATGTATATTTTTTATTTTATTGTTATAATTATTATTATTTAATAATATAATTATTTTTGTTATTATTACTTATTATATACGAGTTCTTTGTAACGGAAATAACTATGGATATGAGAGATCTGTTCCACCACATTGAACTCACATAATTGAAGATTCTTATGTATATATATAAATGTTCATGCCTTAGAATGATATAACATGAATTTCATTGGTGAAGATTCATCACCACCACTTGTTCATAATCATTCTTTACTTCTGGTTTGTATTCAAAATTGATTCCATGCATGTTCATGGTTACACAAAACCGATTTTTTAATATCCGAAAGAGAAGACATGGTAAACTCGTATATGTGTGTTTAATTAACTTGTGCCTTCTTCATGATAGTTTATTTCTGGGTCGTTATACATGTCAACTTCACGCTGGCCATCAAGCATGATGTGCTCGTTAAGATATAATATATTATCTAAAAATTAGGTCAAAGTCATTTTGATTTTTCAGTGCCCAAGAAAGCAAGTTGGGTGTACAAGTTTAGTAAGCTTTTTGCTTCTCAGATAACAGTTGACTACTCATTGAGCTTTCAGTTTTGGGTTACCTCATCTTTTCTTGTACATCATCAATATTACCAAAACCATGTAACTTATCAAATGTTACCATTATACATAGAATGTCACAAAAGTCTCCAACGTCTCCTCCAACTTTGTAGACTTTCTATAATACATGTTTTTAGTATTAATTTTTCATTATCATCTTCAATTATTGACATAAGGTTGGGAAGCTAGATTAAACTACAATTGGGATTGTTTTAATGCACAGAAAGTTACTATTTGAAAAATGCGCATTATAATTTTCAAATTATATTTTAAGTAAAAGTTAAAACAAACGTATATCTAAATTATGCTTTGAGATTTTTCAAACGAAGAAAACACTGAATGTAGGTGGGAATGATTTTGCCTGCGCCACAAAAGGACAATCGATGTTCTGGAATATAGACTTTTAGTGGTGTCTATAGTTGATAGATATTAGGCATGTGTTAACAAATACACCAAGGCATAATTTAAAAGTAAACTTATAAGAAAAAAATATTACATTAAAGTTAACCGTTAATACCATAGAATTTAAGAAAATATTTCATCAATACACTTCTCATATTATCTGATTTGTAAGTATTTAATGAAACATATTGAGTGCGTATTGGTGTATTTGAGTAAGTGCTTTTAATAGTTTATTTTAAAAGCTCAAAATCATAACAATGGTTATTTAAATAACACAATATAGGAAGATGTTCTATTTGGGTCAGTGCTTTCCAAAATTACTTTTACTTTAAAATTGATTTTGAAGAAAGATGATTTACCATAAAAACTATTTATTTAAGATAACTCCAACTTAAAAATATTATTTTGTCAAGATGTCGGTGATCATCTTACATCAATAACATGAATTAGAAAAAATAAAATCATATTTAAACTTAAAAATAATTGATTAACCCAATAAAGTGTTATAGATTTAAAATAATCATTTCAATATTACTTTTTGAGGATTCAATGTGAATGTAAACACGTCTTCAAAATCATACTACTAAAAAGGATCATGATATTTTAACAACAAATTTTAATAATTTTTTGACAATGGGTCATGTGTCATTGCTTTATTGGTCTGTTTGAATTTGTTTTCAGAAAAATATTTGAAACGAACCAATCATAAGCCACCACGTCTGTGTTGTCAAAAAATTGTTAAAAAAGAGTTGTTAAAAAGATATTTTCCTACTAAAAAACTATGGTACTGAAACACGATCATGGTATTTAAAGTTCATTTCCAAAAGTATTGATCTTGGAAGGAACAACTAATAAAACAAAATATAAGGTTAGGAAATTTGGGATACCAACCACACCAAACAAGCCCATCTTTGTTCATCTTCTGACTGGGTTCCTTTTGTCTTTGGTCTCTTTACTAGTGGCCTACCTCACCCACACAGATCCACAGAGTATAAAAAAAGGAAAAAAAAAACAATAAAGTCTTAAAGATAACACGTATTTTATTAGTAGCTTGGACCGTTGCCAATGAACAACTACCTCTCACCTTCACATTATATTTATTTTCTTCCGTTGCTATGTTTTCAACATCTAAGCACATCACCTACATCATACATATATACCTTGCAACTTTCTCTGAAGGGAACTCAGACCCTTGTCATATTGTGTGAGGGAGACCACAGGTATGAGAAACTCCACATGTGTTCCTGATGATGCTTTCAACATTGCATGCTCTACTCTTATATTTTGATGATCACTTATTTTCAGCTCACAATATTAGTTTTTAGAATAGCCCTCTAGAGTGCTTCTGTTACATGTTTCTATTGCTTTTTCTGTAGGCTGATAAGGAAATGGCTAATGAAAATGGTTTCCAGCTTAGTGTGAAGCTAGGTGAACCAACTCTTGTTCCACCAGCTGAAGAAACAAAGAAGGGTTTGTATTTCCTATCTAACCTTGACCAGAACATTGCAGTGATTGTGAGAACTGTTTATTGCTTTAAAACTTCTGAGAGGGGGAATGAGAAAGCTGGGGAAGTGATAAAGAATGCATTGAAGAAGGTTCTTGTCCACTATTACCCTCTTGCTGGGAGACTCACTATAAGCTCAGAGGGTAAACTCATAGTGGATTGCACAGGGGAAGGTGCCTTGTTTGTAGAGGCTGAAGCAAACTGTTCAATGGAAGAGATTGGTGACATCACAAAGCCAGACCTTGGAACTCTTGGTAAGCTGGTTTATGATATTCCTGGAGCAAAACACATTCTTCAGATGCCTCCTTTGGTTGCTCAGGTAAGTTTTATGATTTATCATTGTCTTATATTTTTGTTTTCCGTTTCCTTGAGGAGTTAGTTTGTTTTTGGGTACATAACTCTCAATTGTTTAGTTATAAGCAAATACTAAAGAATCTATAGAGATATGTCATCTAGCCTTTATCAAGTTCTTGGTAGGATTTATAAATGAAAAAATGTGACTATTTTGAATGTCTCATATATAAAAGTTACCATCACTATATTTGTTTGGCCAAATTTAAGAGATGTTAGTGTTTGTGACTAAAATTGATTTTCGACTATATCTTTTCTTTTCATGCTAAGAATAGGCACCTTATCCATTCTGCAAGTACTGGAGCTTCTATTTCAGAAATAATAACAGTAATAATCCGTGTCAGAACTTTAACGAAACAATTCATTCTCACCAAGAAAATGATTGAGGAAATGGCCCGACACTTGTCATAAAATATTGCAGTTTTGAAAGTGTGAACTCTATAATCCAGGTGACCAAGTTCAAATGTGGAGGCTTTGCTCTTGGGCTGTGCATGAACCACTGCATGTTTGATGGCATTGGTGCAATGGAGTTTGTGAACTCTTGGGGACAAGTAGCCAGAGATTTGCCACTCTTAATCCCTCCAGTGCTGGACAGAAGCATCCTCAAGGCAAGAAACCCACCAAAGATAGAGCACCTGCATCAAGAATTTGCTGACATAGAAGACAAATCAAACACTTCTAGTTTATACGAAGATGAAATGGTTTACAGGTCCTTCTGTTTTGACCCTGAGAAACTAAAGGAGCTGAAGATGAAAGCAATGCAAGATGGGGCTCTTGATGCATGCACAACATTTGAAGTCCTTTCAGCGTTTGTGTGGATAGCAAGAACCAAGGCACTGAAAATGTTACCTGAGCAACAAACAAAGCTTCTTTTTGCTGTTGATGGAAGGGCCAAGTTCAACCCTCCTCTTTCAAAAGGGTACTTTGGAAATGGAATTGTCCTAACAAATTCTGTGTGTCAAGCTGGGGAACTGACAGAAAAGCCTTTGTCATATGCTGTGGGGCTCATTCAAGATGCTATCAAGATGGTGACAGACAGCTACATGAGATCAGCCATTGATTACTTTGAGGTGACAAGAACAAGGCCTTCCCTTGCTTGCACTCTTCTGATCACAACTTGGTCTAGACTTTCCTTTCACACCACTGATTTTGGATGGGGAGATCCAGTGCTGTCAGGCCCAGTATCACTGCCAGAGAAGGAAGTGATCTTGTTCCTCTCCCATGGCCAAGAGCGAAGAAATATAAATGTGCTTCTGGGTTTGCCTTCTACTGTCATGAAGATTTTCCAAGAATTGATGCAGATATAATTAACAAAGTATATGTTATTATGTCATTGTGTTATTTGTCTTAAGCTTATTATTAATTATTCTCTTGTCTATGGAAGAAGGAAGTATTTGTTGTGATTATGAATTTATTGGTACCAATCAATAATTGAAACTTTATGTCTTGTTCGTGAATTTAATTTAAATTTTTGTGATCAACATCGTTTAAGTTGGTTTTTATGTGACCCAAGTTTATTTTCTACAAAGTATAGTTGTATTGTATATATGGCCGAGTACTCTTCTATCTTAATAAGATTAATATTTTTTAGGATAACTATCTTAATAACATTAATATCCTTTTAGGATAACTTAGTCTATAACACATCTTACGTTTGCCTATCATAAATTAGGTGTTACTACGAGAGAGTTATGTGCTGTTTATCGAGAGCTAGGTGTCATCTACCAAGAACCATATATAATCTATTGAGAACTAGATGTCGTCTATTAAGAGTCTAGTGTTGCCTACTAAGAGCCAATTGCTGCCTATCAAGACTAGGCATCGTCTAAGGAAAGCTAGGTGTCGTCTACCAAAACTATGTGCAGCCTAACAAGAGCTAGGTGATGCCTATTAGGACTAAGTGTCACCTACCGATCACTGTGTTGTTTACCAGGATTACGTGTCGCCTACCTAGAGCAAGATGTTACCTATAGGACTAGGTATTGCCTATTAGGACTATGTGTCACCGACCGAGAGCTAGGTACTGCCTACCAAAACTATGTGCTGTCTACCGAGAGCTAGGTGTCACCTACCAAGACTATGTGTCACATATTGAGAGCTATATGTTGTTTATTAGAACTATGTGTCACCTATCAAGAGCTATGTGTTGTCTATCAGAACTATGTGTCGCCTACCAGAATTATGTGTCGCCTGTTAGAACTAATGATGAACTACCCAACCACAAGTTGACATGTTTGATTACTTCTATACTCAACCACAAGCCAGCCTGGATGACCACCACTACATAGTCATAAGTAGGCCCGGTCCACTATCTTTCAAACTATCAAAATTAACGACGTACTACTTTGTAATTTATTAGAATTTAGATCAAGCAATTAACTCATGAGGTAAATGGATCACTAAACTCACTCATATTCATATAAGTAAGGTCTCACAAATTATTATCCTATAAATAGTATAATCATACTCATTATTACAATATTAACGGTTATCTGACACACTCAACTAACTTAAACTTTATAATATCTTTGATCTATGACATGATAATATCGTTACATATACATTTACCTAAAACATATCAATTTAAAAGATAAATACTTTTCTAGATAAAATATAATTTTTTCATACGACCATATAAAAAATTATTAAATAAAATATAATATTTATGAAAACATGCATTTCAGAATTTCTTACACTCATTTTTTTAAATCCATTGACGGATACAATATTGTAAATTTCCACATGGCACCGGTATTAATCATGACACGTGTAAGAATTAGTTACTTGATTCAATTTATCTTGCATGATAATTTGTTTTACCAGTATGAGTTTCAATTTGCGTTCAGCCAAATTAAAATGGCATGATTCAATTCATCAATGCAAGCCCATTCAAGTCAAATTGTTTACGAATTGTGGGCCCCACGATTAGAAAGTCTCATGCGCACAATTTTCTTAGTAATGAGTCATGATTCAATCATTCAGCAGACACCAAGTATGAATCAACCGGATTAAATCAGCCACCGGTTGAACGAAAGTACTCCGGCCCATGCTTGATCAATTGCACCGTCTGACTCAATTAAATTCTTAATAGTGATGCAGGCTGTTCAATAATTGCAATTCACCTGTGAGAAAAAACAAATATATAAAAATTCAATCTACAATTATTTAAATTTATTTTATTCTTAGTTTATTTAAAAGAATTTATCTTCAAATTCATATTTTTAACTTTTTAACTCTAATTCATTTAAAATTCAATATTGATATGATAATTTCTAAATTTGAAAAATTTTGAAATTTTGAAATTAAGTTTTGTATATATTTTAAAGGTTTAATTGCTTCCTTTGTCCCCAGTTTGGTTGAATTGTGTCAAATTCATCCTCATTTTTAAAAAAGTTTCATTGTCATCCTCACGTGGTGTAGAAGTGTCAATTGAATCCAAACATTGAAAAAATTTGTGTCAATGTAGTCATCTCCGTTAAATACACACTAACTGCGTTAAGTGGCTGATTATTTGGCACTAGAGAAGTAAAACGTGGCAAATGAGTCACAGTAGTGGTAATGACGTGTCAATGAGATATTTGAGAACATGGAAATAGGTTATTGAATTGGGGAAATTAAAATCAGAATTCATTTAGGGTATTTGTATTTGTGAACGAAGTGCGATTGGGGCTTTTGAAAGCAGAACGCGTTTGGTGATTTGGAAGCGTTTGGTGATTTGGAAGTGCGAAGTGGGTTCCATTCGAAGGTCCATTCGAAGGTACGTGTACATTGCTTTCGTTGGGTTTATGGTTGCTTTGGTGTGTGTGTTTGCTTCGTGTGTGTGTTTGCTTTTGTTGTGGTCCCCCATAAACTATTATCTCTGTTTGTTGTTGTCCCCCATTATGGGTGTTGTGTGTGGTCCCCCATTGTAGGTTAAAGTCAATCTTTATGCTGTGTTTAGGGTTCAGTACAAATTTGTTTTAATTGTTTATGGTCTGTTTAAAGTGCTTTGTGGAAGTGTTGTACCCTGATGGGTTGACAGTCGTATCCTGATATGTAAATGTAGTGTTATTTTGGTCAATTAAATGTAGTGTTATTTGGGTAAAGTTAGACTGACATGATTTTTTATATTAGTTTAGGATGCCTAACTGTGATGTCGAAGTGGTCTTTCACCATGGGGGCAAATTTGTGAATGATGGGTCATTTAAATATGAGTTTGGTCAAACATCTACTTTAAAAATTGACCCAGATAGATGGAGCTACTTTGAAATTATGTCCATTTTGAAGGAGATGGGCTATATTAATGTTAAAGAGTTGTGGTATTCAGTGGGTGGTGGTACTGTGTTAGAAGGAAGGTTAGAACTATTATCTGATGACAAGGGTGCATGTCATCTGGTCAACCTTGCCATTTTGAATGGTCAATCTCACCTGTATGTTGTACACATGGTGTCAGATCCTGAGTACGTTCATATGTTGGGGGAGGGTGACAGTGATAATCGTGTAGAGGTAGAGTGTGAGGAAGAGTGTGAGAAGGCTGTTTTGGGGGAGGGTGTACAGGCTGACAATGATAATTGTGTGGAGGCAGAGGCTGAGGGAGACACTGATGGGGCTGTTTTGGGGGAGGGTGTAGAGGCTGACAATGATAACATTGTGGAGGCAGAGGTTGTGGGAGAGGATGTTGGGGCTGGTTTGGGGGAGGGTGTAGAGGCTGTTAATGATAACTTTGTGGAGGCAGAGGCTGAGGGAGAGGATGTTGGGGCTGTTTTGGGGGAGGGTGTAGAGGCTGACAGTGATAACTTTGTGGATGCAGAGGCTGAGGGAGAGGATGTTGGGGCTGTTTTAGGAGAGGGTGTAGAGGCTGACAGTGATAATTTTGTGGAGGCAGAGGCTGAGAGAGAGGATGGGGGACATGATGACTATGATGTTAGAAGTTGGAATGGAGATGAAGAGGATGTGTTGAGTGAAGATTATTTATTAGTTATTTTCATTTGAAGATAAATGACAAGTGCAATATTGTTTCTACTGCATCAAATTTGAATTCAGCTGCATTTAGCTGTCTGCACTCAGCAGATTCATGAATATGCAGGTATGAACATTGGACGCTCGTCGCTCAGGACGGTCGTCGCCAGGACGCTCATCGCCCAAGACGCTCGTCACATAGCAAGGGCACGCTCGGTTCATCGCAAGCGGACGCTCGTCGCTCCCTACACGCACAAGAGGACGCTCGTCCAGAGAATATGAAATGGACGCTCGTCAAGACGCTCATCCAGAGAACATCAAGTGGACGCTCGTCGCCAGGACGCTCATCGCCCAAGACGCTCGTCACATAGCAAGGGCACGCTCGGTTCATCGCAAGCGGACGCTCGTCGCTCCCTACACGCACAAGAGGACGCTCGTCCAGAGAATATGAAATGGACGCTCGTCAAGACGCTCATCCAGAGAACATCAAGTGGACGCTCGCCGCCCAGGACGCTCGTCGCCAGGACACTCGTCACATAGCTAGCGCACGCTCGGTTCATAACAAGCGGACGCTCGTCGCCCCCTGCGCGCACAAGGGGACGCTCGTCCAAAGAATATGAAGTCAACGCTCATTCCAAGTTCATTACTCGCATTGGAAAAAAATTTACTGTTGAAATGGTGATTAAGCCTCTGTTTTTACTGATTTCTACTGTCCAATTCTCTTAAGTAAGATTCGGTTCGGTATGTAATAAAGCAATGCAATAGCTTTGGACAATCATAATGAATTTATCACAAGTTTTCAAATTACATAAAGAAAAAGCATTTGAAGTGAATTCTGCTGTTATATTCAATGTGCATTCGAAGCTCTGATTTTATACTCAACTTTCATTGAATCTTATATTATTTATTAGTTATTTTCATTTGAAGATAAATGACAAGTGCAATATTGTTTCTACTGCAACTGATAACTGTGTACAGTAGCCATTAAATTGTTGCTGTCATCAAATTTGAAGTTAGCTGTCATCAAATTTGAATTTATTTTATTGGCTGCATGTTATATTTGGAGAGTTTACTTAGCTGTCATCAAATTGTTCCTGTCTCAACCATATCACTACAACTTAACTATTGAAAGAACATCCACCTTCTTCAACAATATCACTGCCAATTAGCTATTGAAAGCAGAAATTGAGATTTTTCATTCATTTTCAACAACTGTCTAATACAACACATTGTCTAATACAAAATAGTCATGGAATTTTAAACAAGATACAAACAAGGATCACATTAATAAACCCCATAAAACATAGCATCCATGTTAATTGCTTCTCCCATTTCTGAGAAACCATAGCAGATTTCTCCAGACTAATAATTTTCCTCCTTTGCCTAGCAATAATAGTATCCCTTTCATCCAAATTAGCTTCATTGCACCATTTAAAATAATTGCATCCTTGAAGTTCTTCGTTTCGAGTCCGCTGTTCAAAACATCCAACCACAAACATTTCATTACTCAAAAAATAAACTAATCACTAAAATGAAACTACAACCATTGAACAAACCTTGTAATTAGGGCATCCCCAAAATTGTTTGCCTTCGTTCTTCACAGTTTTCGCCACTCTTAACACAGCAACTTCCCCACAATGACATATGTTAGTTTGAACCAATCCTCTGGATGAAACGGCACGACAGCTCCCCCATGAGCAAGACGAACAACACTGATGAGTCAATGACATTGCCACTTCCTAAGCCAACGAAAAAACTTCCACAAAGCACTTTAAACAGACCATAAACAATTAAAACAAATTTGTACTGAACCCTAAACACAGCATAAAGATTGACTTTAACCTACAATGGGGGACCACACACAACACCCATAATGGGGGACAACAACAAACAGAGATAATAGTTTATGGGGGACCACAACAAAAGCAAACACACACACGAAGCAAACACACACACCAAAGCAACCATAAACCCAACGAAAGCAATGTACACGTACCTTCGAATGGACCTTCGAATGGAACCCACTTCGCACTTCCAAATCACCAAACGCTTCCAAATCACCAAACGCGTTCTGCTTTCAAAAGCCCCAATCGCACTTCGTTCACAAATACAAATACCCTAAATGAATTCTGATTTTAATTTCCCCAATTCAATAACCTATTTCCATGTTCTCAAATATCTCATTGACACGTCATTACCACTACTGTGACTCATTTGCCACGTTTTACTTCTCTAGTGCCAAATAATCAGCCACTTAACGCAGTTAGTGTGTATTTAACGGAGATGACTACATTGACACAAATTTTTTCAATGTTTGGATTCAATTGACACTTCTACACCACGTGAGGATGACAATGAAACTTTTTTAAAAATGAGGATGAATTTGACACAATTCAACCAAACTGGGGACAAAGGAAGCAATTAAACCTATTTTAAACTAAAAACTATTAGGTTATATATAAGATAACACATGTTCATTAAGTTATATTGAACTCAAATTATTAAAAACAAGTTAGAATATGTTACATTAAAGTTATGCTAAGCTCAATTATGCATGGGTTAAGTTTAATATTAAATTAAGTCAAGTTTACAAAACTAAGTTAGGTGAAACTTAAGTAAGTTTTGGTTAAGTTGATCTTAAATCAAGTTAGGTGAGGTAAGTTAAAACAATGTCAAGCTGATCGAGTTAGAGGTTAAGTTGGGTTAGGCCATGTTAGGCTAAGTTAGGTCAGGTTTAATTGGGATTGAATTATGTCCGAGGCATATTAAGATAGGTTGATTAATGTCAGATCGAGTAGAGTTAAGATAAGCACAAGTCAAGTAAAGTTTCCTCAACCATTAGTTGAGTCAATTCAATCCAATACCATGTCGAGTCGAATAGTGAACCCATGTTCAGTTGAGTTGGGATGGGTTAGGTGGGGTCATTCTGAGTTGAGGTGGGGTTATTCTAAGTTAAGGTGGGGTCATTTTTAGTTGAGGTGAGAACATGTTGGGCCTAACAAAATTTAAATTGAGTCATCATGGGCCCATGTTTAGTCGAGTTAGTTTAGGCCTAAGTTTATCGAAGTTGGCCCATACCCTTTAGTAGAGTTTGTCCATCTATAGAGTCATAGTGTGATCATGTTCATCCAAGTTGGGGTGGCCCACATTCAATTGAGTTAGGCTAGCCCAATGTTGAGCTAAGTTTGACAAGGTCTAAGATAGGTAAGGCAAAGACAAGTTGGGCCATGTTAAACCCATACATCATAACCACATCCGGTTAAGCCTATGTCAAACGTTAGGTTGAGCTGAGTTGACTCATGCTTAGGTTGATTTGAGTTAGGAGAAACTAGTGTTCACTTGAGTTGGGTTAGGCCAAATTCAAATTGAGTTTAGTCAACAACTAGTTGAGCTAGACTCAGGTTAGGCTAAGTTTGGTTGAGTCCATATCATATCGGGCTATATTAGGTTAGGGCCATGTCAAGTTGAACTGGATCATCCTCACGTAAGTTCGAGCGAGTTGAATCAAGCTTAAGTTGAGTCAAGTCAGTCTAGCCCTACATTCAATCGAGTTACCTAAGTTAGGCCAAACCCAAATTGAGCCTAGTCCAATTGAGTTGAGGTTTGGTTAGGCTTAAGGTCGATCAAGATAGACGTTTGATGTCTATGCGATCACACATCAAATTTTATCTAATTGACAAACATGATTTTAATTTAGATTTAATCCCATTTAAAATAGATTAGAAAAATCTAAATCAATTTGATATAGTTAAAATTGATCTAAATTTTAGATCTAATATATTTTATTTGATTTGGATTGGATATAGATTGAGTTTTGAAGAATCTAATTTATGTCACCCATATTGAATTCACAATGAGAGCACAAAGCGAAAAACTTACAATTGCACATCCTTCAAAATTCATCATTTGTATCTTGGAATTCTTATTCCTATTAAATCATTGGAATTAACCGAATTGTAATTATTTAGGCCACAAGAAGAACAAGTGTACATCGCTTATATTAGGTCCTTCTAAGTTTGAGGTTATTAATTCATGTCAATATCACTTTAAATTTATCTCAATTAATGTCATCACACATGATAGACATGATGAGTCCTTCAAGGGAGGATTCATTGGAGAGATACAACGCTAATGATACATGAATCCAACCCACATAAAAAATTGACACCACCTGCAACCTAAAATCTTAAGACAATAAGTTTATGAGTTTTTTTACTTGTAAGGTGGTCAACTTTCTAATTTTTTTTTATCCAATGTGGGATTTAGACTTACTTAAATTTCCAACAAGCTCCATCTCAAGGGTGAGTCCCTTCCACATTGAGACACTCCTCTCGAGTATAAGCACCCCAACCTTAAGTACCTATATGGTGACCTTCTTATACTGTCATTTTATCACAATAACGTGACGTACTAGCCTGAAACTAGATACAAGGAATCCTCACATCTAGGATTCTTCACCCATATTGTACTTATTTGAGTTAGTCACCAGGATGAACCATAAACTCAGATGTCATTGTTATGGACAAACAACAACACAATAACCAAAAATATCAAACTATGCAACAAAAATAATTCCCCCAAATTTGCAAGAAAGTATGTGAAACAACAACAATAAAAAAGGGAAGCAATAATCACAAAAGAGAACACTAATATTTTTAAAGTGGAAAAACCTTCTCAATGAGAGAAGTAAAATCCCACGAGCACAAGCCACTTAATCAAACTCCACTAAGATTAAATATAAGTAAAAAAGAATTAAATCCAAAGCATAAATAAGTGCCTACAATTAGTCTATATATCAAAACAATAATGCTCTCAAATATGAAACCAAAAATAGAGAAACCTAAAATAGAGAAACCTAAAATAGAGTAATAGTAGAAGATGGATTTCTCTAGTCACAAAACTCTAATTGACAATCCCAACAATCAAAATAAAAAACTATATGTTGTGAACATGCTGAAAAAATTTCAATTCGATTAAACCATTAATGAACCGAAAATCATAATTTTACTAAAATGTTTCGATGAATTCATACATATCTTTTTTTTTAAAAGTTGCGAAATTTACACCTTCCTCCTCACCTAAAAGACACTCTCGACTTAAGTTAAAAATACAAAATAGACTTGATTAATTTAGATTTTTTTAGACCCATAATTGGACTCCAACCAACAAAATAATAGCACCACTTTATTTTCAAATATGCAAATTCAATTGAATTCCACATTGCGTATTCAATTTTGTATTCCAGCGCAGCATAAGGGCTGTTTGATGAATCAATTCCACTTGCTTCGCAATCTTATTTAGAAGGATTTGCTGCAATTACTCCAACTGCAATTACTCCAACAACTATGCTTCACCTTCTTTCCAATTTTTAAAGCAAAAACCACCGACCGATACTCATTGAATTGTTTAATCTCCAATATTGATTCCAATAGAATATAAATCAATTAAAATAATATATTTTAGTCAAACTTAACCTATCTTCAACGAGTTTAACAAGGGAAAGAAAATTTAAATTGCGAAATTCAATCCATAATTATTTTAAAAAAAAAATCTCCAAGTTTTAAGTGTCTACTTATAATTATTTCATAGAATTTTCAAAATCTAAAATAAGACATATCTAAATTATTTTAAGTTGTGAAATGTTAGATTGAATTTAATCCAAGTAAGGTAGTATGTTTTGAGCCTAGATCGAGTAAAGTTGGTTCAAATTTAAGTTGAGACGAGTTAGTTTGAGATAGGTCGAGACGAATCAGTCCAAGCTCAAGTCAAGGTGTAAGATTCGGGGATAATAAATTTTTAGAAGGATGATATAGGCATGGACGACATTAGTTAAAATAATATATGATAAATTATGCCGAAGTCATGTGTTTGATTCTTTTTATGTGTATTGAGTGTGCTTTATTTCTTATTATTATTATATTTTTGCATACATAGTTTGTATTGTTAGTTGTGTATGTGAATGACAAGATAAAAGTGATAGTTTGTTTGATTTTGAGTGTTGGTTTGGAACTTTTGGGTGGTGAGTTTGAACCTTTGTTAGAGCAAAAATATATAATTTTTTTTACGGATGTCTATCAACGAATGACACTTGGTCTTTGGACAATCAACTGTCTTTAAATATCATAGTTGATAGGGTCAAAGGGTCTTTGGTCACATACAAAACATATTTAGTTTTTTTTTTTTACGATAATCCTGTTTTATATTTTGTTCTTACTTTCTTGTCTTTAAATTTTAGCTTTTAAATTTTAATTGATAGTAGTTGAATACTATGGCTCGATTAGTAAAAGAAAATAATGCTAAGTTCATTAATTGATCTAATTACACTCTTTTCTCATAGTACCTTTGTTATCTAAAAATTAAATATCCTTCTTAGCCTAGCCACAATGTATAAAATTCCTTGTGATGTTATAATGGGGACCATCTAAAAGACCACATATTGGATCTTTGATCCAAGTCATGGCTAGGAGACTAAAAGAGAAAGAAGAATTTAGACCTTAGAAGACTTTTCTTTTATGGAATGTTGATGAAGGATCATCATACCTTCACACTTTTGGCTAAGAAGAAAGTATAAGATAACACTTGGTGGAGTTTTTTTTTTTCTTTTTTGAAGTGTAGAATACAAAGAATTTCTTCCTTTAGTCTTGTAAATTGTAAATAAGAGTATAACTTTTTGTATGGGTATATTTTTCTTTGTAAAAATAATAGGGACACAAGAAGGCCTTTAATACATGGTCAAGTACCTCTACATGTTCAATCCAAGTCACCTAAGAAGGCTCCATCTCATAGGCTAGAGCTCATAAACACTCCAGTGCAGTAAGAATTGTCCAATGTGAGACTTAAAGCGAGTTAGGTGTTAAATGTGCACGTAAACTTTGACCTACACTAGTGCAGTTTTGGTTTTTAAAATCATGTGGTATGTTTCGATTTTTAAGAAAACAAAACATATAAAGACACCGTGACAATTTTGAAAATTTATGAACTTATAGGTCCTAGTTTTAGAGGATCCAGGGCCTATAAGTTAACGAAATTTTCAAAATTGCCACTGTTTTTTTTAATTATTTCACCACAATACAAAGTTATAGGCTTTGATTTCTACATAACATAAGCCATACATATGTTCTACATCGATTGTTACAAAACCAGGGTGGAAAGGTTGAACAAAATTTCAAAATTGTCATTGAGCTTAAAGGTTTAGGCTTTAATTTTTCTAATAACTGAAGCCTAAAACCCCAACTAGAGTTAATTTTTGGGAAAGTTTCACCTTGGAGTTCATTTCTTTGTTTTGCAAAAGCTTTTCTCTACAAACTCCATTGATCTTGATTTATATTAGCAGATATTATAATACTCACAAGGTATTTTCAAAATATGTTGCACAAAAGTTTCCTTTAATAGGTAAAATCTAAATTTTAAAGAGAGAAAAACAAAATCAAAGAATACCAAATCGAGTTCTCTCT
Organism: Vigna angularis; assembly: GCF_016808095.1. Lineage (NCBI taxonomy): Eukaryota > Viridiplantae > Streptophyta > Magnoliopsida > Fabales > Fabaceae > Vigna > Vigna angularis. The sequence continues at coordinate 31,242,113 of NC_068971.1, read as the reverse complement.
GAATCTACAAAGGAAGCAAAAGAACTAAGAGTATTAGCAAAAGAAATTTGAAGACTTGAGGAATTATATTGAAGAATCTATTTAAAGAATTGATTAAGTCATTCCTTATGAAGAACAATAATGAAAATATTGATCATGTTAATCAAATTGAAATCCTCAACAACTATCATTTGAAAAACTATATAAAGGATACCAAGTAGATCGAGAAACAAGAGAGAAACAACAATTGTTACATTCATGTGAAATAGAATTACTAAAAGCATAGACTAAAATGAAATTGATCGCATAGAGTCAAATCTATAGAAAAAATGTCTTGTGAGATACAACTCTGTTGTGCACTTAAACCTTTGTAATATTCTTCACCTTGTGATGTTTTACTTAGAGTAGAAATTGTACTCTCCTTCTTTCAAGGTGTTTTTCACATTTTGAAGAGGTTGATACTCGTGTGACCTAAAGTGGTTCATACTTATGTAACCTTGATAAGGTGATACTCGTTGTAATCATGTGCTTTGATTAGTGGAACCTTTTAAGCAATGTGCTCGAGATAGAACTATACATACGTTAAGAGTTAACGGTTAAATAATATAAAAATCTTTTTAATGTTTGATGTATTTATTGTTATATTTAAGACTATTTGATGCACAAAAAGAGTCCATGTTTTATTCAATGTTCCCTTTCTAAGCCATCTTTATCAACATGATCGATTCGAGTCAACCTATGTTGAGTGGTTGAGTCGAGCTGACTCGAGTTGAAGAATGAAGTTGAGTCTGCCAAAGCTAAAGAGTCCAATCGAGCTATCCAAAACTGAAAGTCGAGCTAAGTTGACCCAAGTTGAAAAATTGAGACAAGTTGGTTAAAGTTGAAGAATCAAGTCGAGTTGGCCCACACTAAAGGTCGAGCCGAGTCAATCGAGCCAAAAGTTATCCAGGTCTATTTGGATTAAATTTTGAGAAGAATCGACCTAGACTGAAGGTCGTCACAAGTCTTTTACAAAATATATTTTGATGCTAATTAAAGTTTTGTAGTGGACCAAACTGATTTTAGTCTTGACCCTAACTCACTTTAAGAGGAGCCTTTAAGAATTGGAGCTTTTTCAATCCATTTATTTGGTGGACCAAGAAAAGATAGACTTATTTAAGAGCACTTTAAAATTGATCCATAGGTCATGAATCAAATTGACACTTCTAGTTATTATGTTCATAAAGATAAAAGAAAAATAATCTTTCAAATGAAAAATTACTCAAAATTATCTTAGATATTGATTCATGTTTTACCGTTTATCACACTAAACATTAATAAGAGTTATATGCATCATCAAAATCATCATTAAATCAACACATCATTCTTTGTCATGTTTCATTAACAAATTGTTTAATACTTTTTATTGATGTAATTAGTCGTTTGTTCTCATGATTAAAAGATAAATATGTCTAATTTTTATATTAAAAAATCTATATTCAATCTTATATTATATATATATATATTATTTATTTTATTTTATTTGTAAAACATAAAAATAAATCAAAATAATATAAATGATATTGAAAGAAGATATTTTTAGATACAAAAACTAAAAAATAAAACTATAAAAAATAAATAAGTAATTTAATCTTATCAATGAGAGCCATTATTCCTTAATTATTGCCATAAATGTAATAGAGTGGAATGAAAAGTTAGAAGTATATTTTGGCATCGTTTTTGGTTATCCTTTGTTGATTAGGCCATGTTTGCTTTGGTGGCAATTATCTTCCATAGTGTAGCAGATTAAAAAGGACCAGAGGGACAATATTTGATAATGACCTGCCATATTCTTGTACGGAGTTCTGGAGTTAATAGCAAGTTGCATCATGATTGAGGGCCCGTCTATACATATATATGGACATAGAACAATTGCTCTATGATATGACACATTGAGGCAAATCTTAAAAGCGATGTAGAACAATTGCTCTATGACATTGAGGCAAATCTTAAACGTGATGGAGAACGATATTGCTAACACTAGGAATTTTGGATTCAGTTGTGTGGCATTTTTGGATATTTTCATAGAATGCTGTTATTAACAGAGATTTATGTTTGTATTTCAACCACCCATCCGGTATTGAGAAAGAAGAAAATAAACAATATTTGATTCTTTGAAAATTGTTACTTTCGTTGCTTTGATCATTGATTCTTGAAAATTGTTGCTGTGATCGTTGTAAGTTTTGAAATAAACCAATTGGTCTATTTTAGAGGTAACTTGGAAGCTTTAGTGGGGAGAAATTTGTTAGTAAATAGAGAACTTTTGGTCTACAAACCACACCAAGAAATGTTCACTTTTTTTCAGAAAAGAAAGTTGTATATTTACTCCTTAGAAATTGATCCTGAACTGAAGATTTCTCCCATTTATTTTGATATATATGCTCCTTCTCCCTTCTCTTTTGCCAAAGTGTTTATCCATATGGGAAATATAATATGCACAACAATAACTTGTTTATTCATGTGTTCCTTCTTTAACAACTTGCATGCTCTGTACAATATACATCTACCAGTACATTTTAACAAAACCTAATCAACTGCATAAATCAAAAAGGAACTATCTCTCACACCCAAACTCTACTTCCATGATACTTTCTCTAACGTAGCATAATATGAAAACAGTATTACCAAACAAATAATGCAGTAAAACAATGAAGAGAGAGAGACAAGAGATCTGTGCCCATAATGGGCTTCAAAAAGAGAACATATGAGTTTTTTTTTTTTTTTTTTCATTTATTTTCTTGAAATTTGTATGTATACACAAGTGACCAAGCTCTAGGCCTACTTGTGTAAGCTTCTTCTTTTAATTACCACAGAGGGTGATGTCCCTCTTGGATGGTCTGAAAGTCAAAGCATTGAAGCTGTATATGCAGAGGTTAGCTTTTCTTGCTTTGATTGCAATCACATTAGAAGTGGTTCTGTAGCCAGGAACATTGCAAGCAGAGGATGAACTACCTATTAAGCTTGCTTGGCATGAAGACACAACTACAGAATCTTCTGCACATTTCACACCATCAACTGAAGGAATTTCCAGCTTGTACATCCCAAACTTGTTGGTAGTTCTGTTCACTGAAAGTGAAATCTGTTCAGCAGTTTTCTCTGAGAGTGCTTTGAACATGCAATCTACTTTCACCTCAGCACCTGCATGGACATAAATATGAAGAAAAAAGAGTGTAAGATGCATCCCCATTTGAACTCCTTTTGTTTTTGGGAGAGTAATTGTTTTCTCAAGACAAAAAGAAAACAATTGTTTCTTTCTTTTTGAGTTCCTCCTACATGTTTCATCTTTTAGAGAGAATCCATCGTATGGAGACACTAAACAGTATATAAACAGCTCTTTTGGGAAAGATTCAAGCCATAATTTACCACATTGCAAGAAACTAACCATTTCGTACATTGAAATCGTTCATATGCAGCTCCATGTTTCTACCAAAGTTACATTCCAACTTACAACACCACAAAGCATTTCTACTAGAGGTTTATTGAGAGTTATCACCTGGCAAAAAGTAGCTGTGTCCGGAAAAGCTGTTATTGGAGCAGAAATCGCAATATACAAAGCCCATCACACTGATTTGTGAGATGGGGAACCTGGTTTTCCCTGGAAGCTTGGGTTTTGCAGGCTCAACTTCCAAAAACTGAGTGAACAAGGGCAAAAGGAGCAAGAGGGTTGTGGGATTCATGGCCAAGTTTGGAAAAGAAAATGGAGGAAGCGTCCGAATGTGGTCTTTATGATGAGCAGCAGCAGCAGCTAGAACTATGTTTTTCTTTCAGAGCATTAGCATTTTGCTGGTAGTAGGGGTGTGGATAAAGAGGAGCAGTGGTTAGTGGAGAACCAACTCCAAGCAAAAGGTTGAAAGTAATTTTATCTTTTTTTCACAAGAAACAAAGACATGTGAATGTTGTTTGGCAAGACATGGAGTTCATGAGTAGGAGAGAGAAGTGGTGGTAGATTCTTTTGTTGGAGAAGAACAAGATAGCTTCTATTGGGGATGTTGAGAAATGGGGTTTGGTTTAAATAGAGATATACCACTCGGGAAAATGCCACCACAGGCACATAAAAAAGGGTTATGTAGTATCAACCAAGGGTTATAAGTTGTCACGGTTCTCTTTACTTTCTTATATATAAAATGGTACTAACAGTTATAGCACTTAGCAGAGTGGTTTAGATTCTGTCACATGATATTTTCTGTTCAATAAAATATCAGTTCTTAATTAAAACCCAAAAGAGAAAAAACATATTATAAAGAAAAAGGAGACATAAGATTTTGATGACAGATTTTCTCTGGAGAAAATCTCTATTTTTTTCTTTTTTTTGAAAGTTAATGTATTAGGATAAAAAGAGGAGAACCAATAAGTATATTAAAACATTCCATTTTTTAATGCACGTCATTAAAACAGTGAGGAGATTCTAGACCAAGTTGTAGTGTGTTGAGTGCATTTAAATCATGGCTCGCTCATTTATTGAGTTCAGTAATATCAATAGGAATACCTTGTGAGCATGTGACTATGGCTGACATGACATAAAAGGGTAAGACATTGAAGAAAAGCGTGAAACATTGGGGAGGGGTAGGAGCATTGATGTCGTTCATGTGCACTTCAGAACAGAGAAAGGGTCAATTCAGAGAATGCATCAATAGGTGAGATTGTTACTATACTGGTCCCATGATAAAATTAAATGGTTACACAGTACAAACCTTCAGTTTTGCCTCATTGCAAACAAAACAGTGCTTTCCTCTTTTCCATAATGGTTTCAATTTTTGCTTAGTTCAACATTAAGAGAATGAAAGGGTGGTTGGTTCAGTTGAAAATGAGTTAACCTAGAATATGACTAATTTGCCTACACAAGTCCCTAGTAAGATAACCTCCTTAAAGTTTTGTTGGATAAACTTAAGTGGTTTTTTGTAATTTCGTTCTATTGTTCTGTTGTTTCATTAAAGTTCAGTCCGTCGCGTTTTCAATTTTTACCTTTTCACACTGTAACAGTTCGGTATTGGTTATTGTAGCAGCTCGGGTCATTAGAAGTTGTTTTTGTTTTTTGGTTTTCGGTTGCACTGTAGCAACCCAATCATGTTTAGCCTTGGATGTTATTATTCGTTTCGATTTTATTTGATCCAATGTTTATTGTGTCTGTACACGACTATTTAATAACCTTTCACGATCAATGAAAGTAACACAAAAGTTTACAATGCAATATCTTTAACGTGTGCAGCGGTTCAACAAATTGATATGAGAGCTTTATATTTTGAGTGTCGAGTATGAAAGAAAAGAGAGAGTGAGTGAAATAGTAAGTGACGGTGAGTGCTTGAAAAAAGTGAGAGGGATGAAAAAAGTTGCTAAGAGGTTGCTAAGAGTATGTGATGTAATACCATCTAGCACGTTGGACCTCTAACTAGAGTTATGTCTAAAAAGATTCAAGAAGATGAAAAATTATAAAATACTTTACTTTTATGGAAAATCAACTACTAATCCTTTTTTTTTTCTAAAATGATCATTCACTCTTGTTTTGTAGGGTTTATTAAAGTAAGGAGATCATGGACTAATTAGCCAAGAGTCTTGTTAGTCAAACTAAGCAAAAGATCAAAGAAAGGACCTTTTTCTGCATAGCTTCCAGAATAGAAATACAAAGGAGTGTTGCTTCCGAATTCAAGTCGTGCCCAACGCATACAATTGGTGTGCCCGCGCTTACGAGGCATTTTTCACATGGTTGATTGGCTGGTGAAGCAGCGTGGTTTTTGTGGTTAGCCAGCTGGCCTACCCAACTAAACATTATTGAATTTTTAGAGTGAAAATGGGTCAAACCTTGAGACCTCTTACAACTATAAATAAAGGTGTTTGGTCTTTGTAAATTGGCATTTTTGAGCTTAATGAATTGCTGCAGATTTGACTTCTCTCACTTTCCTCTAGCTTCCTTCCTTAGTAGAAAGGTCTTATGAGCTGTGAGGCTTCATACACACATCTCTCTTCCACTCAAACACATCAAACACCTCCATTAAACCCGTTTTTCCGTTGCATTATTCTTCATTGATGTGTGTCTCTGGTTTAGAGCTTCTTCTTTCGTGGTTCATGCTTGAAGGAGCTTATATCAAGTGGTATTAGAGCATAGGTCATCCACACTTCAAGAGCTAAGCCATTCTTCCATGTTTTTCATCCTTGATTGTTTTATTCTTGCTTCTGTTTCAGTTCACTGTTTTTGTTTTTTTAATTTGAGTTTCTAAGTTGATTTCGTGTTTTCCGTCATTGATTTAATGTTTGTAGTGTGTGTTCATGTTTGTTTATCATTTTAAATGGTGAAGTCCATTTGTTTGAGTCATTTCTAGCCTTCAATCTCAATTTCAGTTTGTCATAGTCTTGTGCGATTCTGGTTGTAGTAGTTCTTTTATTTTCAGATCAGTTAATCTGTTTTTGTGTTGATTTTTCGATTTTAATTGAGATCATATGCAAGTGTAGCCATATATCAACCAAATGAGGCAATGAGAACATGTTCTAGCCTTGGTGATATGTTTAAGCATAAAATGCCAAATATGTTTAAGCCTTTTGAATCTGTTTTCAGTAGGAGATTTTGATTCTGGTGCTTTGTACAAGATTGTTTAGTGTTGTTGAAAATTGCTAAAGGTGTAGCAAACCATAACAAGCAATGAAGTGCAATATGCATAGCTTGGTTGCTCAAAACCAGTAGCCTTTTCTTTGTTTTAGTTTTAATCAAGCTTTTCATCGTTCTATACATCTTTGCCTTCTTCAATCTGAGTTTAATCATGCTAAGCTTCATTGTTCTAGCTTAGCTCAGTGCATTTATACTTCCTTGAGTCAATTTTAGTGTTGCTTAAGCTTTTGAATCAATCAAACTTGATTTGGTGGTGTGATGGAGTAATTTTCTGCATTTTTAGCCATAAGCAAGGTCTGATTTCGAATGCTAGCATTTTTGTGTTGTTTGACAGTTTGAATAAGTATAAAATGATGTTTAAAAGTTGTTAGCTGAGTTCAATTAGTGATATTTTGGCCTAAGTGCAGAATTGTTTTCTAAACGATTTTGAGTAAAAATTGGAAGTGAAGTAGTGAATTTGTGTTGCAAGTTGTTTTTAACTCATTTTAGAGTTTAGACACATCTAAAATCGCTAAACAAAGTTGCTTAAAAGGTTAGTTTCGAGTTTGAACCACTTCTATGCAAAATTGAATGTCAAACCACCAAAGTTGCTATAATGTAAAAATCATTACTTTTACTTAATTAACAAGAAAAAGACAGATAAAAATAAATCACAACAAAAATCAAAAGAACAAACATATTTATTCATCTAACCTCAGAATCTAGTTAAGAAATTACAACAGAATAAATCCTAGAGCCTTAGCACTCTAGGGAATGTTGAAATAACATAAAAATAGAAGAAGATCGATGGCGGAAAACAAGAGAGAAGAGAGAAAGGATAACCCAAAGGGTTCCTCTAAGCTCTCCTAATGTGTTTTCCTTAGTCTATTTATATAGGAATTAGACCGAGCTTTATTTTGAGTTTTTCTATTATTATAATCTCCTTTCTGATAATGTAATCTCCTTCAATTATCTTCTAAATAATCTAATATCTTCAAGATATATTTGATTGTTGTGGAAATCTAAAAATATTTGAGAATATCTTTTCTAGATTCCAAAAGATTTGACAAATATTATCTTTTGATATTTACTTATATAGTTAAATAAAGTAATTATTTAACAATATCATAAAATATATTAAGATATATTTTTCCTAAATTATCTTTTATCATAAATATTTATCAATTATCAAAGCCTTTTTGTAGAAAAAATAGAGAAAATCGCAAGATTTAATTTTTGTTGTATGTTCTTGGCTTAGCTAAATTTGTTCACTCTTTCATGTTATGTTTGGATTGACTTCTTATGGTCTTGATTATTTGCAATTCTTGGATTTATCTGTAAAGTGTCATGAAACTTTAACCAATTTATTTCCATCCCTCAATAAACTCAACTTAGCTGTTATTGCAGTAACACACCTCAAAATATCCAAACATTTATATATGCAACTAAAATGTTATTTTTTAAATGTTTTTGTAGCTCATGCTAAATAAACTCAATTTTAACAAATCTGATTAAAATATTCTATTAAAATACAAAAACTAATTAAGAATCCAATATTAAAGGTTAAATGAAGGTTGAGTATGCACTCATCACCAAGATTTGAACTACTATGCACTATGTTGGAGTTACCGAATTTGCATCAAGAAGAATTATTATAGTGTAATGCAAATTCTAGAAGAATGTATAAACTCCTACGATAGAAAAATTGAAATGTAAAACAAATTCTATAATATTTAAAAGAAAACTAAAATGGAAAGAAAAAAAATCAAGAACATTCCTCATAGTAAATGTCTAGAATTTTTCACATGAGTTGTGACTAGGATTTTCGAGAATAATTTATGGGTATATAAATACCTATGTACTCTACAATTTGATGTAAAACAACATTTACCATAATGACAACTACAAAATAATCTTTCCAACAACTACTTTCACATTCTAATATCTCCACATTTTCTCAACCCATCAATTTTTCTTTTCACAACCTCAAATTACTAACACTAAAATTAGTGTTGGAATTTTTAGATAATTTAATGAGATTTATCATATTAGATGCTGTTAGAAGTGGACTTTAAGCCTAACTCAACCCCACAAAATCGGCTTGTAGGGTGAGGTTTGCACCCACTTATAAACTATGAATTGGCCTTATCTCTAATCGATGTGGGACTTCCACACCCCCTTCACGCCGAGGTATAGACATCTCGTGCGTGATAGTAGAACTTGGGTGGTCCGATAACGGCCCGATAGCGGGTGGAATAGAAAAATAGAATACCCACTTAGAACTCGCTAGGATAGGCACTAACCTGACTCTAATACCATGTTAGAAGTGGACTTTAAGCCTAACTCAACCCTACAAAACCGGCTTGTAAGGTGAGATTTGCACCCACTTATAAACTATGAATTGGCCTTATCTCTAGAAATTTCACAACCCAAATCTCCAGAAACTTCTCCAGATTCCTCAAAAATCAATCTAGGGCTACGAGTGATTAAAACACCCAATTGTTTCTCATTGAAAACCCTAGAAAGCAAAGTCAAAACATAAAACATAACGATGCGAGAGTACAGAGTAGCCATAAAAGAAGAAGAAATTGTAGGAAGGCCAAAACATAAACCATCTTATCTGCAGGACTATCATTGCAACATGTTATCTACTTCTTCCGCCACTCAATCATCCACAGGTATCTTATGCTGTTAGATAGACAAAAGGGATACAACATCAATTATCTTGTGTTGAAACACCTCAACAAAATGGAGCATTCTCAATGTTGCTAGATAATCAACCAGACTCTGATACCATGTTAGAAGTGGACTTTAAGCCTAACTCAACCCCACAAAACCGGCTTGTAGGGTGAGGTTTGCACTCACTTATAAACTATGAATTGGTCTTATCTCTAGTCGATGTGAGACTTCCAACAAATGCCATGAAACATTAAACGAGGATCTTTCTATTTTTCATAATATTATTGGTGATGATCATTTGTCTAGTTTATCCATGATGTTGGTTTTCCATTCTTAAAGTGATTATGTAGATTCATTTACAAATGTGATGCATGCTCTAATTCTTATACACATGTAGTGCTTGTCGTCACAATGAATCATACTTATACCCTGATTTTATGTAGGTATTACAAGTTTTAATAACTTGATTTGATGATTCAGATTTACCTTCAACAACATCAGATTGCATAGACTCAATAATAACAAGTATAAGTGCCTCTTAAGGCAAGTATCTTTTAACACATTTTTCCATTAGCTGAAATCTAGGTGAATCTCACCCGATAGAACAAACAAAATCTATTAAATATATCAGAGTCATATTTAATAAGATTCATCTAAATTTCAGCATATTAAAATGAATGTGTTAAAAGGAAGTATATTGCTTTGTGTTTATAGGATAAAAACAATGGCAAAGTAAGCATGTAACAATTAGCATCAATCAGCGATGGCATGTAATCAAAACAAAAAGACATTGAATGGAAAAGTTGGTAGCATAGCATCGATCAACACCGCCATGCAGACGCCGCAACGATGGCCCTATCCTGCCACCCAAGCAGTAAGCAGCCCTTATCCTCCGTCAACCTATACCCTTCGCACGAGTACAACCCGAGCAAAATTTTCGACTGAGTCACCGCGTTTGGACTCAGTGCCACGCCCTTGAACCCCTTTCCTTCCATTATCTTCCGCCACTTCTCCAGCCTCTCGTGCCGCTCAAATCTCTCCGGGCCCTCGCACGATACGATGTTCCGTATCTCCGGCGCGAATATGTACTGCTCCACCTTCGCCCGCTGCGCCGAATCCGCCGGAAACGTTGCGTCCAGCGAGTCGAAGATCGCCGAGTAGTAGTGCAACGCCTCGAGAAACCGGCCCAGAAAGTAGGGTCCGTTGTGGCTCGCCTCTTGCTCCACCAGGGTCACTATGTTCGGTGCCTGGTCGCGTATCATGGTGAGAAGGTTCCCCAGATGATTCCCGGGGACGCGATGAAGGCGGTTGACTGCATTTACAGCGAGAGCCTCCCCCACACGGCGGTGCAGCATGTGGGGTTTGAGATCCTCGAGCTGTTCTCCGACGGCGTGGAATTCAAAGGGGATGCGCAGGGAGTGGGCGAGCTCGGTAAGGCAGCGGCCGGTTTCGCGGACGGCGTCGAGAGAGGGACCAACTCCGGTAATGCGGAGGAAGGGAGCGGTGGTGGGGCGGGCGGCGAGGGCCTGCATGAAGGCGGGCCATTGGTAGCCCTGGAGGATGTCGAGGTCGATGACGTGAACACGCTCTTCGGTCTCGAAGGCTTCGAAGATGGCCTGGTTGGCGGTGAAATGGGCGAACTTGACGTAAGGGCAGGCCTGGTACACGATCTGGTAGATTTTGAGGACTTCCATGGAGTTTGAGGGGCTGAGGGATTTGGAGGGTTTCGGGCTGAGGGTGGCATTGAGCCTGGCGCTGAGCGAATCGGTGAAGCATGCCGCCACGCGCTGCATGGAGTCGCCTAAGGGAGTGACGACTCGGTTGAGGTGGTGGAGGTACCTTCTTGCTAACATGTATTCCTCTTTCGCCACAGCCTCTGCGCAGGCCAGAAGCAGGTGCACCAGTTGAAGGCCGCTGTCTTGCTCCTGTAACGTTCATATCCCAAAAGAAGAGCGTCACAATCCACTTCTTTTCAAACACATGATCAGTTTTGATGAAGTGGGGGTGAGGGAAGATTTTGTTACCTGCTCGATTCCGATTGGAATAGGCACCATGAGACTGTCTTGCTGGCGTTGTTGTTGTTGTTGATGCAGTGCTTGCTGCTTTTGCCGTTTCTCTTGGTAGCGTTCTTGTTGTAGAGCCTGTGAGAGGGAAGCACTAGCCATGGACCCCATCTGATGATAGATGTCACTCTCTTGGTACAGTTGAGAAGAGCCACCACATTCTTCATCGACTGAACCGTGGTACCTTGAGGAATCGGGCAGTGTTAAGGTATCCAATATGGATGAAGGGATTTGAGTAGACAAGTCAAAGCATTCAGATGAAGTTGCAATGTCAGAAGACACCTTGGTTGATGAATAGCCTTGATAGTCTTCCAAGAACTCTTCTATTGCTGGAAGGGAAAGGTTTTCAACATGCTGCATGTACTGATTGTTTGGTGAGTTGAAGACCCTGTGAAGAGGGCTAAGTCCTTTCCCTTTGTGGCTGCTGTTGAAGGCTCCAACATGGGAAGATGAAAACTTTGGTGGGGAACACCCTGAGAGACTCTGACCTTGCATTCCATGAGCATAGTTGTAGCTGCAATTGTAAGAAGAGAGTTGCGGAGAGGGAACGTTCCTGACTGGGGAAGAGATCATGAAATCAGCATCTAGTTGGTCAGCGAAAAAGGATTCCCACATTGAACTATCTGGTGACTGAACTTCTACATCTCCATCCAAGTCAAATTTTAGTGAAGGAAGGTTTAAGCTTGGTGGGGTTAGGCCAGTTTGGTCAAGATCACCAGATGATTGAGTGGCATTTTTCTTTGAGTCATTTGAAGATGTGGCTTGGAGTTTGGTTCTAGAGTTGTTCTCACTCTTGAGGGTTCCACAAAGTGAATTGATCATTTTCTTCACCTCCCTCCCAATTGTTTCAGTATCTAGGATTCTCACAACGAAAACTGTAATTATTTGAAACTACCACTTTTGCTTTTTCTATTTGTGTCTAAATGGTATGAGGTAGTAGCTATAGAGAATGGATGGTTTATGGAAAGAGCGAAGTCTCAAATTTCTTCCTTCTTATTGAGAGAAATAGGGCAGAAAAGACAACACCGAATACCAATAATTTGTGATTGGAGGTTTGTCTTTGGTGGATTTTCAGAGGCCTAATTTTTGTCATTTTTGCCAACCTTTATAAATGTTTACCACAAGGCTTTGGAATACTTGTGATTACCATAGAAGACAAATTCTTCGGAGGGCCCCACTTTCTTTGGGCCGGCCCATATATCTACAAGGTTCCTTTTATACTCACCTGCACAATCATTGGAAGCATCGGTTCATAATCTTATAAAAACATAAAACAAAGACCTATCATAAACAACAAGGTTACCTTTACAATTAAATAAAACTATAGCATAGCAGTAATAAGTAATATCTTCATACTATTCATTATTTTATTCAAATAGTTAAAAACTATTTTATAATTTAAATATTATAATCTTATTTGTTTTACGTAGTAACTTTATTATCTACACTGGCTTTCATATAAGTTATCAATCGGATTTTTCAACACAGTTTTTAACAAAAGCAGTGCATGTTGTATATGAATAAAAGAATAAGCAGTTAAATGCTATATTCATAGGATTATATACTTTGATTACTTTAATTTGAAATATTTTAGAATAGTATATGTTTTTTAGATTAGAAATTTAAAATTTTATCTCAAAATCTTTGTAATTTTAAATTACCGTATTTTTTTTTATATTCTCTCTTTAAGTCGGTTTTTATATGAAAATTTTTAAACAACATTTAATCTGAAACAAAGTTAACATTCATACTTTTATGTTGATGTTAAGAGTGATGCTCCCTTCATCACCCCCATCTTCTTTCTACACCTCCCCAATTTTTTTTAAATTCTAAATTTACCCTTTTTATTTTTTACTTTTACCAATTTTACTTTTTATTTTTTAAAATCCTAATCTCAATCCCCTCTCATTTTCACTTTCCCTTTCACTCTCAACCGCAAACCCCCATCCTCCATTGTCACTTTCACTTTCTCTCTTTCTCTTAATTTCCACTTCCGTTAACACAAAATTTGACAGGAAGAAAAGAAGATAAACTGAACTAACTATTTTTTCTTTTATTCACTTTTTATATTGTACTCAACAAACATATTTCTCTTTCATTGCACCATTATAAGCACAAATGTAATTTTAAGCATAGATTTTCAAGTTTGGTTATTTAAAGACAAAGAAGTGAGGAAGAAATTTTTAGCAGATTATATTATGGAATCATGATACTTCAAAATTCATCAGAAGTTAAAAATGTTTTAAATTTATACCATGCAGAATTTGCTTTTTCTGTCAAATTTTGTGTTAACGGGAATGTAAATTAAGAGAAAGAGAGAAAGTGACACTAGAGGGTGGGGACTTGCTGCTGAAAGTGAAAGGGAAAATGAAAATGAAAGGGATTGAGATTAGGGTTTTAGAAAATAAAAAGTAAAATTGGTAAAAGTAAAAAATAAAAAGGATAAATTTAAAATTTAAAAAAATTGGGAAGGTGGAGGGAAAAGATGGGATGGTGGAGGGAGTATCACTCTTATGTCAATTAGGATTTTTTATTGATGTTGATATGAGTGTTTTTTTTATCTAAATTATTATATTATTGTTTTAAATCACTATTTTTTTTTGTTCAATATTGATTTGAATTTTATTGTCTACTTTTGATGGACGTGAACTTGATTATTTTGATTGATATTTTTTTGTACTTTTTGTTCTTTTTTTTACAATGCTTAAAATAAATGTTATTCTCCATCAATTATTTGTTTGTATTTTTTAAAAATGTTGTTTGAAAATTTTTAGTCAATTATAACTTAGGATTTTTGACACTCACATAACATTTTACATTTAGTGATAAATGAAATATTTTCAATCAATTGTAATAGACTTATCTAAATAAAATATTTAAATAATAAAATAATTAAAAAAACTACCAATTTAAATTTAATGAACTTGCCTCGAGTGAGAGAATGATTTTGTTTAAAACACTAGAGGAATCCTACATTGATTACATAGAATGGGTTTCGAAGAAATCGAGTATATTTAAAAATCAAGTTTATCTAGTTGTATGGTTTGAGAACAATGTATTTTTATTATTTTATTTGATTTTTTGCACAGTTTTGTACACATGCATGGTCAGATTTCTTCTTCACTCTTTTGCTTTTTATTTTCGTGAAGCCTGGAAGGAAAGGAACTCTAAAGCAAGTTTACTCATTGTTTGAAAACGTGACTTTGGTCACTGTTAAAGCCCAGAGTGGGCACGTCTTTAGACCAATTAGTTTTTCTAGAGAGAGTTACTTCTCTTTCTTTTTGTTTAAGTTAGGGACATCGTGGGTACTTTAGTACCCTTCGAAACATAGATTTTCATCCTTAAATGATAGGGTTATTTTAGGGAGGAAAGGGTTAAGAAAGAAAATTTTGGGTGAATTATTATGTTCAATATCACGAGTAATTAGGAGCACATTTCGGGCTAGTTTTGGGAGTGTGGTTAGAGGATATTTCTAGGTTATATTTAGGGTAAACATAAGGGAGTTTAGACATAGTGACAAAGTGAGAAATGTAAGACCTGTGTAAAATAAAAATATACTTTTATTTTACTATATTTTGTGTTACTAAATAATTAATTATGATATGTTTGTGTAATGAAAATATTAAGAAAGTGAATAAAATAAATTAATTAGAACTAATGTTATCTTAATTTTAGAAAATTGTTTGAAAGAATGGTTGAGTAATGTTTCCTAGTTGTTTTATTTTCATTGGTGGGGAGGTGTGGGTCTTATAGTGATAAAATAAAAAGAAAAATGGTGAGAAGGCATTGTTGGGTGGAGCACGTGAAAGTGTAAGAGGCTTGAAGGGAATTTTCTATGCTTTTGGCTTTTCATGTTTATGATAGGAGAGAGAACATAGATTTATACTTGTGCTTCCTCTTTTTGCATGATTTGAGTTTCTGAAGGTGACATTGTCGGCAGTAGGTGTTGAAATATTTTTCCATAGCTTGGCTTCTTTTGTTTTGTAGGGTTTTGGATAGATTATAGAGTTAAGTAAAAGAAACATATACTTAAGTTGCATGGTGCGTACAAAACATGAGCAGGACTTAATGAGAACCCTACCATCTTATATAAACCATATTATGTGTGAGAGAGTGGGAAAAATCTACAAAATAGTAGGCTTGGAGGATAGTTTTGGACGGGTGGAGAACATTGTTACTACGCAAGGGAAGGAAGGCATCTTGTTGGTCTTTGCTTTGAAACTCAAAGGATTTTGGAAACTCACTGGAACTAGAGGTAAGGGGGGAAACTAGGATTTATATAACTGTATGCATGTTGGGGTAGTTAAAAACTAGACTATATATGTATGTTTGATGGTGCATGTATATTGTATGATGGGTAGAAGGTAAGGGAAGCTAGATTTATTTCTTTGATTGTTGAAATAATCTGTATTTGATGCAAATCTGGGAAGAAGGAGATGAAATTGGGGTTTCTGGAAATCTGGTGCGATTCTGCAGAATTCTGCAGAACGCGCGTTCGTCCAAATGGCTCGACCAATTAGTGGTCGGCCAAAATATTAAGAGCGTTCGGTTTTAGTTTCTGATGTACCAGCGTTCACGTTCGTCCTTGGGTGATAGTGGTAACATATTAGACGTTCGTCCTAACAGTGCTCGACAATGGCGATCGGCCAAATAACCGTTCGGTCTTGTATCCTCCAGTAACGAGCGTTAGCGTTCGTTCTGGGCTTGTTTTGGTGAGCGTTCGGCGATCGGTCTCGTGTATGGGTGACTGTAGTGTTCGGCTGAATTTAGTATTATCAGGCTTGAATCCTGAGCGTTCGGTTTTTTTGTTTTAGTGATTTAAGCGTTCGATCTAAATTTGATATTCTTAGGTTTGAATTTGGAACGTTCGGTTTTGGGTGTATCAGTAAGCGTTCAGTTTGTAATTTGATAATCTCAGGTTTAAGATCTTGAACGTTCGTTTTGGTGAATTAGTTATTGTAGCGTTCGGTCTTAAATCTGATGTTCTTATGTTTAAATCATGAACGTTCGATTTTGGTGAATTGTGGATTTTAGCGTTCGGTCTTAAATTGGATTCTTAGGTGTGAATCTCGAGCGTTCGGTTTGATGTATTAGTGATTGTAGTCGTTCGTCCTTAATTTGGATTCTTACGGTTGGATCATAAGCGTTCGGTCTTTGATGATGCTTGATATTTGAACGTTCATACAAACAGTTAAGTTGAAGTGCTCAATCTTAGCGTCCGTTCGAAGAGCGCTCGGCCAAATAGTGCTAAATCATGGTGCTCGGTGTGTAGCGTTCGGCCTGTTTATGCTTGATCTTATAGCGTCCGTCCAAGTAGCATTGGGTGAATAGTGTTCGACCAAATAGCGTTCGGTGAATAGTGTTCGTCCAAATAGCGTTTGGTGAATAGTGTCCGTCCAAATAGCGTTCGGCGAATATGTATGAATCAGTAATTTCTTTGGTAGTATTTTAAAACAATTATTGAGAATTGTTGGTTATTTTCTTGATCTAGTATCAGTTTATTTATACATGTTATTGAGAATATGTATGAATTCGTGATTGAGCACGTTTATTCTGTTGGAGGTGGTACATACACTATGTTATTTACTTGTAACTTCGTCTGTCTTTTGAGCATTTTTGCTAGTCTCGCGTGAGACTGAGATTCGAGTGTCACCTTCTTCTGCGCGAGGAGGTGAATGTCTCGCCCAATGACTTCGGCTCGTGTTGAGTATAGTGTACCGTTACGCGTAGTATCGATGTTTTTACTCGTTAGTCCTTGAGGAGTCGGGGAGATAGGTCTGAAGTCGCGATGGAAGACGACTCGGGTCGCCTGTTATTGAGAACAGGTTATGACGACGAATTACAAGTAAACGACATTGTTTATGAAGGACTAGTCTGCAATGTCATGTGTGTCGAATTATATTAAATCATGGAAATTTTTATAGTTTATATGAAATGGGTTTATGATGTGATATTTCTGGTTACTCACCCTTGCATGTTGTGGTTGTGGTTTCTACCTACGATGATCGTACTTGTACGGGAGTAGATGGTATTGCAGATAAAGCTGGATTGGAATAGCTCTTCGAGAGAGACGGGAAATAAAACTTGTTGGGATTTTTATAATGTTTTCTTATTTATGTTCGTTTGATTTTGTTATTTTAAGAAACAATTAAGATTTGGTTTGTTGTAATGTATGAACTTATGATGTGTGTATGGTTTGTTTATGTGTGGTATATTTTAAAAAAAAAATAAAAAAAATAAACACTTTCATAAGATTCATGCTTCAAGATTATTATTATTATTATTAATATATCCTATAAGGGGTGTTACAAGAAAAGGATGCAACTCTAAGCTACTTTCCAAGGCAACCAGAGTGAGTGTGCAAGTGAGAACCAAAGCAGTGTCGAGGAGCCACGAATGCTCTCACGAGGGAGTGAGCGTTTTGGGCTTTGCTAGGAACCCTAGAACATTCTAAAATATGTAGAAACCAGGTAAAGGGGGATGACTTTGCTTGTTGTTGTGCATGATGTTCAATGATGTTTATGGTATCATATGCATGTGGGTTTGAGGTATACTTGGCTTCTCTTGAGTGTGACGATGGGTTGTAGGAACAATGACCACCATTTTAAGTATGAGATTGGGTGCGTTTCCATTTGTGTCTCGAATGTTTTCCTATTAATGGTCATGTGATGATTTTGCCAAGATGCGATAAGTCTTTGATAGGTTGTATAATAAGCATATATCTAGTTTTCGGTTGCTGGCTAGTGAATAGGTTTGATGGAGGTTAAAACTGTTAGTTAGGAAGGTTGTTGCTAGAAGGTGTGGTGCAAATCAACAAGGGTGTTGTTTGATTCGTCTAGCATGGTGATTGCGTGAGATGTAGGAATATAAGGGGACATGTGTGTTAGAGTATTTGAGAGTTACTTGAATGGGTTAGTTTCCTTACTTCTGGCCATACATAGTTAGCCTCGTGGGTAGGAAAGGAATAGTAGGAACCATAGATGTGAAGAAGGTCAGAGAGAAAGGTTAAGTGAAGCTCTCGGAATCTGGAGAGAGAGAAAAAAAGATAAAGAGTAGATTTATAGTGGTAAGGTGGTGTGTACATGACTTTTAAATGATGCAAGGAAGGGATGCCTTTGTTTTGCATAGGATTCACATTGATTCATGTCGTGTAGCTTTAGGATTGCTATTTGGGTTGAGTGAAAGGGACCCACATTGATTCACATCGTGTTTAGTTTTGTCGTTTTAAAACTAATTATTTGGATTGGTTAATGCATATTATTTAAAATGTATATGGAATTGTGATGTAAATATAAGTTATATATTATCCTTGTATTTTTGGGTGCGAACAACGTCGCGGTGGTTGGTGAAGGCAGCGGTGATGCGTTGCAAGGGGTACCGGTGATAATAGTAGTGATGCGTTGTGAGGGGTATCAACGACGGCAGTAGAGGGAATCGTCGTCCCAATCTTGTGATTTAGGGTTTTCTCGTTTTGGGTTCTGATTCTTGTGATCTGGGTTTGTTTGGGGATTTGGGTTGTGAATTGGTTGCCCTGATTTCTTCTCTAAAGATTTGGTAATGCAATTTTGAGATTAGTGTTCCAGAATTAGGAAATTAGGGATTCTCTAATGTAATTGGAATTGAAATTAATGAAATTAGGGTTTTCTGATCTTATTTATATTTTAGCAATTTGCGAATGTGGAGTTTCGTTTTCGAATTGGGGGTGGTTCTGAGTTCGCATTTTGGGTTTTCCTTTGCTTCACGTTGGAGGGTTCTTTCTCGCGGTTCTAGGTTTCCATGGTGGTTGTTGGTGGTTACACGTGGTGTCAATGGATGCACTAGTGGGTGTCGTCATGGGTGTTGCAGTGGCTGGCCATGGAGTCCATCAAGGGCTTGACTTGGGCTAGGGTGTTTTTGAATTGGGCTAGACTAATTGGGCCGTAAGAACTATTGTTGGGCAGTTTTGAGATTGAAATTGCAGAGACCAAAAAATAATAATAATAATAAGACAAAGAGAATTCAAAATAAAAACTTATGTCTTTAAAATTAAAATAATGGAAAAATAAAATTAATTAAAAATGAAATTGGAAATAAATAAAATTAATTGGGTTTAAAAAAGGTAATTAATGAGGTTATAATGATTAATTAGATTAATAAATGATTTTTAATTCTTTTTGGTTTGATAATTGAATTATATTTATTCATTTATTTTGTAACCTATTGTTGGAGAGAAACCTATGAGGGGTTCATATTGAGCATATTGGGTTTTGAGTGAGACTTTAGATAATGATGAATAAATAAGGTTAGGTAGGGAATGAGAAGGTATGGAATGAGAATAGTTGTTGTGTTTAGGAATATTATGAACTTTGATTAATGATTGGAATGGATGAGTGTTGGAGTTGTACTAGAACGTGTGGTTGATCGATGAGCATGAGACATGAGAGAATGTGTCTACTTGTTGTACCTAATAAATCTTGAGACTATCTATCGTGTGATACGGGATAACAACCCTTTTTGTCCTTGTGTGCAAAAAAAAGTGGATGTTCAAGTGTTAAACCTTCTTTGTATAGGGGGGACGATGTTTCGCCTAGTCCTTATGTTGTAGGGAAACATGTCTTTAGCCAAGATGGAGGGACGACTCGAGCTGACTTATAGGGGAGGCTACATGTGGCCTGTAGGGAAGGCTATAGGTGTGGTAAGGTAGAGTACAAGAGTTTGACGAATTCTTTCATGATGAAGTTCATAGATTGGTGATGTTCATGATGAGGATGAGGATAGTCCTGATGGAAGTACATGTGTTGATGATTCGTGATAACGATGTGTTTGGAGACAGTATTAATAAAGATAGCATTGATGGAATAGTTATGGTATGATTGTTGAGGGTGTTGGTGCCGATCATTGATAACCTTTTGGCAAGTGTACCAAATCGTTCCAAGTAATAAAGAGTAAGTTCAGAGTATCGTTCTCCCAAGGGAATTGTGTTACATTATCTAATGAAAATTATTTACCAAAATCAATTTAGTAACGATGGAAATTTTGATTCATGTCAAATAATATACTGAAATTAACAAAATATTAAAATTTGAAATTAAAATTTTAAAGTAAGCTTCGTTGGAATTGTGTTTCATGAATCATATGAAGATAAAACTCTGTTCAATATTTCATTATTTCATTCAAACATTCACATCAAGGCATACTAGTCCTAATCCCTTAGCAACTAGTTCTAAATTAATATATCAAAGTGTTAATCCCTTAGTCAATTTAACATACAATTTGCATTAAGTCTGATGCTAAGAATGACTAAGTTATTGAGTATATCCCTAGATCCCAAATCACTTAGGTGCTCTATCTATGTCCATGTTCAAAGTTACTTTCCAGTAATCAGAGATATTTAAATAACATTATATTTTCATACAATAATAATAAATTCAAGAAAGAGCATATGAACGAACAATGATATATTGAACAGGAAAATTACATCATAGTGAGTTCATTACATCCAATTCTAACGAAAGAGAAATCTAGCAACTCATAGTCATCTAAAACGTACGCATTTGAAGCAATCCCTTACAACAATGGTGTCTTGATGCCTTGGAGTAGTCTCCTAAAGTCTGAAATTTTTTACGCTTCTTTGCTCTCTGTCAGAAGTTACCAATTTTCTGTCTATTTCTCACTTTAAAAGCCAATTGAAAGTAATTATCTCGCTAGTTCGTTAAGCGCACAACTATTCATGTGCTAACCGAATATTCAACTGCATATCTTTAACTGTCCTTTATTTGCTCAGCGAATTGTGCCGGTGTGCTGAACGAATAAAACTCTTTTTAGCTGAGCGATTTAATGCTGACTTAGCGAGAAACATCTGCCAACACTCCCTTTTGATGTATAAATTTCTATACAATTTACTACACACTTTCCTACTTCCTATTACAACTTTTGCTACGAGAACACACATTATTTCATGAATAAATACAAATTTGAGCTAATTAATAAGTCTAAAAACATGTATTTTTCATACTTATCAATCATGATGTAGGAATGATTAAGTTAATAAGAATAGCATTGTAAGTGAATGTTTGTTATTAAGTTGTGCTTGCTTGTTATGTATTATTGTGTTGTTATTGGTCGTGCTATGGTAGCTTACCCATATTTGTTTGTGTTGTGGTTGTGTGTGTGTTTTACGATAATTGTATGATCTTTGGTTTTACAAGAGCAGATGATATTGCAGATACTCCAAAGGCATGATAGAGACGTGAGAGTGGGAGCAACTTTGGTTTATTTAAAGTTTTTGAGTTATATATTTTAGAAATAATGTAAATGACTAATTTTATTTCTTGGTTATTTTATTAATTTCAAAACTTTGTAATTGGGTTATATTTTTGTTAAAGTCGAGATTTGATTTTAATTCTACACGTTTAAAATGTCAAAATTTTTAATTAGTATCGTTTTTTGCATTAAGAGGATTTTGAAACATTTTATTTTAAATACGATTTGTGACACCTTGGAGCATTGCATTTTTTTGTATCAAAGTCAGGTTTTTGGGAAAAAAAAAATCTTTTGAAGATTGTGGAGAGTGAGTTAATCTAGTTTATGATATTTAACGCGGATTGTTGTGATATCTGGTGTTGTGTTTGATATATAATTAATTGCTCACACACAGTTTGGTTTCATACTTAACATGAATAGTTTGGTTTCATACTTAACATGAATGTAACCCTTCCATATATCAAGTCTTTTAAGGTTAAGTGATGTCTAGTGTGTATTTATGTTATTTGGTGTTTTCGAGAAAGAATCAATACAGAAATAAGCTTAAAAATGAAAATTGACTTATGGTTATTGTAAGAAGCTAATGTTTAATGATACTAGGACAAAGCCTATGAATAAAAGAGTTATACAAAGTTGAGATTCTGTACTCTTGATATGGTGCATATATGCTTCAAAAGAAAAAACAAAAAGCTTTAAAACCCAAACAACTACTCACCTTCGAGTTTCACATTATAATAATCTTCACTTAAGCTAAATGGCTTATAAAAATCCGTCTTAAGACCTCCTTTGTAAATAGCAACAACCACAGACCACAATTTTCAAAGTAATTGTGCTACAACAGCCTTCGTCGTCATTGAGTAGAAGAGAAAAGTGGAAATTTTCACATTTATGCGAGTGTAGGAAAGAAATATAGGATGCAAAAAGCAACTACCTAACAAAATTGGGAGGAGTATGGGCTACCATACAAAGCCCGTGCAAGAGCCCTTTAGAATTGAATCACTATCACATATCCACCCATAGACCTTATGCATAAATTCACTTTTATTTACAATAATAAATCTTTCAAAGGATCAAACTTTTTCTGGGGAGCTTTCTAGATAAAGCATTTAAGTTTGAAATTTTAATTTTATATTTTCAAAACAGATAATATTTTAATTTTTTTCGAAAATGTTATTTTGTAACGAACACTTATTTTGAGATCTTTGAAATAAATAATTCAAAATTTTTAATTATGCATTTTAAATTATTTTGTAACATTTTTATTGAATAGTAATATTATGCTTGCATTTGCATCAAGTCCATTCCTATTATTACTGAATCAAAGTTTGCCCTCTTTTATTTCATTATTTAAACAAATATTACTCTTGGTTAATTAAATAACGTTGAGTAAGTACTCAAATTAATCCAAAACCATTCTTGTCCTAACTAATAGGTTCTTGTCTTGAAACTTTATGCAATTAAATTCTTGATTGTTCATATCATTTGTATTTGTATACCAGTCTTTCTCTTAATGGAAAGTTAATAACAATAAAATGATTGTTGATATGACCTTGCTTTTTCTCTTCTTTTTTAGTATTGTTAATTTGGTGCATTGCTTTGATACCATGTAACTAAAAGTAGGGATTATAGAATTTAAAATGATACTTTGACACATCTAATATACTCTGCAAGGAAGGTGTTTCTCACTATTTAGAGAATGAACGTCCAGCTCCATGGGTAGGAAATGAATATTTATTTGCATAATAATACTTCGTGATAACTCCCACATCATCCAAAAAGGTCCCTCTAAAATATAAATGCTTTCTAAATCCTCTAAAGTTTAAACATTTTTTAGTACTTGTAAGTATTCTCATATGAAAACCTCGTATCAACATTTTATTTGTTATGATCACTTACTAATTTTTAAAAAGTATGTTTAAACATTAGAAGAACAAAAATAATGCAAAATATTTGTGGAGGATGTATTTAATAAATTTGAAATTTTACATACTCAAAATGTATTTAACTCATTTGATATAATGATATAGACTGCTCCTAGTTGATATACCAAACATCTATCCTATAGAACATGAGAAAATCATCACTAACAAGCATTGCTACACAGGAACGCCCTCCAACAACACTCAACTATGATGGGGTTGGGACTGTTATACATATTATTGACTTCCCAGCTATGCATATCCATGTCCTTTGGATATCCCACCAAGCAACTAATGCAATATCAGAAGCTTAACTCTTCACTGTTATGATGTCGATGATGATGGCTTCTCACAAAATTGAACATGCACATATATGTTTTCTGGGCAGCTCATCAACTTTTTTCTCTGTTTGTGCCATCAAAAAGAAAATTTTCAACATTTTTGGGTCATAATATTTGGTCCTAGTTAACTTTAGAACATTTCCTAAGTACCTTGTACCTATATGGAACTGCTCTTTGAGGTATATATGTATGATTGTAGAAAACAGTAACACAATATATACCAGAATGAAATATACCTGTTTTTGCTTTAAGCAAAGGTGGCTGGACCACAACATGCATGGTGATAATAACTCCTTTGGGAAGCTCGCCTAAAGGTACTCTACACTGGCCAACCGTTCTGTTGTTCTCCAAAATTCTGCCAGCACTTATCAGTTTTATATCATTTGCTGACTTTGGTATAATTTTCTTGTCTAAGGACAACCAATACAAATTTTAATAAGTGGTTAGAAACAAAACAACTAAATAAGGGAGGAGAATATAACACCAAAACAATAGGAACTCAGGGATAAATGAAATATAAGAGACTAAATGAGAGCCTAACTGAAATTGCTGTCCAATTGATAGTTAATAGAAGAACCAGAAAATCACAATCAATCTCCTGATTATATAGCCAAACCAAACTACTCATCCTAATTCTAGTGAGATCAAAAAATATTTTCACAATGATCTGATCTTTTTTTCCTACATTTTACCCTTTTTCTCCCCTTCCTCCTCCCCTTACACTTAACTGTTCTCTCTCTACCTTATATGTAACATAATAAATCTGTCCAGATTTGGATACAGATCACCTAATTATGCAATTTTTTTCAAGCCATTCATTGTTTTCCTTTTCTTTTTTTCATTTTTCAATTTTTTATCCCCTCCAAATTATTACTAAACTTAATTTAATTTATGTAAAGTTTGTTAATGAAAATATTAATAAATAAAAATATTAGATTTATATTTTAAAAAATTTTAATTATTAAAAAGTCAAAAAATATCTCAGATGATTCGCAAATTATATATAATATTAATAAAAAAATTAAATATTAATTACAAAATTTTTAACTTATAAATACTTTTGTTTAATTTTAGATTAAAAAATGTAAGTATTCATCACAATCAATTATTTAAAAACAAGTAAAATAATAAATTAAGTGGTTTTTAGACCATGTTCAAGAAGATATAGAGAACTATTTAATAAAACTAGAATCTCAAAAAAGTTCAAACAAAAAAAGATACTATAGATAAACATCAAAACATAAGAATGCAACAAAGTAATATAAATATCACAAAACGTGTTAAAAAGATTCGAGGACAGGTTCAATTTAAAAGTGCTCCGCATAAGCTTTTCAAAAGCTCCTCCTACTAGCTTTTCTAAAAGCACTTTATTAGTTGTTCTAAAACAAAGCAACTTACTTTTCTAAGAGCTTTTACCTAAAGAGTTAAATTTTAGCCTTTTAAGGAGAAAAAAAATAAAAAATAAATCGGGTCAAAGTTACCTAAGACTAATTGTGTAAGAAGGATAACGGGGAATCCAGCAAGTTTAATAAGATGTAAACTAGCAAATGTCTTGGAGGTAATTTGAGGATCATGTTATGCCACAAATCAGCCATTTTAAGTATCCAGGATCAATCAAACAAACTAACGGAGAGATTGATTGGGATGCCACATATAGGATTCAAGCTAAACAGATGAAATGGAAAAACTCCAAGTACAATATATAATTGCAAAGGGCATATCAAACTCAGGAAACTTTTTGCAAACAGTCATCATGCTCTATGGGAGTGGTTCTTGGTTTAGGAAGGACCGCCAGCCACAAACAAGAAAACAAGTATAGCAGAGATCCAAATGTAGAGGTGTATAGTGGACATACAAGAAATGATAAGATTAGGAACATGGATCTAAGAGAAATTTAGAGTAGATCCAACTGAGAATATGTGAAGTGAATGAACATAAATGTAATTGCATTCAAATTCAAAGTAGATAATACATAAATGCATTGAGAATGCGGGGTGGCTGGCAAATGCATGTGCGGCCAAGATTTGGTGGGAAAAAACTGGTAAGAAAGAGATATTTGCCAACCGTGAATAGAGGCCAGAGTCGTCCCCCTATTAGGCAGCTACGTCATGGATTTGGCAGCTGCTATTGACAACTCTGGTTTTGATACAAGATTGTAATTAATGTTAAGATAAAAAATAAAAAAACCACAGGCACTCGTATATATAATAAACTACAAAAGTCATGATGAAGAGAAAACAAGGAGGAAAAAGACGATCTCAGTAGCCAGTGATCACTATACCCATTAACAAACCTTAACTCAATCACTTGATCACAACCAAAAATAGTCAAGACACATTTTCTCCCTGTATTTACAAACTAACAGTTCCAGACAACATTCTAGCATCTCCAGGTGTGGACGAGGTTTATGATAATAAGTGTAAACAAACATGTGACCATTTCTTTAGTTCACTGTTTGCAAATCCAACCCCACAATTCAAATGTACATGCCTACACATGAGGGTTTTAAACACTCAAGACGTGAGGCATTTAAAAAAAATCATATCAAGTTGTTTACAGCCTAATAACTATTTATGGTGCCAAGGTTTAAAAAAAATAATTCTACAACATTTCAGCCAGAGTGAAGGTTTTGAGGCTCTCCATCCACTACCGCAATTGCAGCTGCACAAGGATTGCAAGAAAACCACAACCGCAATTTAAAAAACCTTGACCAGTACTTCCCATAACCCAAAAATTCAAAACCCAAAATGAAAGAGCTTTCTACGTCTTTCATCACAGCATCACATTTCCTAATTTTTAAAACCAGCATGAAACAAAGAATCCACTTCACCCAAATCTTCTCCCATTCAAAGCAAAAAACAATTTTTTTTCAAAGCAAGTCCTTCCACACACAGAGAACTCCAAAACTAACGACCCAATTCAGGAACAGAGAACACACCTCTTAGAAAACAGAATCAAGCAACACAACACTTCCAACAACATCACCAACACGGCGTTTTCAAAAGAAAAACAAAAAATAACATAACAACAGCCCTGTTTGCACAACAAAAGAAAAACGCACGGGAAACTCGCAGCAAAAGCGCAGAGCCACTGACTTCACGAACGTTCAATAACTCGGAAGCAAAGCCTTAGTAGTAGGTTAATTGAAGGCAACACCATCGTCGGAATTAAACTAAACAACAAAGTAAAATTGACGATGAAAAACGAAGAGAAGTTAACCTTTGGGCCAATCTGCAAAAATCCGGTCCTTGAGCACGGATACGGTGGAAGCAGGGGAGTAACGGAAGGGTCCCATATCGGATCCATCGTAGAGACGGAACTTGAGCTCAACTACTTCTTCCTCTGGCATCTCTCACTCCCAATTCCAATCGCTGATAATAATTTCAATAATATGCTTCTTTGGAAACAGAATAAGAATAAGCTTCAAATAGATTCAGGGAATTCATACAATAAGAAGCAAAAGAAAAATTGCCAACGTCGCACCAAACCCTATCCCCCGATTTTCACGCTCTCTCTCTTTCTCACCCCTTTTCTTTCTTTTGCCATATGTATTCATACCAATTTTTGTATATATTTTCTCATTCTCTCTTTGTGCAATGGAGTAATCACACTAACTTTCTTTCATTATTTCTTTATTATCTTTTCCTTGCATTTATAAGATACAAATTAAAAATGCTGTTATATACTTTTATAATATATGTGTGTGTATATATACACATACACATACACGATCTTATTGTTTATAAATATATAAAATATCATTTTAATAAAAATGCAAATATATACTTTATTTTTAAATTTGACAATATTTATGTGATTAAAAAACATAAAACATTTTTATGCTGTGAGTTACCTAAAATTAATTTTAATTCTATATATGATTATTTAATATATAAATTATAAACTGTTTTTTAAATATAACACGTCCTTTTGATTTTAGTCTTTATTTTAAAATTTGATTTTCGTATATCCGTATCCTTGTAAAATACATTGATTTGGTTTTTAATATCCCTTTAACCATTTTTTTTAAATTAAAGGAATAAGTTTATCTTTTTTTATTTTCCTTTAACCATTTTTTTTTTAAATTAAAGGAGTAAGTTTATCTTTTTTATCATTTTGTTTTCTTTTTTATTTTCCTTTAACCATTTTTAAAAAAATTAAAGGAGTGAGTTTATATTTTTTATCATTTTGTTTTCTTTTTTATTTTCCTTTATTTTTCTTTTACCTATTCTCTGGTCACCTTTTTTTTCTCTTCTCACCTCCATCTTCATCTTCGTCTTTTTATTTTCAATTGCTCCACGCTCATCCTGTCCAAACTCATCTAACTCTCTAGAATGCAACTCCTTCAAAATAAATAATAAAATATTGAAACTTACATTTCTATTGTTTTGAAAGGATGATGATGTTTCTATTGTATAAATAATATATAATACATAATATGTAGGAATACATAAAATAGATAAATAGTCAATTTAGTATGAATATTAATTATATTTTATTTTTAATGCAATAAAAGAATTTAATAAAAAAATAAATATTAATGTATAATAAACTTTTAAAGAGTTATAGAGAATTTTAAATTAGTACATAAAAGGTAAAAGGTAATTTTGTTTCTAAATTAATTATACATTAACATTAACTTTTTGATAAATAAATATGACATAACAATTATTAAATATCAAACACATATTCAATTCTTCAAAATTAATGAAACTAAAATTCTGTACTAAAATTATATATTATTTAATATACTAGAAATGAAATATATAAATAATGAAAAAATTACTCTAACAAACTTTTTTAAAAACTAATGAAAAAAGAGCAGGAAGAGATTAAAAAAGGTTAAAAACAAGTATCCATTTTTAATTTTAATAATTAGGGATATATATTTTTTAGTAAAATTCATAAGATAAGCATTTTATAGTTTAAGAATTCGAAATCAACGTATTGAATAATATAAAATTTTGAAAAGTGTTAGTTTTATTTTTGATTTAATAAAAGAAGAAGCAAATGAAAGGGTCAAAATTTAAAGAAAACATTGATGGAATGAGAGAAAGTGAGAAAATGGATGATGGGAGGAAGGATGGAGATGTTGGAGGAGGGAAAGGAAGACAAGAAATTGACGGAGAAGATATATAGAAGTTGGTGAAGTGGAAGTGCTAAAAAATTGAAGATGGAATTTGGATGATCAGCATGGGGAGATGTTGAATAAGACATGTCACACATTTTTTAGGGATAAAGTGGGATATCGTTTCTCATGTCATAAAAACTGTTAAGGTCGGTTAATATTCAGGAACGAATCAATCTTTCAAATAAGAACTAAAATAAAAATTGCACAAAAACATAATTAATCTTAAATTTAATATATATATATATTACTATTTTATTATAATCTCTATTGGTTTTTAAAATATAATTATTATTTTATAAAATGGACAAATTTGATTTAAATTCATTTTAGAAAAAAGTGAACTAAGAAAAAAAATATTTGATGGTTTATTTTAGGGTTCAGGGTGACTTTTTATAATGATTTTTTATTAATTTAAAATATATCAAAATTCTTATTTTTTTTTTTAACTTAATTAATGTTATTTTTAAGTTAAATCATGTCATTTGTCTTTATTTTTTTAGAAAAATTTTAAATCGATCTTTTATGTATCTCAATTTAATTTTTATTTTGAAAATTTTGATGTAATTAAATTCTTTCCATCATTATTGTAATAACAACGTAGGATATGTGTCGTGATATTTTTTATCCTTTTTAATTTTAAATTAAAAAAATATTATTTGTTATGTCATGTGTCAAGCTGATGTCATACAACTTATAAATGGCAGTGTGATGTGATAGTATCAATATCATATATCATGCTAAATGTTAAATGTCGAGTCTCAATTTGGTTTATATATTTTTATTTTGTTCTAATCCTAATTTTTTTTAAAATAAAGCAATTTCGTCACTCTCTAAATTGAAATCAAATTTAATTTTTATATTATACAAATACTTTTACTAAAATTGATATTTTTGTTAAATATTTTTAACAATATTAAATTTATTTATATTTATATTTTACATTGAATTTTATTTAAAATTGTTTTTAAATTTATTGTTTTAAATTGTTATAAAATTATAGTAAAATTTTAAATTTAAATTTAAAATATTATTATTTTTAAACCAATTCAAATATTTGTATAAAAATTATGAATTTTACACTTTAAAAATGCACAATTATTTAAAAGAATTGAAAAAGTTAATAAATTTATTTTATTTTATGAAATGTAGTTGGTAAACAAATTTACCATATTTTTTATTTGAAATTAATTTTGAATCTTTATTTATTAACATTATTTTCTATTAATAACTTTAAAATAATTTTAAATAAAATTTAATATAAAATATAAATTTAAATAAGCTTAATCTTGTTAAAAATATTTAATAAAAAATCAATTTTAATAAAATATTTTGTATTATGTAACATCCCAAAAATATAGTATAAAATTATGTAAAAGAGTCACCAGAGATATGATAAGATAGAACAATGAAAGGCCAAAATATAAAGTAAACTCTTACAGTTATCTAAAATAACCATAAAATTCAAACTTTATAATAGTTAGTCTACTACAAAACTATATATAATGTTAATATATCTAGTTTATGCTGCTGCATCACCTCCGTCCAAAGTCTGGTCCAGAGAAACTTCATTTCCCTTTGTTCACACCCACAGGATGAACATTGCAAAGGAACAACACCCCACATACAAAACACAATCACAAATAGAAGGGTAAGCTAGATATAAAAAGAATTCATACATTGATATAACATACAATAAAAAAAACTTATAAGTATACCTACAAGATAAACTACTTCAAACATCCTAACATATTAGGACCTAGACTTGACCGTCCGGACTTAGAATGATTGTCGAGCTTTGGCGGGTTGTGCACTTGTGGTGGCCTCTACTGCTTTGCAAAGTCATTACCAACGAGTTTCACCCTATCACACTCACAAGGTTAGTAAGTTCTGGGCCTTGAGGAATACTGGAAGCCCCCAAGACTACGACCTCCTGCTACTCCTCACGACATGGATCAATTCTCTCTACATGAGAATGAAAGACCATTGGGGTTTTAGGATAACCCCTAAGACTGAGCTTCTGCATTCATTCTAAATAAACTTGAATCTCACCAAGAGATTTCCACATTGAAACTTACATTCATCACTTTGAAGTCACATAACTTTACTTTGATACATAACTCATGACAATAATCAATTATATAACTTAATACGCATTCAAACATAGATCAAAAACTTCATTTAGATCAACTAAGGCAAAGAAGTAAGAGTAAACTAAAACCTGAACCAGTCGATTAGCGCACACCCTCGTTGAGCGACCATAGACTACTTTCGCATAACGACATCGCTCGCTATGCGAATCCACTAATAGTGCCCCCAACCTATAAGCAAGTCGCTGAGCAACCCAACTTGCTGAGCAAATTAAAATACTAGGGGTACCAGACCCCAACCTCTCGCTTAGCGCCCCAATTCACTATGCGAAAGTCCAAACAGTGGTCCAGACCCTAAACTCACTCGCTAAGCTCACCCATTCGCTAATTGAATTAAATTGACATGGCTCCCAGACCTCAACAATTTGTTCAACGCACCTTCTCGCTGTGCGAATCTTCAAATAGAGGATCAGCCTCTACAACCACTCACTGAGCGAGTAGAGTCGCTCAACGAGTCTGCATAATCTGCAGCACAAAATCTGCAGAATTACGCAACCTACTCCAAGTTTACCAAAACCAATTATTTTTCCCAACTTCTAACCCTCCTAGATTGTTTTATACACCTAATTAGACTTGAACAAGTGTTTCTAAACCTTACTACTATCATTCTAAAGTATTTCCTAAGCAATTCACTCTTCAAAACTTACAAATCCACAACCTATGGACCTAATTCATGTTCTACCACTTTTAACACATTTTTAAGCAATGTAGGGACTCAAACAAGTCACATTTGACTTGCCTAAGTTGTTCCAACAGACCAATTGAGCATCTAACTTCTAATTCTCATTTTCACTACTCCACTTCCTCAAAACCAACTCTAAACCACTAAAATGTGATTATATTCATAACCAATCAACTCTAATACAAATTTCTAACCTTTTATACACCCAATAGCAAATCAACCATCATCCAATTAAGTTATTTATCAAAACCATCAAGATTCATTCATAACAATGAAATTGTACACTTTATAACTTACTAAAAGCCTCAATTTATTTCAATTAATGCAATAAACTTAGAATTAACATACATACTTGCTAAATCACTAAATTAAAACAATAATCTAGCTTCCCTTACCTTAGAGAAACGTTGCACAGCTCTAGAAAACCTTGACCGATGCTTGTACCGCAAGGAAACTCTAGAAAAACCTACAAATCACCAATTGGTGATAGGAAACCAACCTTAGAACCTAAATTGAGCTACGAGTCAAGAAAGAGAGATACAATTCTCATGCAAAGACAGAAATTTTGCATAATCACAAATTTAGGGAAAACCTAGAAAAGAGGAACAAAACTTACCGGTTCAAATCAAGAAATTGATCGGTAGGAATTATAGCCCTCAACGCCAGGATCGCCTAGACACTTCCTGATCGTCGAATAGATACTCCAAGAGTGAGAAAAGTTAGAGAGATGTGAGAGAAAGGGAAGAGAATAATGTTTTAGAGAGATAGAAATATTTTAGATAATGAACTGAGTTTTAGAAAATTTTATTTATATTATAAGATTATTTTATAATAAAATACTCGGTCTCATTATTTTAATATACCTATCTACTCTAATACTCTATTTTCTAGGTTCTTAGATATAACATTTATATAAAAATTAAATTTGGTTTCGATTTAGAAAAGAACCAAATTATTTAATTTTAAATTAAATTAGGACTAAATTAAAACAAAATAAAAATACAAGTACTAAATTAAGGCTAAGAAAATGATACCTTAACCTGATAGAACTTGTGACGTTGTCCTTAACAAATCACATTATCAATGTCACGTATGAGTTTAACATGTGACAAATTTTTATTTAAAAAAATTAAAAAAATTTAAAATTTTTTAATACAATACTAATAAAAAAATTTTAATACAATACTAATAAAAAATGATATGATTTCATCAAATTTTTTAAGACCTGGACCAAATTAAGAAAAAAGAAACTATTTGATATTTTTCACTAAAAATGAAAATGACTTAGATGATTTAACCTTATTTAGAAAGAAAAAGATATAACATTCATTTAGATTAAGATTCTTTTAATTTAATATATTTTATTTTATTTAGCTTTTACGAATCTCAAATAAACCTTAATTAAAATAAGAAACGAAAAAAAAATGTAAAACAAAAGTCCTCTTTTTAGTTATAAACATTTCTCCAACCGATTGTGGTCAAATTCAACTATGTGGTTTTTATGATTCAGCGAATTGGGACGGCAACCTCCTTGGTCTTCGATTTTTGTCCGCTGAGTTTATTTTCTTCTTTTTATTAAGGGAAGAAAAAGTGAGATTTGGCTTTCGAATCTAGTCCTTGTCCTTAACGGAATAAATGAATGAACGAGAGCAACTTGCATTCGGCAATTACTACCAACCAAAGAATCTTTCGTTTTTTTTGTGTGTCTAAACATCACAAACTAAAACAGGTAAAACAATCAAAGCCAGATTTTAGGGTACGTTTGAAGTTCTCAATTGTCTTATAATGATTGGCCGAGTAAAAAGCGATGGAGGGTTCGGTGTGAAAAAAAATATATGTACGAACAAGAAATCTAGCAAAAGAAATATTTAAATAAGTATGTGTGAATAATTCTGATTGATTTTTGTTAACTGCAGGTAAGAAGGGTGAACAAATAAAGAATGAGACAACTCCGTTAAAAATTGATAATAAAGAAGGTTGATTAATTTTTTTTTAGAAAAAAGGATGAATTTGATTATACGAGAAAGTGTCATTAATAATTTTGACTAAGTTAATGAAAAATCACATTATTTTGATAAATCAGTTGATAAAATCAATCAAACAAAAGTAGAGTTTAGAAAAATATCAAAGAGTATAGCACACGTCATTTTTACGTTGTAAATTGTATTTGTCTACTGATGGAAATCAAACGTCATGAATTTGTTAGAATTAGTAAATGTTGACAAGGCCTAGCAATAGAAATATTAAGAGTTGTATTCCTTTGAGGAACACATTCCTTTGTAGACTTATATGATTATTGCTAAAAGAAAAAAGTTTATTTGAAAATGAGAATTTGAATAATTTAATGTATGATTGTTCGATCACTGGATGGTTAACCTTTAGTTAAATGTGTACTATATGATGGATTAGTCACTCGTAGACTAGATGATCAATCTTTAGTGAGACATATCAATAAACTATTCTTGTGATTGGGTAGTCGCAGAATTTGACTAAACGAACAATTGACATGGAGATTAATTTTAATGTTTAATAAATTAGGATAAAGTGTGATTATCACCAATTGGGTCGTAATTAGGTTGTTGTTAAGCAAAGACCTACTCTGAAATTTATAAATATCGGTTTGAGGTAAGGAGGTAGGTGATTGTATTTTTACTGCAACATTAAATTGACTTTGACATCAGAGCATCTTCTGCAGGTGCTCTTCAAGAGTATTAGATGAACGACTACAAGAGACTTAGAGTTAAGGACAACATTTGGACCCTTTGGACTATTACCTAGGCAATGGACGTTGACCTCGATCCTACACCCCAAAATATTTTGACGTCCATCATGGAGCCAAGTATTCAACAACCAGCAAAATGTTACCAATGAGGAGCATTGGTGTCTTGAAGATATTATGGTTTTGATGATGCTACAAGATGAAGAACTTGAAGATTTTTGTTGTACTTATTTTAAAAGCATTTTGTAGAATTAATTGTATAGGAATTACTTTGTTGATGTAAGAACACTTAGAAGTTTTTCTGTTTAGAGAGTCTTTGCGCAGATAATCGATTATTGGGTGAGATAATCGATTATCATGAGCCTGTTTGGAAAAGAGTTGCTCGCGCAAATAATCGATTATTGCTCAGGATAATTGATTATTCCAGTCTGAGTCAGTATTGCCTAAGTCGCGCAAATCATCGATTATTCTCCATGATAATCGATTATCACTGGCAGTTGAGAGTTGTCTTTTCAGTTTCTAACCCTGCACGAACCTGGGCTTATAAATAGAGGTCTTCACAACTCTTAAAAAAAACCTTTCATTTTGAGAGTATTAGAGCTTTGTGCCTAAGGGAAGCTCTCTGAGAGTGAAAAGGGATCTATGCCATTTGAGAATACAGTTTGTCTGAAGAAGTTCTCAAGTAATAGAGTTTCTTAAGTCAAGTCTTGTGAATAGGAGAAGCTCGCGCTTAGTGTGTCTAAGGTCGGAGCGATTCTCTTCAAGTTGGCTGAGCAGGTTCTTCCGTTCGTTTGTCGAACGAAAGGTGTTCTCGTTTCTTAATCTTTACTTCATATCTTGTAATCTGTACAAACATTATTTTAGTGAAAAAAAAAGGTTAATCATTATTCATAATGATTAACGACTGGACGTAGAATCTTTTGATTCGAACCAAGATAAAATTTCTGTGTTGATTTTCTTGAACTCTACACTCTCTAAACTCTTAGCACATCAATTGTTTGATAAAAGTTCTCTAAGAAAATCATTTTTTTAAACCGACTATTTTAACTTGATTTATTGACCGCTACACGCTTTCCGCTATTTTATTCCGCTGCGCGACTCTATAACGGTACCGATTGTTCCGACAATTGGTATCAGAGCTTGCTTTGATAGTTTTTCAAATTTTTCGAAAATGAGCGGTCACAACCAAGTTTATGCTGAGGGTGCTTCTATTGATAGACCTCCTTTGTTTACGGGGGAAAATTATGCGTTTTGGAAAATAAGAATGCAAATATTTTTAGAGTCAATTGACAGGGGTATTTGGGAAGTTGTTTTGAATGGTCCTTTTATTCCTACTATAAATTTGAATGGTGTAGTAGAGGAAGAAAAACCATATTTTCAATGGACTGCTGAAGAAAATAGACGAGCCCAATTTGACATAAAAGCTCGCAATATAATATCCTCTACTTTGGTATTAGATGAATTTTACAAGATTTCAGTGTGCAAAACGGCTCAGGAAATGTGGGAAGTACTTCGAGTAACCCATGAAGGAATCGAGGATGTGAAGCGTGCTAGGAAAAACACCCTGATACAGGAGTATGAGATGTTCAGGATGCAACAGGGTGAAACCATCGCTGATGTGCAAAAACGCTTCACACATATCGTTAACCATCTTTTTGGTTTAGGTAAGAAATTTGACACTGACAA
This sequence comes from Vigna angularis, assembly GCF_016808095.1. Lineage (NCBI taxonomy): Eukaryota > Viridiplantae > Streptophyta > Magnoliopsida > Fabales > Fabaceae > Vigna > Vigna angularis. The sequence goes on along the minus strand of NC_068971.1, from coordinate 31,205,909 downwards.
ATTAAATGTTAAAATTCCAAAATCTTTGAACAGGACGTGGCAGCCAAAGGTTACTGCGATAATTGAGTCTCAGGACTTGACGTCCATGTCTATGGCTGTGCTTTTTGGAAAGTTGAGAGAGCACGAGCTCGAGTTGAATAGACTGAGTGCTGAGGAAGTCCAAGGAAAGAAGAAAACGTTGGCCTTCAAAATTGCAAATTCAAAAGGCAAGTGTTCTGAAAAGGATGAGGAATCGGAAGATGAAGACTCAGATGACGAAGATATGATTCACATGTTTAGAAAATTCAACAAGTTCATGAAATCTAAAGGCAAGGAAAAAATTAGAAAGGACCAAAAGAAGAAACAAAGATCTTCTTCAAATTACAGGTGTTATGGTTGTGGAGAAAAAGGGCATGTTAATGCAGATTGTCCAAACATCAAAAAGGATGAAGAAAAGAAGTTTCTCAAGAAGAAAAGAGCTTACATTGCTTGGGAGGATAATGCATCAAGCACTTCTAGTTCAAAGGTCTCCAATGAAGAAGCCAACTTGTGTTTGACGGTTAATATTGATGACACTGCAAGCCAAGTAAGTTGCTCTAGCCTTGACACTAGTGAATTTGATGTACAAAAGGCTTTTTCTTGAATTGCTTAATAAATATGAGAAATTGAATGCTGCTCATAAAAATTTGAAAAAGGAATTTAAAGAATTGCAAATTAAATATGAGAAGACATTAGATGAGGAAGTAAGTTTGAGAAATAAAATTTGCAACTTGGAAATGAAAGAGTCTTCAAATGTTGAACATCCTGTTGAATGTCTTTCATGTAAGAGTCATACGCTTGATATTGATATTTTTTGAAAATCTTCTTGAAGTTGTAACTGGAAATAATAATGTTGAAATGCCTATAACTGTTAGAAAGGTTTATAAAAACAAAAGTGTTCTTAAAAGTAAGAACCAAATTAAAAGAACCCGTAGGGTATGGGTTGAAAAAGGAACTGTGTTATAGAAACCCAAATGATGTCACATGTTTTTACTGTATGAAAAAGGGGCACACTTCTAACAAATGTAGAATTAAACATTTTGATGTTCTAAATGGAAAATATGCTTGGATTCCTATTATAAAGTAATTTCTCTCTAACCTCAAAGGACCCAAATGAGATTATGGGGACCAAAACTCTATAGTTTTGTTTTGCAGGTTAATTTTTCAAAAGGAAAAGAAGGATTTATGGTATCCTGGTAATTTTTAAGAGCTTTGAAAATAATTTATGAATGCTAGATGTGTCTTAGGTTGAAACTTGGCCTAAAGTTGCATTTTTCGGAAATTAACGTAAATAATCGATTACCAAGGGATGATAATCGATTATCAAGGTCATTTTCACTCTAACGTACAAATTTGGCTCGCAAATAATCGATTATTTAAAATGATAATCAATTATCTTAAGTTAAAACGTAAAAAAAAATTAAATTTTTTCTTGGAATCTGTTCTTGGTTTTAAGGGGAATATCACTTTTAGGGGTAGCATAAAGATTAGATGTTTGTCTGATTATGATAGAAAATAGAAAAAGGGGGAAATCTATTTTTGATTAACATCTTATGTCTTGTGATAACTGGTACCTATTTAAGGGGGAGATATATGAGTTTGTTTGATATCTTGTAATTTATCTTTGCTTTACTTCAATTACACTTTTTTTTTTCCTTATAATATTTGAATGACATCTGGTACTCAAAAATTTTATAATAAATGAATTGCATAAATTCTTTTGTTGAGGGGAAGCAACATTTGAGGGGGAGTATTTATCTTTACTTTTTGCCTATGATCAAAAAGGGGGAGAAAAATTCCAATTAGTACAGTTATTACTAACATCTTTATATGTTTGTAAGTCTAAAATCTATGCAGGAAATTAGAAATGCTTTTAATCAAGAGATTTTTTATCATCATCAAAAAGGGGAAGATTGTTACCAGTGAGGAGCATTGGTGTCTTGAAGATATTATGGTTTTGATGATGCTACAAGATGAAGAACTTGAAGATTTTTGTTGTACTTATTTTAAAAGCATTTTGTAGAATTAATTATATAGGAATTACTTTGTTGATGTAAGAACACTTAGAAGTTTTTCTGTTTAGAGAGTCTTTGCGCAGATAATCGATTATTGGGTGAGATAATCGATTATCATGAGCCTGTTTGGAAAAGAGTTGCCCGTGCAAATAATCAATTATTGCTCAGGATAATTGATTATTCCAGTCTGAGTCAGTATTGCCTAAGTCGCGCAAATCATTGATTATTCCCCCAGGATAATCGATTATCACCTTTTTGAAAACCCCATAACGGACACAAATAATCGATTATCACTTATGATAATTGATTATCACTAGCAGTTGGGAGTTGTCTTTTCAGTTTCTGGCCCTGCACGAACCTGGGCTTATAAATAGAGGTCTTCACAACTCTTAAAAAAAACTTTTCATTTTGAGAGTATTAGAGCTTTTTGCCTAAGCGAAGCTCTCTGAGAGTGAAAAGGGATCTATTCCATTTGAGAATACAGTTTGTCTGAGGAAGTTCTCAAGTGATAGAGTTGCTTAAGTCAAGTCTTGTGAATAGGAGAAGCTCGCACTTAGTGTGTCTAAGGTCGGAGCGGTTATCTTCAAGTTGGCTGAGCAGGTTCTTCCGTTCGTTTGTCGAACGAAAGGTGTTCTCGTTTCTTAATCTTTACTTCATATCTTGTAATCTGTACAATCATTATTTTAGTGAAAAAAAAAGGTTAATCACTATTCATAGTGATTAACGACTGGACGTAGAATCTTTTGATTCGAACCAGGATAAAATTTCTGTGTTGATTTTCTTGAACTCTACACTCTCTAAACTCTTAGCACATCAACTGTTTGATAAAAGTTCTCTAAGAAAATCATTTTTTTTGAAACCGACTATTTTAACTTGATTTATTGACCGCTACACGCTTTCCGCTATTTTATTCCGCTGCGCGACTCTGTAACAGTACCGATTGTTCCGACACAAAAGACCCTATGGTGACTACTAGGAACATGACGAGCAACATGGTAGCTGAAGAATGTAAGAGTCATCTCAACCAAATGGAGATGATGAGAACGTTGCAACAACAAATGAAGGAGATGCAAATGAGTTATGAAGAAGATCATATGACCCTCAAGGATAAGAATGCAATTAAGCACCATGAGAGCGCTTGACATTTTATGCCCCGAGCGTCAACACAACAACAACAATAGCTTCAGCCTGACCCATCCAGGCTTAGAGAAGACTCATGTCGAACAACCCATTAGGGTAGCACGGGAGCAAGCAAGGAGAACTCGTCAATGCAGATGGTGAAGATAATGAACATGGCCAACTTATTGCCCTTCACGGTGGCCATGATGGAGTCTCTTATGCCTCCACTCCCCCTGGTTTTCGAGAAGTATGATGGGTCGACTAACCCAGGTGAGCACCTGAGAATGTTCGTCAACCAGATGGCCTTCTACACTACTAGCAATCAGGTGTGGTGTAGGACATTCTCCCTTTCGCTAAAGGGAGAGGCGTTGGCGTGGTTCAACTCCCTACCACCCAACTACATAGATAACTTTGTGGCCATACACTCACTCTTTAACGTGCAGTTCACCATGAGCGGGTCATCATCTAACCACTCTTGCCTTGGTCAACCTTAAGCAAGATAAGGATCTTCGCTCCTTCATGGACCGTTTTGGGAAAATCGCTTGGAAAATCTAGAACTTAAGCCATGGGTTTGCTCTTACTCATGTGATCATGACCTTGAAGCCTGGGATCATGACCTTCATGCTTGGGTCATTCGTTGATAACTTATGCATGAAGCCAACGAAGACCATGGAAGAATTGAAGGAGAAAGCAATAGAGTACATTCAGGTAGAAGACATGCAGGACTTCCATGAGGCTTTGGCGAGCAAGAAGAAGGAAGGAAAAAAGCTTAACAGTAGCAACAAAAGGGGGCGAGCCTCAACCGAAGGACATTCCTCATATGACACACTTCCACTAGTACACCTCGCTGAACGCGTCAAGGGCCAATATACTTGAGGAGGCCTTGAGCATTGACCTAATCCCCCCTTAGAGGATGAAGGTCACACCTCTAGGGGCAGATGCAAACAAGCATTACCTCTACCACAAAAACATGAGACAAACCATGGAGGATTGCACTACTCTCCGTGACCATGGGTGACCTGGATCCCAAGACTAACATCGAAGACCAGGTGAAGCCACAAGGCCAAAAATGGTTATATAGTCTTATAATTGTTGTTTTCATTTGCTGAACATGTTTTAACTATTCTTATACGCATGTTTAGCATATCATACATGTCATATGTTGCATATTGATCAAAATCGTTTTGAAACTCATTATATATGCTTTATTATGAAATAACACCTCTGTGCAGATATTCTAAAACATTTTTCACATATTTTGTTGCTTCATTAGCTGATATCATACACTACAATAGTACTTTGTGCTTTATCTAAATTGCATACAACATCTTAAGTATTAGCAATTGCACATGATATCATTTGCTATATTCATTTGAATTCAGTATAAATACTTTGATATGTTATATACAATTGTTATATTGTTTCAAAGTGATAAACTGAGTTCTGACACACACACTGTGATCAATCATTTACTGCTCACATTCTAGTATAGTGATACATCTCTTAATGATAGGGGGAGCATCACACTCTTTAATGGTCTGTAAGAATTATATTTGATGTTTCTTTTAGCACTTATTTTCATGTTACTTGTTCTACCATTTTTTGTTAATGCCCAAAGGGGAGAAGTAACTGGAAAACATGATTCTTGTTGTGCATCATAAAAAAAAAGGGGAGATTGTTGATAGAGAGAGTTATATCTAGCTATACCCATCTCACATATATGTTTTTGATGATGAACAAAAGAAATGTTTTATGGTTTCTTGCACAACAAATGACATAACAATTGATTGATCATTATTGTGTTTGTGCTTGAAATGTTTGATAGGTGTATTCATTGTACGTAAATGAATCATAAGTTTAAACGTATTGCACATTGCATTTCTGGTATAAATAATCGATTAGACATTGTATATAATCTGTTAAATTTCTATATATTTCAATACATGCTTAACATGGACAAAATAACTGTGTAGTAATCGATTACATTAGTTGTATAATCGATTAAAACACGTTGTTATGCCAACATGCGTTTGCTGAGTGCATTGATATGTTTGGAATGAAAAGTGTTTTGAAAATTTGCTTAAGTGTTGAACATAATCGATTACTTAAGTTTCCTAATCGGTTAAATTGTTTATCTTATGAAAATCATTTTCATTTAAAGCCTTAACTGCCTATAACGGTCATATTAATTGGTTTTTGGCTTGTATGATTTACATAATCGATTGCATGTGTTGTTTAATCTGTTAAATTCTAAACATATGTAAAACTATTAAAGTAGAAGGAAAAGCTTAACAGATTACATTAATTGCATAATCAATTAAAGTGTGTTAGGATTTTAAAATCCTATAAATAACTGTCTTGCGCACTGTTTCAATACAATTACATGAACTTTCATTTTCATAACTAACTTGTTGATTGAATATTGATTGCAAGAGCGTCTAAGAACAAATCTTGAAGAATCAAAGATCTCATTGGGGTTAATCATCAAGATTATTGCAAGAAAGCCGAGTTGAAAGAGTTCTGACCATATCTGCACTATTGGTGTATTCCTTGAAGATTAGTTTCTACATTTGCAATCAAGTGGATTGTGTTCATGTGCAGGTTATCCAAGAGGAGAGAACCGTGGTGTTCTTCATTGAGAGTTGGGATTGCTCTCAAGGTGTTTAGGGAGTTGGGATTGCTCTCTGTTTTGGTAAGATTGTGAAGTGTTCACATGTTGTTGTTTTAAGTGATATTGAGTGGGAAAGGAGAGTGCATTGAGAGGTTGTTGAAGGTTCTTGCTTGTATACTTTATCATTATAGTGGAATCCCTTCAACTAAGGTTGTTGAAGGAAGACTAGATGTAGGCTTGGCCGAACCAGTATAAATCATTGTGTTGATTTTTCTCTCCTTTCTCTTTTATTGTTGATTCATATACTTGTGTTATTGATTTCAAGAAAACTCAAAGATTTTGCAAAGCTTTTCGAAAGAACAATTTTTAAAGCAAAATCCAATTCACCTCCCTTCTTGGCTTGAGATATAAGGCATCACTTTTCTAACAACTTACATTATTGAACATTATATATGGTTGACGATATAATCTTACTAATTGCATAACTTTTGTCAAGAGCACAAACATGGTTGTCTTGTAAATCTAGATGAGTTATTTTTTGTCACTTACAAGAAAAAGGACGATGCCTGGCTAGACACACATGCACGTGAAACATATGCAGGTTGTCAATAATTGGTTTAGTTTAGTTTTTTCTATACAATTCTAACGTTTTTCAAATGTTATGAATGAATAGGAGAGATATCATCAACATGTGCGGGTCATGGAGTCAGATAGTCTACAAGACATACATCAACAACAAAGATTCAATGTTGGAAAGATGTTGTTGGAGGGAAAAGTAGAGACACAGTTTATGGCACTAAGACTTGACTGTCAACGTTCATCATGGTGTGTCATCCTGCACTCAACCTTCTACTTTAGCCTGCACAATTCATTCAACACAAGGACAATTGCTTGAGACAGAGAGGCTTCAAGAAGAAATAAAACAAGCCACTATGATAGTTGATGAAATTGATAAGAAATATACTCTCATGCAAGAACAATTGAATTTGATCAAGCAATAGTTAGTCATGGTGTTGGAGAAATAGAATGTAGACACTTCAACATGCATCAGTCATGTGCATCCATGTTATTATGAAGACATGAATAATAGCCCATCCCTTAAAGATGGTACACCTTTGCTCTTGTTCTAATTGTGTATACTCATAAACTAGCTTTACATATTAATGTCTAACATTTTAGTTTTTCATTTTATAGCTTTTAGTGTGATCCTTCTTTTCCATTGTGGATTATGGCTTGGATCTAAGTCTTACTAGTTTCATTAGGTTGAGTGGTATAATTTAGAATGTAATGACAATGCACAGGACCAATTATAAACATCTTGAACTTGTATTATGATATTATGTGTATTTTGGACTTGGATGGATTATGGTTATTGCTGCAATTTGATCCTTTAATTAGCTAAGTAAGAAGGTAAGTTAATTTTATGTTTTCAATTGCAATTTTGAATGAATTAAATCATATGTTGGATTGCTTGAAATGTTAATGAATTTGCTGAATCAGGTTCTGGGATGTGTTGCAAAACAAATTTTCATTTCTAAAATCATAAGTATTTGGATGACCTTAATCGACAATAACAAAAAACTATTTTTCGAAGTCGAATGATAGATGTAAAAAGGTTTTACATTGATGGTTTTGGTATCATACACCATGTCGTCACGAAATTGGCGCCATATTCTTATTTGTGTGAATTTGTCACATCTCATTTTCACCGATATCATTTTTCAACATTCTTGTAGTGTTATTATGACATTTATATATGTTACTTTAATTTAAAACTAAAAGTTATTAAATTAATTGAAATAATTTAACCTTTTACTTTATGTATAACGTCCCTTATAAATTATTAAAGCTTTGATAATACAATTTTTGTTTCAGTTCAGAAAAATAAATAAACGTAAGTTTATTAATATTTCATATAAAAAATCCGTTAAAACAGGCATTAAACATTTTCAAATGATTATATATATATATATATATATATATATATATATATATATATATATATATATATATTAAATATTACATAAAAAATAGTTATGTATGTTACAATTAAAATATAATGTTAAAAAACTTAATCATCTAATGTTTAAAAATCTTATATATTATAAATAAAAAATATTTATATTATTGTATAATCTTGAATAAAGTAAAATCAAGTGAATACAATTTAAAAATTATCTTTTTTATATAAAATTTTGATTGTAGAACATACATGAAAACATAAAGCTAAGAAATAAATTTTAAAATATAATTAGCCAGCTTTCCTTTTAAAAAGGTCTAGAGATGTTGAATTAAGTAGTTAATTGTTTTTCCATGAAGATTGTGGGTACACTTAATTCATATATAACATTTCTTTTTAGTAAAATAGAAAAATCTTTATACCAACCATCAAAAAATGCTCAAATATTATATTCATAGATAACAAAAGAGAAACAAAGAAGAGAATAAGAATGTATGTATGTATCAAGAGAAAAAGCCAAAAATAGAAAAAGAGATGGGTGTGAGGATTGAGGAGACAAGAACTTTCTAAAGAGAAGGGTGTACTTAACAATTTCAGGGTGCCCTTAATATTCCTAAGACAAATTTCAGTAGTTAGAATCCAACTGAATGGGCTGTAGTATGATTTTTAAGATACAAATTCGGCCTATTGCTAATTGTACTTCTCCTATGTACTACTGCACCAGCCTTTTGATTTTTCTTTCCAAATTACCCTTAAAAACTATTTTATCATAATTTGGTAGAAATTTTTGCTTTAGTAAATCTAAACAATTTTTTGAAGATGACAACAAAAGTGAACTTTAAGAAAACCGAATTGTTTTGACAATTAATAAATAGGACTATATTTTTAGTTCACTTTAGGGGAATTGAGTTGCATTTATTAAATAATTTTTTTTTAAATTGAATTATAATTTATCACATTAAGAAATATTTTAAAATATTTATTATTGGGTATAAAATATATAAATAATTAAAATATTTCATAATAGTACATTTTGATTAGATTCATCTAAATTATAATGTAATTTAAATCAATGCCATAAATAATTATATAATTCAATTTAGACTTGATTTTTTTTAATTTAGACTTAAATTTTATATTCTAATTTTAAGTAGATTTCATTCTATAAATTTCATTTGATGACATGTTTATAATTTTCACAAGTGAAAAGGAATTTTAGATATTAATATTTGTATAAAATAGATAAACTTGTATTTCATCCCGCTTAATTTTTAAAATTCCATTTTAATTTTTGATTCTTTGATCTTTCTAATTATAAAATGCATAAACTTTTATCTGAAAAATGAATAGTTTTTAAAAGCAACTTAGATTGAACTTCAAAATATTTAAATAAACTAAACGCATATATCTTTACAAAGTTAAATAAATAGATGAGTCTATGACTCTAAGAGAAGATGGGTAACTGGTACACCTGAGAAATATTTAAACTTTTTAACATTAAAATACATTCATCATTTTTAAAAATACATGTTTCTTTATATATATATAAAAAGAAAGTAATAAAAAATAATATGATGTTTATCAAAATATCATTACTTTTTTTAAAAAATAATAAAAACATTTTCCTATACTAAGCGGCGTTGCAAACGGTCAAACTCAAAAGGACAGGGAGAACGACAACAACGTTGTACACACTCGATGTCGTTTTTCTATCTCACAACTCATCATCATCACTGTTCTCTTCTCTCTATATCAAAAGAAAGTTTCCCTTTCATGCGCCCCCATTTACCAACACAGTAAAAGGACCACACTTTGAGCCATTTTAGGACAAAGCAAAACACAGACAGAGTCGAAAGCCCAACAAATAGATTAAACAATGAATAAACACACCATAGAACATAAACAAAACAGTAAAACTAACCCATATTTTTTTCATTATGCTGCCTTTTATCTTTACAAAGCTCAACACAAACAAACCATAACAAACCCAAATACCACCCAACCCAACCCAACCCAACCAACAAAACCAAAAATCATAAACAAAACATTAAACTGAGAGAAAAGTAGAATCATTGATTAACATGTCAGTAAGAAGGTGGAAGCATAAGTGTATCCAAAATGGAATGGAAGAAGGGACTCTCACAAAAGACCACTTCATGCCCTTCCTATGATGGTGAAGATAACATATAAAAACTGTGTGATAGAACTTTTTTTTTTTTATATATATTTTGACAGACAACTAGAGCCAGAGAGCACCAGCTTCTTTCAGAAGAGGGACAAGGGTGCCATTGATGTGGCAAGCCATGACTCTGTCCATGGTTCCGACAAGCTTGCCGCCAATGAACACGACAGGAACAACAGAGGGAGAACCTAGTAACCTCATCAAGGCTCGTTCCAGGTCCTTGCCTCTGGGGTCCTCGTCCAACTCATGCACCGTTGGGTTCACCCCCATGCCACAGAAGAGCCTCTTGATGGCGTGACACATGCAGCATGTGCTGACACTGAATATGACGACCGCATTTTCCGACGCCAGCCTCTCTATGCGTTCTAATGGATCTCCCACCACCGCGTTCCTTGGTGTGACGTAGCTTCCCCACGAAGTAGCTGCTTGGTAGTGCATTTTTGAAGAGAAAAAAAGAGTGTTTCTGAGGTGCTAGCTAGCCACAGAGAATGAATGAATGAAGAGAGTTTGGTAACTTGGTTTGGTGTTTGTGTTTGAGTGGGGATATTTATAGAGGTGAAGAAGTAACAGTGGCTGATGGGGTTGTGCTATATTGTGCTTTTTTACCTGAATATTATTATTATAATATGGAAAGTTGTTCTCACTCTCATCAGTAGTCGTCACCTTATGCTATGTAAGAGAGAGACAGAAAGAAGAGAGAGAATTTTGTGTGATTATAGTAAGTAACTACTTATGATTAATGGAAATTTCTATTTTTCTGCTTTAGAGTGTCACAGTCAATAATGAGGTTTATTTGGTGAAGTTTGGGAGAGGCAATTCTTCCCAGTGATGATTATGTTAGGGAAAAAGGTTGTCTTTGCTTGAGAGTTAGGAAGACAGTGTGTTAGCATAGGCTAATGAAAGTGTATAAGAAAACATATTGTTAATGATACAGTCTACCCTTTTTACACAGTAAATAATAATGAAAATAAAAGAGATGTTAATTGAAGAGAGAAAGAGGAAGGGGACAGAGAAGACAGGCTTTAAGAAGAGAGAGTTGTTGGGTAATAGACGGCTGAATCCGTCCTAGTTGTCGGCCCTACACTATCGAAAGGCATGAAAGTGGCCATTAAGAACCTCTCTTCTCTTCCTTCTTCTTCTGTGCTGTTCCTTCCATTTCACACTTTGCTGCATGTGCATTTGCTTTTCCTCACTTTCTTTTTCACTATCACACTACTCTAATTCTTCTACCCAAATCTTAATCTTTCAATTATCTATAACCTTTCTCATTCAATTACTAAACATATATTTAATTAAAAAACTTGTTTTTTAGTATTAAAAATAAATTTAAACTATAAAAATTTAATTTGTAAAAACAACTTGATTTCCACACATTCCATACGAACAATACCGTTATAAAAAAGTTAAGTTTAAACTTAAAAAATAAATTTTTAATATAATCACATACTTTAATAAAAACTACTTTACAATGTTCCAATTTGGCACATTGAATTGAAGTTATACATATTTCTTATAATATCACTGGCAGCTTGCTTACATGTGGGACTTTATTTTTACATTTTCTTTGACCCTTTGCTATTACCATGGGAAAATGTGAAATTTTGAAACTTAGATCCCTATTACTATTTAAAAACAAAAGTAACAAAAAGACGTCACACTTTTACAATCCAGAAAATATTATATGGTATATAATTAATCTCTAGACTTGAGCACCATGTTTAACTTAACGAAAATAACTAATTCAAAGCTTTGAGACTAGAATTATGTGATGTGAAATCGTGTTTCAATTTTTTAATAAAGTATTATTTAGTTTCTTTTTAAGGATTTGTGATTTTCTATTGATATTTTTATTAGAAATTTAACTGATCTAATGAATAGTTTGATTTTAAAACTATTCTTCTTAATTAGTTTATTAATCAAGCTTCATACTTATATCTGTGAAATAATTATATTTAAACAGAAGTCGAAATGCAATCAAAGAATTCACAAAACATGCAATGATTTTTATTGTCAATCTTTATAAATACATTGTATGTGTTATTTATAGAACAAAACTCCAAAAAAATTTATCACCATAATCTACTTAATTCGGTTTCATAATTGCGATATAATTAAAGTTTTTGATAAATAGATAATCCAAAAGTTGAGAAGATCAGATGCAATGAAGGAGAAGGCCCCACTTTTTACATGCTACCTAATCTAAGTCTCATACAAACCAGATTCTAAAATTTCAATGTTTGTTAAAAAAAAAAATTACAAGTATTACTTTACTAAGCTGATATTTTTGTTTTAAATTTGATCGATTTCTGCGTCAAATTCAATCAACCCAAGAGATAAATAAATGAAGTTTTGTCAACTTAGGATATATTCTTTCATCTATTACAATCTGACTTAGGTATCACAGACTCAAAAACTCCTATAGCTAAATATTCAAGCTAATTGAGATTTGGTTCATAAGTGTTTATATATAATATATTATATTATGCCTCTTTAATATCTCTATAGTCTTTTTCAGTGGGTACATTTATTCTGGTTTTCACTGGACACATCAGGATCAGTGGACGTGGGGAATAAGTGTCATTCTCTTATTCTCCACAAACAGTAACAATAGTACGATGATCCAAAGTATAATATCTATAAACCACATGGGATTTATTGGATTGGATTGCGTTAAGGTGAGCTTCATCAGAATATTTGGTTTCATTTTAAAATCCATAAGAGGAAAAATTACATGCCCCATTATATTCTGTAGACTAATAAAATTTTCTTTTTTCACAATCAATCATGTTTTGTTTAAAGATTAATCCATACTTAGTATTGTCTCTGCTTTTTATACAAAAATAATTGTGTGTTTTTTAAAGTCAAAGAGACAATAAGATCACAAAAATTACTATTTATAATCATACAGTGTTGTTGTAGTTAAGTTGTAATTTCTTAGCAGCAGGGAAAAGTATATATGTAATTCAATGGAGCACATGCTTTGTTTGTTCCTTTGGCTTACATCATGCATGCATCATATGTGCCCGGAAATATACACAGCAGGGTCCAATTTTAAGACAGTGCCCTTTTCATCAAATTGGTTCAACACCCTCTGTGAAAGCATAGTTTAAAATTTTCCATCAAGAATGCAAGTTCCGCTTTTACTTTCTTGTCTTTTCTATTTCATTTTCTAAATACCAGTACCAAGACAAAGCAGCTGTTAATAAAATGCAAACACTAATGTAATTAGTTCTACAACTGTTACATGATGTTCCCTTTAACAGAAAAGAGAATGTTACACTAATGTTGCTGTGTTAATTGCGTAAGGGGTGGGAAGAGGAGGAAAAGAGAGAGAAATGGGCATGTTTTTGGGTTGAAAAGGGATTATGAAAAGGATGAATGAAAAATGAGAGAGAGATTTATGGGAGATGAAAAAGATTATGGTATTATTCAATTGTTGTTGTCGGTTGTTTTGTTTTGTCCTCATAGATTAGTATTATTATGAGTGGTGACATGTGTACTTGTATGTGCAAAGGTGAAAGTAGATTGCAATGAATCTGTCATTTGGGTCAGCCTTTAAACAAGGAGAGTGTGTAGGTTATAGAGTGGTCATGCTCAACAAAGCCTGGTGTCTGCAAAAATAGTTGATATGGCTAGTACAACTCTCTCCTTTCAAGTGTCTGAAAAGTTTGAAAGGATTGAAATGCCATAACATACATATAAATAAATAAATATATATATGCATGTACTTCTTCTATAGTAACACAAGATTAACAACATAGGAGCCTTTATTTTATTTTACCTCTTGTCACAATAGAATTCAACTTTATGGTGAAAAGTATATTAACGGTTTTTAAAAGAAATATAATAAGGTCTAAGGATCCATTTCAAGATGATATGACTGATATTAAAATGGGGAGGATGAGGTTTAAGTACAGCAAAGAGAGAGTTCATTCATGGAAGTTAAAAGTGAATGAAAATGAAAATGAAAAGCAGGGTTGAATATAATAGTGTCTAACTTTTATTCTCAAGATTTTACCATTTCTGGTGGAACAAAGCAAAAGAGTGAAGAAAAAAAAACTTAAAGGTAAGGAGTGCATAAGCTGGAAAACTTTACATGAAACGTCTCATCAACATGAGAACAGAGTAGGACCAATTATATATGTTCTCTTGATATCTCCCTTTCTCTCTCTCTCTCAATTTCTTCCTTTCTTCTTTGCACCAAGACGCAGGTCTTTTGTTCTTTTATGACCATAAAAAGGTTAAAACAAATACAAAAGAATGAGTTCCAATCTCATGCTACAACATTTAAAACTTTAGCTCCATCATTGGCCTAACACATAATGAAAATTTCTCTTACGCTAGTATGACATCATTCAAATATAAATACCAAAAAAATTAAAAGTTATTCACTCTACCAATGTTGTTTAGTTTCTTTGCGTTAAATTCACTTCAGACACTAATCATAATCACTTCCAACTCATTCGTATATGAATGAAAGAATACCCAAAAAAAAAGTACAAGTGATAGGAATTAACCAAAACAGAATTCATAAGAAAAGTGTGATCTCATGAATAAAAAAAGGGTTAATATAAGAAGGATAGAGTGTGGAAGCGTATATGCAGAAGGTGAGAAAAGAGGTGAAAATGTTGGAAAATGGAATGGTGTTAATGAAGATGAGAGAATTAATTAAGGTAAGCATAATGGTTGGTGTTGGGGAAGGTAATGGCACACAGGAACATGTGGCCGCACAAAGACGGTGTTACTGTTCTGGTATGCTCACGACAACCCAATTGCGTGTCGGCCATTTCTTTATATTACTCATCTCTCTGTTTCTGCCTTTCTCAATTGCCTAACCATAAAATTAAATAATTATAAAAATACGTAGTTGCTATTCTTTCTTTTAATACCTTATCACTCAATCCTTTCAACTATGAAATGAATATTTCCGCTTAAGATGAGATCTTTTGAAGAAGCTATGGAATGAAATCGAATAAAAGTGCTTCGATTACATGTTTCTTAATAAAACACACAAATCACATGGCTAGTTTATTTACGAAACAAATTTCTGTCTTTCATTATTTAATATAATTATAGATTTAAATATTCAATTTAAGACCACTAATTAAGTGTATATTCTGAGTAATTAAAAAAATAATTGGTTCTTCTTCTCTTCAACAAATCATCGCAAAAATGATAGAAAAAGTCCTTATATTCTCACTTTTTCTTTTCTTTTCATCCCTTTCAATTTATTTTCTGTAAAGACTGGTGAGATTTGTGGGCGGGAATATATTGTTTATGCTTTTCTTTTTTCTTTTTATTTTTAGTAGGAGTAAAATACTGCAACAATCTTATCAAATCTGGCATGAATTTCAATATCCAATGTCGTTTAAGGGAATATAATAAGTAGGTGTGATTTCAAAAGGATTAAGAATTAATGCGGAAATGTCCTTACAAAAAAGAATAAGTAATGTAGATCTTTTATAATAAAAAAAGTAGACACATGTATTTAAAATGAATATAGTATTGAAATACATCCTCATAAAAAGAAAAAACTCAAGAAAATATAGTATTGAATATGCTTGTTTCTAACATGCACGTTTTTATTTATTTTTACTTTCTGTATGTAACCACAATATTTATATATACTTTAATATATGTTATTTCGTGACTTTTAATAAATTTTATGAAAAAAATAAAAGTAAATTTCAATTAATAAGAAAGTGTGTGTTCAAATTAAAAAATTTATACAAATTTTACAAGAACATGATATAATATTTGGTTAAGTTTTAAATAAATCAATTTATTATGCATTTGAAGATTAGTATATAGTTAATATGATTTTCATTTTAAACTTTTCATTAAAAGTAATGTTATTCTGATTTTAAAATAAAAATTTGGGAAAAAATATTTGTAATCTTATATCTTTTGTATAAAAATATATTTTGAATTATATATTGTTTGGAGCATAAGAAGTATAGTTTACATAAGGTTGTTGTTTTGCATGTGATGGTAATGTGTGAGGAAAAGACATGTAATAGGGTATATAGTGAAATTGATTTTGGAGGAATTTGATATTTAGGGAAGAGAATGGTAGTAGTAATTGGTATAAAAATGGTATGATTATAAAAAGTTAGTAGAAAGAAGTTTGAATAAAATGAAAAGTGGAGGAGGGAGAGGAAAAAGAGAAGAAAAAGAGTGGTGGAGTGTGAAAGAAATGGGAGACAAGCATGGTTGGATGGCAGGCGTGGGAGTGATAAGAGAGTGTGGAAAGTACAGAATCGCGCAAGCCAAGATTGGATGCACTTCTCTTCTCTCATTTCATTTCAACTTTTTAACTCACTTCAGCTCAAACATTCATTCACTTCACTTCCCACTAATCATTCAATTCAACTTAATCTATTACCCATAATCAATTCTTCCTCCTCCCTTCACAATTAAATTATATTTAATTAGCCATTCATTTTTATTTTTTATAATATTTATTTTAATTATATATTTTTCTTCTTAATAATATTTCAAACTTTTACATGTAATATTATAACAATTTAAATTTAATTTTGTTCCTATACTTTTAAAAATAAATAAGTTTAGTCTCTAATTCAAGAATCAATTTTTATAATTTTTCATTATATATTTGGCTTTTTAAATTTTCAAAATTGAGCAATTTAGTTCACGATTAGTATATCAGCAATTGTTTATTAATTAACAAAATGTATTATATAGTGATAATAATATCAATAAAATATATTAATAATAAAATATAGAACATGTTAACAATTAAATATATTTTTTTAATTTTGAAAAAGTCGGAGAAGCAAATGTAAATTTAAAATTTTATTAAAAAAATTAAAATTATTTTTTTAAAAATGTAAGGAAAAAAATGGAATATCTACTAGTGTAAAATGGATTTATAATATCACCCATTTAACGTTAATCGGACAAAAAATTAACGTAAAAAATGATTGATTGTATATTTGTAATCAAAATGTAAAAAATTGACTTAAAGCTAACTTATAATAGACGTCATACATGAGATTAATGTTGACTCATCTCTTATCTAAATCAAGGGACACCAACCTCTCCTTCAATCTACTATCATTTTTTAAATTGATGTCAATCTCTCTCTGTCCGACGTCAAATGTGTTTTAAAACACAGTGCGAGACTATCTTTCTTTTCACTGTTCTTTCGCATTCTCTCTTCTAAGGCGAACTAACGACTGTGACAAAGTTTGCACATAAATTTGATTCAATTTTGATGGGGACCATTTTTGTGTTATTCTTCGGATGCATACTTGATTATCACTCTCATTTTGTGTACTTCATTTTGTCAAATTTATGAAGTTTGACTTCTTATACGATTTAGCTAATTATGAAAAATATTTGTTCAAAGATGAGTTATCTTCACTGAAGGTGTGTCCAACATGTGGTTTATTACTCTTTAAAAAGAAAATTTCTGGAAATAGTGGTGAACACAAAGATGGTTCACCTTCTAAGGTGGTGTTATACTTGCCTATAATACTTAGGTTGAAACAACTTATGTCATTAAAGGAGATGCGAAGAATCTAAAATGACACATTGATGGAAGAAAGTGTGGTAATCTTCTTCGACACTCATCTAATTCTCCACAATGGAAGAAGATTAATGAAACATTTCCATAATTTGGTTTAGAGCCAAGAAACTTAAGACTTGGACTTACTACAGATGGTATGAATCCGTATGGGATCTTAAGTAACAAATATAATTCTTTACTGGTTTTGTTAATGATTTACAATCGATCTCCTTTATTATGGATGAAAATAAAATATATGATGTTGTCTATGATGATATCAGGTCTTAGAGCTGGAAATAACAATTATGTGTACTTGAAGTTGTTGATTGATGATTTGAAATTGTTATGGGAAGAAGGCTTCTATGCGTTTGATTCATCTTGTCAATAAACTTTTCATTTGCGTGCAATGTTGTTTTGCACCATACATGATTTCCCAACATATGAAAACTTTAGTGGTTATAGTATTAACATTCATTTTTCATGTACCCATTTGTGAAGAAAACATGAGTTATATTTAATTGAAGCATGGTAAGAAAATTGTGTATACAAACATAAAAAAATTCCTTCCTCAAAGTCGTCCTTACTATAGAATGAAAAAATCATTTAATGGGAGTTTTAAGGATGAAGTTGTGTCGAGAACCTGCAAAAGGTGAATAAGTACACAACTACATAAAAAAACACATTATATTGTGTTTGGAAAACATCAAAAGAAGAAAACCACTAAGAAAAACATTTTGAAGAAATGATCAATATCCTTTAATCATCCATATTTGTGTAAACTTTATGTAAGACATTGTATAGACATGATGCACATTTAAAAAAATGTATGTAATAGTGTCATCGAGACTTTACTAAATTTAAAAGGAAAGACAAAAGATGGAGTAAAAGCACGACAAGATTTGACTAACATGGACATCCATTTTGAGTTACATCCACAATCAATTGAAAGACACACCTACTATCCCCTATCCTATCACACTCTTTCTAAAAAAGAAAAGTAATTTTTTTGTTAGTGTTTAAGTAGTATGACGGTTCCACAAGGTTACTCTTCAAATGTTAGTATCATTGTTTCTATGCAAGATTTAAAGTAAGTTAGTTTAAAGTCCCATGAATGTTATGTGATGATGCAACAACTTTTACCAATCTATTCGAATCATCTTACTTGCTTATGTTAAAGGTATTCAAACATGTTTGAGTGTGTTCTTTAATGCCATATGCAAGAAATTTATTGACCATCGAGTGTTAGATGAATTGAAAAATGAGGTCATCAGACTCTTGTGTAAATTGGAAATATATTTTCCACCCTCATTTTTTGATATCATACTTCATTTGATAGTTCATCTAGTGAGAAAAATTCGATTATGTGAGTCAATTTTCTTGAGATAGATGTACCTAAATGAGAGATACATGAAGATCATAAAGGGATATGTCAAATATCAATATCAACCGAAAGCTTCAATTATAGGATGATACGTTGTAGAAGAAGCCATTATATTATGCTCAAGTTATATGACATGTTGTGAACCAGTAAGAGTTCCTAAGAGTAGACGAGAAGGTAAATGTAAAGGTAAGGGTGCTTGAGGAAGGAGGAAGCATACACGAAAATCAAGATAAAGAATATTTAGATATACTTGAGACAACGTCTTTCTCATCGATAACCATTAGAGTGGATGTCGATGAAGTAGTTGATGACATTCATGTCATTCAAAGTGATCACAATGAAAACAAATAGGAGAGCCTAATAGGTCTTTATTTATTAATATTGCCATATTTACAATTTTTTATTTTTCCTATTATAACCTTATAGAGGTAATTAATTATATTTTTATTATCTACATTTACTAACGATATGTTGTTAAGTATGACAAGTTTTGGATAAGGAAAGCGTAGAAATAATAGATGTGACTCGGTTATCGGATGTCATAGCGGATGGATTGCCATGGAAAGGTTGGTGGTCAAAATTGATTCTCGATCAAGTACACCTAATAGCCCATATATAGAAAAGTTTCGTAGTTATTTGAGAATGTTGGCCAAAATGCATGTCTTTATTGTGATTTCATCTTGAGATGACATCGTAGAGGAAAATAAGAACCTTCTATGACATAATATTCTAGTATGTTTTCTTAAAACAAATATAGTGTTTAATATGTTTACTTAATCCATTAAGATCTTTTATGTTTTCAACATCAAAATTGACATTCCAAACATTGAGTAAATTAAGAAGAACGTGTTATCTCAAATAGCTACTAGATGGAGGGACTTTAGGACAAGACTCACACGTCTTATGTGCTCGGAGATAGGCAACATGACACTCTTTGTAATAAGTACAAAATAATTGAGGAGGAATGGATACAGTTCCATGCATTTACAGAGTTTGGGGACTAGTATGTTTGTTTCTTAATTTTTTTATACACACAAGTCATACATTTTTTATTTACAGTTATTAATTTATGTTATGTGTCATAGGAAAAAGGTACAGCAGCCCAACAAAGACAAAATCTTAATGATGCATCGCATGTACTCTAACTAGGTGGATAGGCATTATTGGAGAAACGATTGATGCATCGCATTATACTTAACTATCTTCTTATAGGTACATGAACACAATCATTATGGACTAAGGTTGGACTTTCATATATGAATTTATTTAACCTCAAACCATTCAATATTCTGGAAACACACTTGACCACAAACAAACTTATTTGCAAGCATAGATGTTTGAGTCAAAAAGAGAGATGTACCTTGCGTCCTACATTGATGGCTAGGTGTTATTGAATGTGATATTTTATGAAGTGTTGTTAATTATTCAAGTAACTATTTGGGACTAATGGTACGTCCCATTGACAACTAATGGTCATCATTCCAAGATAATGGATGGTTTTATGGTTTTGTTCCTTGCATAGGAAGATGAAACCTTATTTGAAATTCATGTTACAAACTTAAGTGTTATTTTTTTTTCATATCAACTAGCCTATGTTTCCAATTTAATTAGAGTTGGGTAAGCCTATATCACAAAAAATTCAAATATTATATCTAAAGGTTGAAACTCATTTATCTTAAAAGTTATTGGTTTTTGCATTACGATTTATGACTTTGATATGTGATTATTTTCTTTGTCATGTTTAGTGTAACAAGCAACAAGATTCATCATAATGTGACTATTGTGTCATGTCTTAGATAAAAACCATCATTCGATCTGCAATTAGAAATGTTCGGACAAAGGTAACAATATATACATTCCACACATTAGAAATCACATCAAACTTTGAACATAAATATCCATACATAATTTAGTTTTGTGATTTTCTTAGCGATTCAAGAATTCATCATCTCTAACTGATGGACTATATATTAAAAAATAAAACATGAGTGAGTAGCGTATCTACTAGAATACGACCCACAATAACACTATTATTTTGCTTTAAAATTGTCTTCGATAAGTTTTAGATTTATAAAAGTTATACTTTTGTTGTTTTAATAGTTTTAGTTTTGCTAGCTTTAGTGTTAGTAATTACATTTTTGTGTTAATAGTTATAGTTTTGATACACCATCTGTGTTGAAAATTTTGAGTTGTGCTAGAATATTTTCTATTTTTCAAGTTTGAGTAAATTGTAAATATAAACATAACTTTTAAAAAAGGCAACACTGATTATGCATTAACAAATACCAAATGCTGCCCAATTTTAGTTTAAAATGGTATCAATTAAATGTCGGTGTTTTGTGATATTTGTCGTTAAGGGACGTCATATTCTAATGTGATTGACATTCTTGAATGTTGATTTTCTATTTTTTCGATTTAAAATAACTACATAAGAAGTTGAAATTTTCACTTACCTCAAAAGTAAAAAAATAACATACATTAAAATCATTTTTTAGTAGTACAATCTTCCATACAAATAAAATAAGTATTAGTTTATTAATTTTAACTAAAATATGATATTCTTTTATTTTGGAAAAGATAAAACTAAAAGAAGATAATCATATATTATCATTTTAAGGAGTATAGAGTAAATTAGTTCAACTCAATTTAATTATAACTGGTCATATAAAATAGTAAATGGAGAAATATAACCTATTTCTTAATTTTATTGGTTACACATATGATTATATGATAAATTCTTCTTGTTATCATTATTTTCTATATGGATTTATAATATTATTTTTGAATTTGGAAGTATCTTTTAAATCAATTTGATAAAAAGAAAATTAAAAGCATAAAAAATAAGAGAAAAACCAAAGAAAAAAAATAAACTATATTTTCTTTTTGGTAAAAGTTATTTTTCTCAAAACAAAATTAATTCAATTAAAATAAATAAACTTTATCCAAAACATGTAAAATGTAAGAACCCAAAAAATAGCTTGTTAAGAGTAGATGGATGTATTAAAGTAATAAGACCGAGCATTTGTATTAAAATAAGTCAACCGTATAAATAGGAATTTAAAACGCTCAGTTCATTATCTAAATATTGTCTATCTCTCTAAAAACACTATTCTCTACTCTTCCTTTCCCTTCTCTCTAGAAATTCTCACTGGTGGCTCATATGTTCAACGATCAGGAGCCACCTAAGTGATTCTGGCGTCAAGGGCTTCCTGTTTCACCGTTTGGTTTAGCATTTAGAACTGGTAAGTCTCGTTCTCTGGTTTTAGTGATTTCTGGTTTTGCTGCATGCAAGGAACAATGATGTTTGCATGTGTTTCGCAATCCTTTTCTTCCCTTTCTAATTTGATTTTGGTTCTACGGTTGATCTTCTTTCATCAATCGATGGTCCATAGGTGTTCTTAGAATTTCCTGGAAGAGTAAGCAAATTTCTGAAGGCTATAGAAGTTGTCCGGTTCGATTAAAGGTAAGGGAAGCTAGTTAATTTAATTGATGAGTTTACGGTGTATGTGAATGTTGTTTGATGATTTTGCATATGTATGAAATTACTGTTTGGATGGTTGCATGTGTGTCACTTGAATGTTTGATTGAATTGTGTTGAATTTGTAAATGCTGGAACCGGTGAACTGGTTGGAGTTTCTCTGCATAAGTGTTCGGCCTGTTCTGGTCTTGAGGAAGTGGGTAGGTGAAAATGAGAGTTTGGGGTTGGAAGTGAATTTGGTCAGTGAGGAGAGTATGAGGAAGTGTAATTGGACCTGTTAGAACCTTTAAGACCCTCTAAAATGTGTAAAAAGTAGGAAATTTTGGGTCATTTAGTTGTTGATTATGTAGAATTTGGAGTGAAATCTGGTGTGGGACTCTTTGGAATGATGTTAAGAAGATTTAGGTACCCTTGGATAGGTGTAAATTGGTATATGATTCATGTATGGAAGATTAAAAGTTGGGGGAAATGTTTAGTTTTAGTAAAGTCTAACGTGTTCATCATTCTGTAGAAGTTCTGTAGAATTATGCAGAAAGCTGAGCATGTGTTGTTGACCGCTCGGCCATGCGCTGATTGGTCGCTCGGTCATGTTCAGATACTCGGTCATTAACTGGGTTCGGTCTCTTTAGAGTCTTACCAGTTCATAATCGTTCGGTTTTAGTAGTGCTCGGTCTTGTACTAGCACTCGGTCTCTTAGTAATGCTCGGTCGTGTACTAGCACTCGGTCTCTTAGTAGTGCTCGGTCTCTTAGTAGTGCTCGGTCTTGTACTAGCACTCGGCCTCTTAGTAGTGCTCGGTCTTGTACTAGCACTCGGCCTCTTAGTAGTGCTCTTTCTTGTACTACCACTCAGTCTCTTAGTATTGCTCGGTTTTCTACTAGGGTTCGGTCTAACCTTAGTCCTCGGTCTTACATTAGTATTCGGTCTAAGTTATAAGTGTTCGGTGTAGCTCTGGTGATTCGGTTATTCTATTGTACGGTCTCACAGTAGTATTCGGCCTTACATTAGTGTTTAACTGTGTTTGGCCCTACTATTTGGGTTAGGTCTTAACTGTGTTCGGCCTCCGAGGAACCTTACCGTTAATGACCGTTCGGTTTTGTACTATTGATCAATTTTACACTGATGTTCGGTCTTATACCAGTGTTTGGTCTAGTTTTAGTAATCGGCCTTGTCCTGATGTTCGGTATGGTCTAAGTACTCGGTCTTATACTCAGTGTTCGACAGTGTTCTAGCGTTCGGTCCTTAACTGAGTTCGGTCTATGCTTAGGCCTGACTGGTCATTGACCGTTCGGTCGTACTCAGGGGTTGTGTTGTTGCCCGTTCGGTCTTCTACTGCGAAATGTTATTCGGTCTTTAAATGTTGATTTCACTGTTTGGCTCTGATTGCTTATTATATTTGCATTGATCTACTATGTATGTGAAATTGTATTAATATTCAAATAAGGTATGATGTTCCAACTGGTATGAAAGAGAATTCCAAGGAGGAATGTCTCAGTGATTCGTTATCAAAGTGGTGGTAAAGTATGAATATGGACAGCGAAATCCACGGCGTTCATCGTGACATTCTAATGATTACCAATTCTCAAGTAGAGATGGGTAAGTCATGTCGTGAGAATAGCAGGAGGCCCTAGCCTAGGAGGGGTCCTACAGTGAGTGATAACGGGCTAACATCGTGTGGCAGCTGATGGGTTTCCAGTTACTACACCCACGGATGCACGAACGGCCTCAAGTTACATATTCATACTACTCCGGACAGTCAAGTTAAAGTGATCGGTCAATATATGTTTATATGTTTTACACATGTTGTATGAGTATCCTAGTTGCTTGTTTGAATTGTATTTTCCACATGAATATTAAATTACACTAGCTTACCCTTGTTTTCCTGTGGTATGTCTTTGTATGTTGCTTTCTTTTTTGCAATGATCACATAAATGGTGTGAGCTTAGGGATGCAATCTTTCAATTGTCGCAGCTGAAGTTTGGGAGTGAATCTTACAGTTTAGGATAACTTATATTCTTCAGGCGAAGAAATTTTTGTTCATAGTTGACTTGTAGTTCTTGTTATATCATTATCCATGTTCATTTTAGTAGTTTTATATTACAAAATTGAGATATTACACAAAAGACTTTATCATTATATTAAACTAAAATAATATAAACTTAATAATTCACTTTAAGAAAAATTAACTGTACATTTTCACCTTCTTTTATAGATATACTAACTTTAAAAAAATTCTATTTTTACAACAATATACATCAGAAAAAAAATTTGTTTTTATCTGTCTACTTCTATTCAAACAGAAAAATATATAAATCAGTAATTATGATCTATTTGTTTAAACTTGAATATTTGAGGAAGTAGTTTTTTTTTTATGGGGACTGACTCGGGGTGTGTTTTGTAAAGTAAATGACATGCAACAAATTTAATTCCATCCACAATGTGAATTATATTAATTTTTTTTACCTCTTCACAATGTAGAATTAAGAAGATGCTACCTTAAATTTAAAGAAATAAACATTTCCCCGTACACAACTGTGCATTTTTATTATTACTATTAAACTCACCATTAGTTTCCTACTTTGTCTTTTATCTCTTATCTTATTTTTCATTGGTATTGTGATAGATATGTGAAGATTTAACAATAGTTAAAAGCAAAACATTCTTTGGAAAAAGTGAATAGATAAATTAAAGAAAAGAAGAAAGAAGTATAATAATCGTGTGTATGGATATAAAACACAGTGAGTGAAGCAAAGTGATTGGTAATGAAGATGACTGATCTCGTAGGTTATCCATGGAAATAGTCTATGGTGCTGATGAAGGCACTGAGGACCCACCCGTGAAGAAGAGTAACATCACAATGTTCCTAGTCCTAGGCTAATTAGGATGTTGCCTGCACTGTCTTACGGTCTCCTTAGTCACTTTGTTTTTATCATTCAATTTTGTTATTTTTAATTCTTTTGGATGTTTGATATATCCCTAGCAG
Organism: Vigna angularis; assembly: GCF_016808095.1. Lineage (NCBI taxonomy): Eukaryota > Viridiplantae > Streptophyta > Magnoliopsida > Fabales > Fabaceae > Vigna > Vigna angularis. Next base: position 31,180,632 of record NC_068971.1, on the reverse strand, counting down.
ACAGGGTTTTGCACACTTGACACTATCACAGCACGCCCTCAACCAAACCTCACTTAATTAACACACTCTCTCTCACACTTACATACCCACAAAGAAAGAGACAGAAATCCAAAGAAAAAGACACGCCCATACGTAGAAAAATAATGGTGTCGTCATGGCGATGATTTGTGAGAAGCAAAGTCTGACGCAAACCCAACTTTGTTTTTAACACCACAGAAAAAGTAGGACCAAATCAAACCCTACTTCGCAAACATCACCTATTCAAAACTCTGCTCGAGCCGTTAAAGCAAGAGACATGACGGCTTTTCTCAGCTTTTGTTCCTCAACTTTCTTTACCGGCTGACGTTAGCCCAAAGTTGACTGCTTTTCCCATGCTTCACATTTTTTATATTTATTCCCAAAAACACATTCTTCAGGGTTTATTGGGTTAACTACAGGTCGATCAATAATCATTTATACCATCTCCCATAAATTTACCATAACACTTTTAAAGTTATTATAAAATGATAAATAAATATATGTTAAAATTACTTAAATTTGTTTATTTTCTTATAGGTAATAATATTTAAATAAAGTATGAAAAATACCAATAATTTTTTCTTAAAACATTAACGATGAAATAATTATTTCTAATTTAATTTTAAAGATTTGTATTTTTTATTTGGCTCATAAAACTAAAATTATTATTAAAAAATTAATTTCTTTTAAATTTATGTTATTTACTAAATTTTCTTTTTAAGAGACAAAATTTATTTAAAATAATATTTTATAATACAATTTTATTATAATCAATACTAAGATAAATTATTTTAAATAATTTTACTTGAAATTTTAAGCCATTATCCATAAATATATCTATGTACCGAATAATTCACGGACCATGCAAATAACCATAACAAAATAAACTTTTCAACCAATAGCAAATTCCACTATTGTTGTCCCTGTGTTTACTTTAGGGGAATATGTGCGAAGACTTGCATGGAAAAATGGAATTGACAGGAATGTAGGTGAAAATACATTTAGATGTTTTTTCACTTTAATAATCAATTATAGTAAATATGGTGATAGATGTTATATATAATAATAATTTAATGTTCTGGTCACTTATTATTTATTTTTCCATAGTATAGTCAAAAGTGTATTAGTATTAATCTATTGTATATTACATGCATGTTTGAACTTTGTGTTTGTCCTTTTAACTTTGAAGAGCAACAGCAGCATGCAACAGTCCCACACCGCCCGAGAAACTGATCAGAAGAAGTTCCATTCCTATAATAATCCAGAGAGAATGAGAGAGGGGCTTCAGCACCCGATGCCATGTTCATGCCCCTCTTATTTTTAGGAACCTAATGACAACTTTTTCAGAATTAAATAAACTGTGTGTGGTTTTTGCTAAGTATTTTATTTCAGAGTCATACACACAGAAGCATAAAGCAGCGAAGTCATACGCATCTTTCTCAAGGGTGTATCGGTGTTGGGATCTGGCGGTGCTTTTGTCTCACCTTGTGTTTCCACACTGTTATTCCAGTCTCACTGTTTCAGGGTATGTCTGTCTGTCCATGTGCTGTTTGGGAACCCAAATATCATATCCTCATTCCGCATTGGTGTACTTCCCTTTCACTCAACAAAACGGTGTTCAATTTCTCAGACAACTTTTTCTTTCATGCCTTACAAACTCCAAAACATTACCATCCATTTTGCACACCATGTCTTGTTTAGTTCAAGTCTGCAGAGACGCATGCATGCATGGCACATGCTATGCTCAAATACATGCACATATGTAATTATGCACAATGCACACACAAAGGGTGAATGAATTCTTTTGAGTTTATATGCAAGCCAATGGAAACCAAAAGGACATTTTTTTTTGTCAGATAAAGGGTTCTACATGACCACTTGAAGAAAGTAAGGGAGAGAGAAAAGAAAGGCTAAGAAAGATAACTATATATACATATCTTTAGGGTGGAACTTGACTTGAGAGAAAAAGGTGTAGGTCATTCTTATTTTGTATCCCCAACAAACTTTTACTACATCTCTCAACAACTTTTTTTTTTCTCAATATACATTTGGGTTTGGTCCTAATTAGTAACCCTTGAAATGAAGCTGTGTTATGACCCCAAATTCATGGGAACTCACATTTGACCCTTGTTTTGACTAGAAAAAGGTATAGAGGGAATGGATAATCTTGATCACAGTCAAATTAAGATTCCAAAGCTTATAATGTTTACATGTTCTTTATGCTGTCCATGTTATGTTATGATCAGAGAGTGTGGATAATGGCTTCTTTCCCTGCCCCTCTGCCATATCCACTGCCCCTTCTACTTCACCTTGCTTTTAGGCTTTTACTTTCTTCACTCTTCAAAAGTTCAACTAATATTATTAATATATATATATATATGAAAATAATAATACACATTGTCATTCTCAAGTCATTGACACGAGATAGTTCTATCACCAGGCATCCTTAGTACATGTAGTAATTAAGGTTTCTTAATCAACAAGCAAATTTATTCCCTTTAGTAAATAAATTTTATAATGAATTCTTAATTCATCAAAATGAATTCACACAATATATTTTAAAAGACTGTTTTAATTTTGTTTTTAATTTTTAATTAAAATAGTTTATTTAAAAATATAATACCCAAAGTCTTTTTTCTAGATAGAAAAAATACTAAAAAAGTTAAATATCTATGGAAATTAAGTTTTAAAAAGTAGTTAAAATTATGACAAAATGTCATATATAACTTGTTTGGAGCTTCATTAAAGAAATGTAAGCGAATGTATGAGGTTGTGTCTCTTATAATGAGCATTTGGAACTTCAAACGATATATATTTTACGATTACTGGATTATCTAGTTCATCACTTAAAGTGACCAGATCAGTTATATGTTAAGCTTGGCATTAAGATCACTTAAGCGTGGAATTAGTTTGCTTAAACTAATTAGTATGGTCACTTGAATGATATATATATATATATATATATATATATATATATATATATATATATATATATATATATATATAATATGTCTAGCACACATAAAAATTATTTTGCATATCATAAAATTAATTATCATTGAAGTATAATCATAATCACATTAAAAATTAATAAATATAAAACAAATTATGTGTCATTAGACTCATTATCATTAGTAGTTGGTCTTCAATAGATGAGAGAGTCAAATTTGAACTAAAGGAGGTGGTAAGATGAACATGGACAGTTAAAATGAAAAAATTAGTAGAAATTGTGTCCTTTGTTCTCTAAACAAACTTGACTGTCTTTTTTGGCAATTAACATGTCATTCAAACTCTTATTTTCTTCAAATCAATTTGATAAATGATGTCTCAGTTGTTTAAATTCACTTAATAACATTTGAAGAACTTAAAAAAAAAGGTTTAAATGTGAGAAATTCAAGTCTAGAGTAAAGTGTCTCACGTAGAGTGAAAATGAGTAAGATGGATGATATATAAGGGAAAAGACCTCCAAAACTAATGTCTTAAGATTTTATGTTGGAGGTTGAGTTATGTCTCTTATATATAGGTTGACGCATCAAATCCATATCTCTCATATCAATTCTTCCCTATGTTTTTTACTTGATAAATCAAAACTAATAATAAGCCCCCACCATGCTCTTTTATTCATCTATCTAAAAACGTTGTGAAAGATGTCATCATCTAATGGATAATTGGACATATCATTCTTTGTTGTGTTCTATGATGAGTCTTTATCACCAAAACCCACTAATGCAGAAAACACATTTTATAACTCAATATTATACTAGTTCTAATTCACTAGGTATAAAAAAAAAAAGAGGTGATGACCATTTTATAAATAATGCGACAATTTCTATACGGGTTATAGCTCCAACCGGTATAGAGTGATTAAAAGAAATACATTTTATACATATTACTAGTATAGAAGAAAAGACTGTGGCAAATTGTAATAATGGAGAAGTTATTCTATACTGATTAGTCACTATAATGAAAAAAAGACAGTGGAAATTTCCCTTTTTCACTTCTTCGTAATCATTCTTTCCGTTGCTCTCGCACTTTTCCTTCTTCCTATCATGCTCTAACTAACTATTTTCGTTAATGTCATTGTCATCGTTCGTTTGTTCGTCCAAGGTTCCCTATGGTGTTGGTGGCTCATCACTAGTGGGTCATCGTTGTTCACTCTTGTGTTGTGGTGGCATTGGTGGTGCATGCACATTCCTTTCTTCCTTTCACACTCTTACATTCTCAAACTGTGGTGATCTCTCATTGTTGGTAAAAGTTTGTGACTATTGGTGGCTCATCTTTGGTGAGTCATGGTTGTTTTCTCTCGCTCTATGGTGTCCTTGGTGATGCTCTGGTGGCACATTCCCTCTTTTCGCTCGTGCTCTCGCACTCTTCTATGGTGGTCTCTCATTGATGGTAAAAGTTTCTCACCATTTAGGGTTTGGGTGAAGCATAGTCCAAGTAAGCTTTGAGCCTCATTCTATGTTTTTCATGTCTTTTCTTCAAATTTAGTTTATATGTTGTGAAATTTGTTTAATCTGCATTTTGATGTGTTTATTTACTTAAATGTGTTTATTTATTTAAATATGTGTCTTTAGTCTGTTTGATACCTAGTATTGGATGTTATATGACATAGGATGTTATATGACATAGGATATTGTATGTTGTGTGATGCCTTTACGGATATCTGGAACTAGAGGTTTTGTTTTTTTTTTAATTGTTATGACTTTTAACTAATTAGCAACATACAATAACTATGTTGATTATGAACATAATAGAACCTCTTTAACATAAAAACAGAGAATGTTTCCATTAACATATATTGAAGTGAGGGTTAAACAACCTAATCCATGATTATTTGCTTGTGTGGTTGTTTGGTGGCAGGGCTAAGTTAATAGATTGGACTATGTTTGGCTTTTTCTTAGCTTTAACTAAAAGCAAAGGTGTTGGTTTATACCACAACAATTAGTTGGATAAAATTTATACGCAGAACAAATGAATATGAGAGTGAAGTAGAACAATTTCTTGAATTTGCAAAGATGAATGTTTCAGAGAATAACAGAGGATTTTGTTGCTCGTGTGTTAATTTTTTAAATGAGCAAAAACTACAAGTTGAAGTTATTCAAGAACATGTTCTTTGTGATGGTTTCCTACCATGGTGAATTAATATACATGTCAAGTGTACATGTGTCTGAAGTAGAAGTAGAAGAATTTGATTTAAAGATGAGTGTTCAGTTAGAGGAAATGATTCATGATGTTAGACATGATTCCTTTCAGCATGATCATGTGTATGAAGGTTTCTGCAGTGACATTGAAGAACCTTTGTTTGTAGAATGCACTAAGTATACTCAATTGTCAATGATATTAAAATTATTCAATGTGAAAGCAAGAAATGGGTGAACTGATAAAATATTCACATAATTGCTTGATTTTTTAAGTGACATGCTTCTAGAAGGTAACACATTGCCAACACATAATTATGACGAGAAGAAGGTATTGTGTCTGATGGATATGGAGTATAAAAAAATTCATGCATGCCCAAACGATTGTGTCTTGTACATGAAGGAGTTTTCCATATTACATCAATGCCCACAATGTGGGGTATCACAATACAAACAAAAGATGGCAAGTTTAAATGTAATAGTAAGGGTCCTACTACGAAATTTTTGTGGTATCTTCATTTAGTTCCATGATTGAAACAATTATTCAATAATGCAAGTGATTCAAAACTTATGAGATAACATGCAGATGGATGTACAAAAGATGGTCATTTAAGGCATCCTACAAATTTTTCGCAATTGAAGAAAATTGATTCCATATTTCCAAATTTCTCCAATGATTCAAGGAACATTAGGTTAGGACTTGCTACAAATGGAATGAATCCATATGGTAACTTAAGTAGTAAACATAATTCATGGCTTGTCTTGTTAGTGATTTACAATTTACCGTCGTGGTTGTACATAACACAAATATGTGATGTTATCCTTGATGATCTCAGGTTTAAGACAACGAGGAAATGACAAATTTAACCCTATTAATTGAAGATTTGAAATAAGGGAAGAAGGTGTTGATATGTTTGATGGGTACATGAGTGATTCCTTCAACTTGCATGCCATGTCATTGTGTACAATCAACGACTTCCAACATATGATAATTTAAGAGGCTACAACACTAAGGGTCACAAAGCATACCCTATATGTGAAGAAGACACATGTCACCATCAATTACAGAATAGAAAGAAAACAATATACCTTGAACATCGAAGATTTCTTAGTACAAATCATCCATATCGTAAATTAAAGAAAGCATTTAATGAGTTTCAAAAAAATGAATTAGCTTCAATGAATTTAAGTGAATCACAAGTATATGAGCGTGTGAAAGAAATTGGGGTTGTGCTTGAAATGATGCAAAAAAAAAACGGCACTTCAAGCAACATATGGAAGAAAATGTCAATTTTCTTTGATCTCCCATATTGGAGGGTGTTTGGTGTGAGACATTGTATAAATGTTATGCATGTAGAAAAAAATGTTTGTGATAGTCTTATCGAAACACTCCTTAGTATTCAAGGCAAGACAAAAGATGGTCTCAATGCTCATTTAGACCATGTTGAAATGGGTATAAGAAAACAATTAGTTTCAACATCACATGGTAAGCGGACATACTTGCCTCTAGCACACACTATGTAAAAAAGAGAATAAAAGTTTTTGTGAGTCTTTCAATGTGTGAAAGTTCTATTGGGTTACTATTCCAATTTTAAAATAGTTGTGTCCATGAAAGATGTAGAACTATTTGGGCTAAAATCTCAAGATTGTCGGTATTTATGCAATAACTTCTACTAATGGTTATTCAAAACATATTACCTAAGAATATCATATATACCTTAACAAGATTGTGCTTTTATTTCAATGCAACATGTAGTAAAGTTATCAATATTGAGAAGTTGGATTAACTAGAAAATGAGGTTGTGGATTGGAGATCTACTTTTGTCGTGGTGCATATTGTGCATGTAGTGCTTGGTCGAGAGGTTCAACCCTATCATTCCAACTCCTTCTCCTTTGTTTGTGGGCTTCTAATGACCCAACAAGTTCATCCACTGTAAGAACTGATAAGTCCTTCGATTTTTCGATGGCGCATACGATACTTTCAAAATCTTTTGTGAGGGATCTCAAGATTTTTCCCACAACTCGGTTAGGTGGCATTTGTTCTCCATTCTTGCCGAGTTGGTTGGCCACCTTCTCCACTCGAGTTATGTACTCGGTTATATGTTATTCGGGCCCATTTTCAATTATTCAAACTCTCCTCTAAGAGCTTGTATTCGAACTTGTCTAACGCGGTTGTCACCTTTATACGCAACCTCCAATATTTTTTCCAAGCTTCCTTTGTTGATGCGGTATTTGCTACTTTTTTTATCCCGACTCATCTACTGCATTGTAGAGAAATTACAATGTTGACCCATATCTGGCACGTGATTTTTTCAACGTTGTCATATACTGTCTGATTTTGGTCTTCATCGGATTCAACATACCCTCTTCCATCATATCCTAAATGTCTTGGGATCTCAACAACGCCTTCATTTACAGACACGAGTTATCATAATTGGTTTTTCTCGTCAATTGTATCACACTCATACCATTGACAACATTTGTCATCTCTCACAAAAAAACTCAAACACTTATTATTTTCCTCACGGTGTTTAACTATTTCTTCTCTTTCTTTCTCTCGACACTCAGAGCATAGAACTCTAATACTATCTTTTTAAAATAACCTCATGCACAAAAAATATATTCTGCAAATTATATTGCGCTACATTCATGAGATAAAGGTTATTAAAATAGTCATTTAGACGCCAAATAAAATAAAAACAATTACTGCTCAAAACAGAAAAAGAAAAAAACAAATATCTCCTAAATGACCAGACTTTAAAATATAATGACCACCTGTTACCTAGTTGCTACAATGCAACCGAAACTAGAAAAATAAAAAATCACCTAAATGCTAACTGACTGCAACGCTGGACAAATAAAGTTTATGAAAAATGGCAAATAAATCCTTTTTAATTTAAGTTTATTTAACAGCAAAGACATGAAAGGACAAATAAAGTTTATGAAAAATTACAAATAAATCCTTTTTAATTTAAGTTTATTTAACTGCAAAGACATGAAGGTGAGAGGGTTCCATGTTCTGAAACAACGAGACGTTTGAGAGCACCATTAAAAGCTTCCAGGGTTGACGTCAATAAAAGTTTTTCACTCAAATTGGTCTAAGGTTGAAGGGTTATGTACACCATCATATTCAATATCAAGGCGAACACCTAAAGGTCGCCCAGTATCCCTTTTTTAGCAACCTCCACAAGGCTGTGCACCAAGGGTCGAATAATGTCTGATCAAGAGTCATGGCTCGTTCAAGAATCTATTTGTTCATGACTGTCTTCAAACCCAATGTCTCTGGTTGGGTTACCTTTAGGCCGACCTATTTAAATATAGGAACGAATTTCTGTCAATTTCGGAAAAAATGTTGTTATGAAAAAGAAAGGCATTCTATTATCAAAACATTAAGGGTTTAACCCTTGATTTTAATGGTAAAACAGAAAAAATTTCCAGGATTCTGAGTTTCTCGCTTTTATAATTTGTTTTCCAACACATAAAATCTTATTAGGTGTACAAGAAATCTCCATATAAATATGAGACAGCTCTGTAGAAGGAACACTTAAATATACTGATTTAAAAAGTTTACTTAAACTCTGAACGAGAAGAGTTTCTAGTCTAGTTTCCATTATGTTGTAATCTATTTTTCTCATAAAATAAAGAGTCAAATCAAAACTAAAACCTTGTTGTAGTTTAAATAATGGAGACTTAATTAACCTCAGGTTTTCTATAAATCGCGTTGCAACTAAAATTTTGATAGTAGTTTCTTGTTTCACCCTATAGTTAAAGAAACACTTTATTTGTATGAGAAAAAAAGCAAGCCTTTAATTGAAGTCTATTAACACAAAAATAAACGGATCCAAGCAGAATAAATACTTAAGTTCACTGCAAGTTGCAAGCCTCTTGCTCTATCTTATAGCGGAGATTTTCCTGCCTACTGAACCCAACATAATCTAAAGTTTATAATATGCATTTTGATCATGAAATCTCCAATCATAACTTATTTATCTCATTCATCTTACAATTCATACAAATTATTGTTTATCTTTAAAAAAATATTAAACTATGCATACATAGACTACATTACATTTCAATACAAAATTGGATATGAAAAAGAAATTACATTTTTAAGAACTTTTCTAGCTATTAGTACTTCCAAACCATCATAAACTTTATAAAACATAAAATAATCTATAGCAAAATTGATATCATAATCATGTTTTACACGGAAGTTCCAAAAGTAAATATTTAAGAAAATCTTGTCACGTATATGATAAGTAAAAAAGGTTTTAGAATTGAGCGGGTCCTCAGTGCACAATTATATAAAATCCATAAAATACAAACACAAGGTCTGTACAGATAACAGCCCGTCAGCGGAGATGCAGATGTTAAGAAGATATGCCAGCAGACTAACTGATTCACTAGCAACGACATGCCTACAGCCCTCCAAAACCACACATCTAATTAAGCCATAAGGCAATAAAAATGCTGTTTTACAAAAAACAAAACCCTACTCAATAAAAGTACAAAACCGTTATCCTCGGTGGACCACAATAAATTGTTTTAACTTGAGGAAATTAGTACCAGCCCAACAACTAAAGGTTACAGAGCATTTACTATCTGCACATCTGACTGTGGGAAGAATCAGATTCCCATAGCAAGGTTATGGGTGGAGGAGGTATGAAAGCTTTTCAAAGCAACCTTACCTCCATAACGACCGGGAATCTTATTGTCGAGATATTGGGGCCATAGGCATTGATGAGGGCTGGTTATAGTAATTTCCATCTGAACCCTGAAAACCTTGATATGTACCCATTGGAGGAGGGGTAAAAGTGGAAGCACCGACACCGGGATAGGCTGTCATTGTCGGCTGTTGTGTCATTCCATAGCTGTATGCCATACTACTAATAGATCCAGCAGTCTGCATAAACTGTGGCACTGGGTACTGTGACATTGGTGGTGGTGGCGGTGGTGGCAATGGAGGAGGTGATGATGAGGGTGGAGGTGGTGGTTCATTGGGAGTAGATTGCTGGTTGGTTGTAGGAGCATTGTGTTGAATAGAATCAGGTAGAGAAAAGGGAGGCAGTGGTTGTTGAGGATTCTGAGATGGCATAAAAGATGGTTGGTCATTCTCGAGCTTGGTCCTCTTCTCCGAGTGATAATCGGCTGCTGACTGATTACCTATTACACCTTCTGATGCTAGGGAGGACAGCACATATGATAGCATCTGCGCGGAGGATGTTGAAGCGGTCAATTTTGCTGCCACTGCTGCAGCTGCAGACTTGCGTGGATCTTCCTCAATGTGTCCAGATTTCTGAGAAAATGACGCTTGTGGGGTGTACATCAATGGAGCAGATTGCTCCCCTTCACTAGAAATAATACTAAAACTTGCAGATGACATGGAGGTTTGAATTTCCTTTGAGCTCTGTTCAGCTAACGACTGAATGTTATTGCCATTAAGTAACTGTTGGCAGTTGTTGGATGCCCGATCTGACCGAACATTTGCAGCCTAAAATGTACAAGCATCACAAATATAAGGGACACCATGCTTAAATAAGAGTAACATGTCAATACATAATACATGAATGAAAGTAATTTATCCCTAGTTGACAATGGTCAAATAAAATCTATTTAATACCAGAAACCAGGTTAACAGTACAGATAAAAACATTATAATAAAAGCCATTCAACTTTAAAATCAATATTTGTACCCATCCTAAATATAAATACAATTGTAAAATTAAGGTCAAAACTATGTATGAATCATCATCTAAGAACTTGACCTTTTGGGATAGTTAGTTCATGACATGGTACCAAAGTAAAAGTCTACAAGACCAAGTAATAAATCGTGTCCATTCTCAACACCCTAACCCCCTTTCTGATAAAAATGAGAATTTAAGCAAAAGGAGTGATAAACAAGTGTTTGTATGTGTTGGAGATCCCACTCAAATTTTAGTATAAATAGATGCAAATCTCACTTTCCAAATTAATTTTTTAAAGTTAAGTTAAACTTAAAATTTCATTCCTAATATAATACTAGAATCTATCCTAATAAGATTTGTTAGACTTAATGCGTCAACCGTTATCAAATTGTTAACGAATTTAAAAATATCTAATCTTATGCTCAAAATGAAATATCTAATCTTATGCTCAAGATGTTCAGTCATCGACATGAGGTGTGTTAGAGATATCATCTCTAACAAGAAATAAGACTAAATTACAATATATAAGTGAGTAAAACCTTACCTCATAAGCTGAAGTTTTGAGGTTAAGTTAGACTTAAAACTAACTTCCTAATACAATGTTATTAATGATATCAGATAACTATATATTAGTAGTCCAAAATCCTTTACAAATATATACCAGCAGCCATAATAGGTTATGGTGGAAGCATGGCAGACAAAAATAGAATACAATATATATATATATATATATATATATATATATATGCACAAAGATAATTAAAAATGAAGAAATATAATTGAAAGGCAAAAATAATTAAAGACAGCCAACCATACAGTTAACTTAACAATAATAACTAGAGATGTCAAATAGTCTGGTCTGTGGGCAAACAAATAAATTAGTGTTGACTACACCATACCTATGTCAGGCCAAAGAACCATTTTGCTCCACTTAGAAAAATAAAAAAGTATTTTAATTAAAATAAATAAAAATAAAACATGTATTTTTTAAAAATTAAGACATTGATGAAATTAATTTAAATTTTAGATACAATGATTTGATATATAAATATAAATTATAATACATAATGTCTGAATAAGATAATATTACCTTCATTTTTTAAAAATATAATTATTATTTTTTAAGACATGTCAAGTCACAAGCCTACGAGTCAGCCTAGTCTAACCCATTCAGGCCATGAGATAAATTGGGCTAGCCAAGTTGTGGCAGCTGGAAAAAAAATATCACTCGCTATCTACGATGGGTGGTTTAACTGGAATGGTATAATAGCCCCTAAAGAACTTGACTAGGATATGTTCCCATATATTAGGAAGTGAATATATCCTTAACTCAGATCACAAAATGATCTTATAAGGTAAAGATATAGTCATTACAAGGAATGCTGCTAGAACATCTCAACTAAAGAAACACTTACGTAAACATTTTCAAATCAAAGACCTTGAAATGGAAGTATCATACTTCTAGGCTATTGAAGTATCACAGTGGTGTTGTAATCTCTCAAAGAAAATATGTTGTATATATCCTAAAAGAGACAAGTATGATTGATTGTAGACTAGTGGATAGTCTATGGAACCAAATCAAAAATTAATGGTACAACAAGGCGAATCTTTCTCTGATCCAGAAAGATATATAAGACTGGCTAGGAAATTTGTTTATCTTATTATTAGACCTAATCTGTCTTTTGCAGATAGAGTTGTTAGTACATGTAGAGTCTCCTTGTATTGATTATCGGAATGCTATCATCCATGTCCTAAGATACCTTAAAAAGGCTCTAGAAATAAGGTCTACTAGATGACGATAAAGGAAATACTCAAATCTTTGAGTATTCTGATATTGATTCGGTTAGGTATTCTAATGTTGATTCGTTTGGATCCCCTATTGCCATAGGCTTTACCAAAGAATAGTGTTTTCCTTTGGAAGATATTATTTCTTGGAAAAGCAAGAAACAAAATATAGTTGCCCAATCAATGGATAAAGTTGAATATAGGACAATCATGTCTCGTATTTGACAACTTGTATGAGTGAAACAATTCCTTCAAATATTAAACTTTCGTGATATTCAGCAAATGAAGATGTACTGTGATAACTAAGTTGCTCTCCACATTGTTTCCAATCCCATGTTCCATAAGAAGACTAAACACACAGAAGTTGACAATCATTTTATTCGGGAAATGTTGTCCACGAAATTTGTCACAAGTTTATCAAATTCAATGATCAACTTGAAAAAATGCAGTAACAAAATCCTTAAAAGGACCTCTAATTGAATTTATTTGCTATTAACTTAGTACATACAATTTATATGCTCTGCTTGAGGGGGAGTGATAGAATAGGTTTTAAATACAGAATAGGTCTTAAATGGTTTTTATTATTGTACCTAGGACTCTAGTGCTATCTTTAGATCTTTACTCTTCCCTCTACTCATTGTATCAGACTCTATCAATATAAATAGGAGAACATATGAGAGGTGATACAAGCTCTCTCAAACATATTGTCTCTTTTTATTTATCTCATGCAGGCCTAATCAAATTATTCAGAACTTGGCATAAGGGGCTTATCAACTTATGTTACCTAAATTAATTGTTTATAGAGTGCATCATGTATTTCCTGTTTTGCACCTCAAGAAGGCAATTTATGATTATTAATTTTCTCCTGAATTGTCTCTGGATTTGAAGATTCAGGAAATCATATGTCCTGAAAAGATGCTATCGTTGCGGGACAATTTCGAAAAGAGGGACAACATACAATGAAGTGATTAATTCAAAATGAAGGGAATGTCAGCAGCTACCTAAGAAGAAATCGTTGCAGAAAGTTCAGTTACCAGATTTTAGCCTTGAGGTCAAGGCTTTAACTGAAGGGGGAAGTAATGATAGAATACTGAATATGGACCCACGTGCTGCCGCCAGATCAGAAGATGATGTATTAGTGGGCTTTAAGCATGACAAGCCCATATTTTTGGAGAGTTTATGAGTGTAGGAAAAAGTAATTCTTTGGTTGCAGTTAGTTAAAATATGTCCATACATTTGTTCTGTTAGGACTCGAGTGATTAGGCAAGGAGAAAATATATCTTCTTTTGAGAGCATTCCTCTGGATTTCCTTGTATGAGAGCTCAGTTTCTTATTCCTATTCAATATCATTGAGTGATTGAGAGAATGAGGGAGGGCTGATCACATAACTTTTCTGTTAGTACCAGAGTGATTAGGCAAGGAGAAAATATCTCCTCTTAGGAGCATTCCTCTGGCTTTCATTGTATGAGAGCTTAGTTTCTTATTGCTGTTCAATATCATTGCATTTCTTTTTCAGCAGTTTCAACTCTGTTCTATCACTCCCACATTAATCAGTTGTCGAAACCAAAGTCTAAATTACCTTAGTAGTTGGGAGCCATCTTCCAACAGAATAAACAAGGGTAGATAAAAAAAAATTGAAAACAGGAAACATGTCTTTGCCAACTTATTCATATTATACAGAAAGAAAGACTCTATGCAAGTACTCATTGAATTTGGACAAGTTCCAAACCTGAATCTGGCTACGGACTTGACCCAGCTTGAATTCCTGGGAACAAAAGCATGTCAGAAGTATATACTATAAGTTGATTTCATCAATTTTATAAAGAGAGTCTCAAAAGAACCTGATCTTCAAGAGCTTCTCTCAAGTGAGACACAAGACTAGTCCTTGATGACTCTATGGCCGTTAACTGCTCAATGCAGTCCTTCAGTACAGAATTATGCCCCTGGAGCTCATCTACCAGTGCCGATCCACCAAATTGCCCTAAGTTGGTTGAATAGCAAAACAATACACAGCAAATCAACAAGCATTCCTACTTAATTAACACTTTAACTAAAAAATACTGGGTAAATTGCAATTTTGGTCCCCCTATCTACTTTCCACTATTTTAGCCCTCAGATTTTTAGAAAGTTTGTAATGTCAAATCCTCAATTTTGCCTATATGTATTTCTTCTTTTTTACACTTTAGTTTATTATATTATTTGATGATAGTTCCTTAAATGAATGTTAGGTCGGGGATTCAATTGAACCGAAACAAAACAGAAAACCTAGTCCTGATTAACTTACAATTGTATAATGGCAAATATAACAAAGGATAAGGTTTCTACTGTAATAGTTGTAACTAGTGTTATCGATATTGGATAATAGAAAATATCATAGACTCAAAAACCCTTTATGAAAATATATCAGAAGCTATAATGGGTTATGGCAGAAGCATTGGGGACCATATGTGTGTGTGTGTATATATCTGTTGTAATTTGAGATACTTGAATATTTAGAGAGAAAGAGATTAAAACAAAACCTCTATTATTTCTTCTTCTTTCCTAATACATCACTAATCATACTTATACAAACATAATCAACAGTGAAAGTAGGAACAGTGAAAACAAAGGAAAAACATAGAAGACTCCTAAAGAGTCTATATCTAAAACATATTACATTTCAACACTCCCCCTCAAGCTGGAGCATATAAATCATATGCACCAAGCTTGGAACATATGAATTGAATTCTAGGCCCCCTTAGAGATTTGGTCAGAATGTCTCCAAGTTGTTCATTAGAATTGACAAATTCAGTAACTAGTTCCTTGGATAATAACTTCTCCCTAATAAAATGACAGTCAATTTCTATGTGTTTCGTTCTCTCATGAAACACAGGATTGGAAGAAATGTGAAGAGCTGCTTGATTGTCACAGTACAGTTTCATTTGCTCATTTTCACAAAATTTCAATTCTTGAAGAAGTTGTCTAATCCACACAAGTTCGCATGTAGTTAGAGCCATAGATCGGTATTCAGCTTCAGCACTAGATCGGGCAACAATATTTTGTTTCTTACTTTTCCAAGATACAAGGTTCCCACCGAGTAAAACACAATATCATGTAGTCGATCTTCGATCAATTGGACTACCAGCCCAATCTGCATCACAATATCCTTCGATTCGAGTGTTTCCCTTGTTCTCATACAATAGTCCCTGTCCTGGGCTTTCTTTTATGTATCTGAGAATGCGAAGCACTGCATTCCAATGATCAACATGTGGATTTTGCATAAATTGACTCACAATTCCAACTGAATAAGAAAGATCGGGTCTTGTTATGGTGAGATAGATGAGTTTTCCAACTAGCCTTCTATATCTCTCTGGGTCTGAGAAGAGTTCACCCTGATCTCTCATTAACTTTTGATTTGGATCCATAGGACTATCAATGGGCTTGCAATTTGTTAGACCTGTTTCTTCTAAAATGTCAAGATCATATTTCCTTTGTGAAATGATGACACCATCTTTTGACTGTGCCACTTCAATACTAAGAAAATATTTTAGACGACCCAGATCTTTAGTTTGAAAGTGGTTGAACAGATGATTCTTTAACTGAGTAATTCTGGATATGTCATTTCCTGTAATAACAATATCATCAACATACACCATGAGATAAACACATTTGTCAGGAGAAGAGTGACCATAAAACACTGAATGATCTGCCTCACATCGTTTCAATCCAAACCTTTGCACTACCTGACTAAATTTACCAAACCAAGCTCGAGGTGATTGCTTCAAGCCATAGAGAGAACGACGTAACTTACAAACCAAGCCAGACTCCCCCTGAGCAATAAATCCAGGAGGTTGCTCCATGTATATTTCCTCTTCCAGATCACCATGAAGAAAGGCATTTTTAATGTCTAACTAAAGAGGCCATTGACGAATAGCAGCCATAGCAAGCAAAATACGAACTGTACTGGTTTTAGCCACAGGAGAGAAAGTATCACTATAGTCAAGGCCATAAACTTGAGTATAGTCCTTAGCTACTAGCCGAGCTTTAAGACGATCAATTTTACCAGTAGGACCAACTTTAATAGTATATATCCATCTACAACCAACAGCCTTCTTATCAGGAGGAAGAGGGACAAGATCCCAAGTGCTATTGTGTTCAAGTGCCATCATTTCATCAACCATGGCTTGTCGTCAACCAGAATGACCAAGTGCCTCATGAATATTATTAGGAACTTTAGTGGAAGATAACGAGGAAACAAAAGAGAAATATGAAGGAGACAATTGATGATAACTCACAAAATTATAAATAGGATTAGACCGAATACCTTTCCGAAGGGCAATGGGCCAGTTATCATCTGAATCAGTAGAAGGTGAAGAGGATGAAGGATCCATGGTATGGTGATCTGATGGAGGAGGAACTGAGTCTCGAGGATCTTCAGTGTTTGGAGTTGAAGATTGTGTCTGACGCTGATATGTGATAAGAGGTGGAGGAACAATGTCATTTGGATTTTGAGTTTGAGGTACAGAATCAGGAATAACTAAAGGATCACATGTTGGCAAAGGAAACATTTGTTGAACATAAGAACGATCCTCCATGGAGGAAGAAAAAAATGGTTTATCCTCAAAGAATGTGACATCTGCTGACATATAATATCTCCCGGTGGAGGGAGAATAACATTTATACCCTTTCTGAAGATGAGAGTATCCTAAGAAAACACACTTGATAGCTTTTGCTGAGAGTTTATCAAGACCTGGAGAGACATTATGAACAAAACACATACACCCAAATACTCGTGGGGAAACATGATACAAAGTGTCATTGGGAAAAATGACAGAGTGAGGAATTTTATTGTTAAGAGAGGAAGAAGGCATCCTATTGATAAGAAAACAGGCAGTAAGGACTGCATCGCCCCAATGATGTACAGGAACATTAGTATTCAACATCAAGGAACGTGCAGTTTCAATGAGATGTCTATTCTTTCTCTCTGCAATGCCATTTTGTTGTGGAGTATGAGGACAGGTTGACTGGTGTAAAATTCCTTGGGAAGATAAGAGAGAAGAAAATGCTGCAGAGAAATATTCCTTAGCATTATCACTTCGAAGAATTTTAATTGTCTTCCCAAATTGGTTCTTAATTTCATTAAGAAAAGACTTAAAAATAGACAAAAGTTCAGATCTCTCTTTCATTAAATAAACCCAAGTACACCGAGAGAATTCATCAATGAAAGTTACAAAATAATTAAAACCAAATGACATAACACGACTAGGTCCCCAAATGTCTGAGTGAATAATTGAAAAAGGAGAATTACAATGTGTCTCAGATCTTTTAGGATAGGAAGATCTAACATGTTTTCCTAATTGACAAGACTCACAATCTAAGACTTGAATATTTCTGAGACTTGGAACCATCATCTTCAACTTGAGCAAACTTGGATGGCCTAAACGATCATGCAAAAGTTTTGGGGATGAAGAAGTAAAGCAGGAAACTGAAGAACAAGATTTTAAGAAATAAAGTCATTGAGACTCATGTCCTTCTCCAATCAGACGACCTGTCCCATGTTCCTGTATAACAAAGGAATTAGCAGTAAAGGTTATGGAACAATTTAAGGAACGAGTCAGCTGACTCAAGGAGATTAAATTGTATGGACAATGGGGAACATATAAAACTGAATTTAAATTTAGTGAAGGAGATAAGGAAAATTTGCCAATTCCTTGAGATGTCACTTTCGATCCATCGGCAACAGTAATAAGATGGGGAATTTTTGGAGAAGACATAGAAGAAAATGAAGAAATGTTACCAGAGATATGGTCAGAGGCACCGGAGTCAAGAATCCATGGATTATGACCTTCCACAGATTTAGATAGGTTGGTTGTAGGCACACTGGTCATGGCAGAAGATTGACCAGGATTAAATGATTTTCCAGACTTGTATCTGAGAAATTCTTCATATTCTTCATTTGAAATTCTGGATTCTAGATCACCAGCTTTAGAAACATGAGCAACTTTGTCTGGATATCCATGTAAAATATAACATTTGTCCCGAGTATGACCTATTTTGTTACAATATGTGCATTGAGGACGTATACTACGACCACCACGTCCTCGGTTGCTTCTGCCTCCTCCTCTCCCTTGTGCCACTCCTCTTCCTTGGGGTATTGTCATGGCTGATGTTTCAATAACCTCAATTGGATTCTCATTTTTCACTGATGTAGGTACTCGAAGAAGTCGAGTAACTAAGCCATCCATTGATGGGATTTGATCACCAGCTAAAATCTGATCACGTACATGATCATAATCTGAGTGTAAACTTCTCAGAATTAGGACCATGTAAAACTTGTCAAGCTTTTTATTGATCCCTTCTAATGAATCAGCTATAAAGAAGTTCTTTAATTCTTCTACAGCAGCCCTAGCCTTTGCTATATGAGAAACCATGTCATGATTGACTTGCTTTAGAGATGATGCTCTTTGAGTTGCATCAAACAGACGTTGTACATCATTAGCAAATATGTCTTGTGCCCTTTTCCAAAAGGATGAACAAGTCTTATAGGGTCTTAATATATCTAGAACTTCTTGCTCAACAGACTGCCACAAAATTGCACATAACTGAAAATCCAATTTTTGCCATTGGGATTTTTCGTCGTCTTGAATCATAGAAATGTCTTGTTCAAGATGATCATGGTGTCCTTGACCAACAAACCACAATTCCACAGCAGAAGACCATGATAAATAATTTCTCCAATTGAGCTTTGCAGATGTGATGATCGGAGTAGCAGATAGAGAGGAATTAATTCCAATAGAAGATGCCATGACAGATCTGTAAGAAGAATCTGGAGTCCAGAATCAGAAATGAGATCTGGAAACAGTAAAAGATAAGAGCCAACTTGAGGGGGAAACCCTAGGTATCAATTACAGCCCCTGAAACAGTAAAATAAGAGCCAAAAGAAGCTCTGGAAAGTCAGACGAACAGGACGACAGTGGTCCGATGATCGTCCGGCAAGGATAAGGCGGCGCGTGAACAGTACGCGCTTGACGTCTGACGGAGGAAGGAGGCGCGTGGCGGCGCGTGCAGCGAAAACAGGGAAAGCGACCACCAGGGATGGGTCGCGCTCGAGCAGGCGCACAAAACCCCTAACTTCGCCTGAGAAAATGAGTCACTGGTGACGGCGGCGGCGGTGGCGGCGACGATTGGTAGTCAGACAGAGAGCCCCGGTGGTTGGCTCTGATGCCAACTTGAATATTTAGAGAGAAAGAGATTAAAACAAAACCTCTATTATTTCTTCTTCTTTCCTAATACATCACTAATCATACTTATACAAACATAATCAACAGTGAAAGTAGGAACAGTGAAAACAAAGGAAAAACATAGAAGACTCCTAAAGAGTCTATATCTAAAACAGATTACATTTCAACAGAGATAATATCTTTAGAATCTTCCTAACTAGAGGAAATAGACATATAATCTTTATTTTATTTTACTTTCCTAGTTTCCCTATTTCCCTTTATTTTACTTTCCTAGTTTTCCTATTTCTCTTTTTAGGAGAATTAGATTATTACAAATAGAGAGTATCAGAATGTATTTTTTATTTTCCACTTGGTATCAGAGCTTGTCTGATCCGCTTCCGCTGTCTTTGTTGTCTGCATGCGACCGACGACAGTCCCCTAAAAGTCTCTTCTTTAACATATGTTTTTAATGGACTCCAATTGCCCTAGTCAAGTCATGCCTTGGAATTCTAGCCTTTCTCCAATATTACCAAATACATTTGTTTTTTTCTCATAACAGCTACACAAAGTTGTGTTGTGCTTCCATAATCTGGCCTAGCTATAAGCTATACTTCCAGTTAAAATATGACCTAGCTATAAGCTATACTTCAAGATTTTAATCTGACTTAGCTATATGCTATACTTCCAGAATTTATCACAGAATGGGTATTTTAAGTGATGCCCAATCCTTTTTTGGCATTCTCATTGGCTGCCAATCAAAGATCGAAAGTCTCTTCTTCAGGGAACATGAAAGGCCATTGCCTTCACAGATAATTACGATGTGCACCACTATCATCCTCCATCCGCCTCCGGCCACCATTCGCCTCCGGCCACTGTCCGCCGCTGTCTGCCGCCGACCACCGTCACAGTTTCAACCGGTGACCAGCGGATCTAGATCGTCTCCTCGAGCAACGGTCAACCCCGCCGGAGTCAGAACCAGACTCCTCTCAACGCACCGTCATCCTAGTGTCGGAATCACACCGCGCCACTGCCAGTCGTCTTGTCGGACCTTCATCTCTCTATTCTGACCCTCCAGAGCAGCCATTGTTTCCATCTTCATTGTCTTCACAGCATCTTCGTCTTCTTGCCGCACAATTCTTGCCGACGACTTTTTGGCTTCCGTTTTCCGATTACTTGGCACCGTTGATCGCAACAGTTGTTCGCTTGTGTGTCGGCGGTGGTTGAAGGTGGACGGACACAATCGTCACTCTCTCTCCCTCACCGTCGAATCACATCTCTCTGACTTCATCCCCTCTCTTTTCCTTTGCTTCAATACCGTCACCGAAGTCAATCTCAGATATTTCGGCTACGAAGACGAGACCATCAGCGCTGAAACTCTCATCCTTATCTCCCAACTCTGCCCTAATCTCACACGCTTCCGCATCGTTGGGTTCTCCCTCTCGTTACTGCGTTTTTTAGTCTCTGTCTCCACCATTCTCTCGACGCCACTGCATCACATTTCTTCTTGGGCTCAAGTTTAGTATGTCCTTGTGATACAAAGCTAAGTATTTTGGGAGTAGTTCTACGAGCATTTTTGGAAATCCAACCTGTCTTTTGATACCATCATAAGTCCCAATATTTGGTGTTTTGGTTTCTGTCATGTGAAAGGATCTTTTCACCGCCAATGCCTTGTTGTAACAGCTCACTGAGAGTTGTTCTAATGTCTTGTTGTAACAGCTCACTGAGAGTTGTTCTATGAGACCGCCCGCTGATTTGGCTCGTTCGACGTTAGGGGTTTCAGATTTGTCCTCAAGTACGGATCGGTTCTCACCAATTCTTCCACCTTCACGTTCTGTCATTGACGTGCATATGTCGTTCAGTCGTGAGGGGAAGAAAAGTTTCAGCCGTTGTAGGGTGGTTAAGTCCCTACAGGTTTGTTGTTGTTAGGGCAGTTAAGTCCCTTTTTCAGCCGCCGCAGGGTAGTTAGTCCCTGAAGGTTTGTTGTTGTTTCAGCCGTTGTAGGGCAGTTAAGTCCCTTAAGGTTTGTTGTTGTTCAGGGTGGTTAAAGTCCCTACACGTTTGTGGCTGTTAGCCTTTTAGTGTCGCTGCAGGGTAGTGTAATCCCTGCAGGTCTGTTGCTGTTTAGGGCAGTTAAGTCCTTGAAAGTTTGTTGCTGTTTAGGGTAGTTAAGTCCCTACAGGTTTGTGGTTGTTAGCCTTTGAAGGCCTCCCATATGTTACTCATGGAAATCATGTTCTTGAAGTTTTGTTGTTGTTCGCCACTGGAGGCCCTTCATTTGTTCTTGTAGTTTGTTGTTGTTTGCTGCTGCAAGTCATCATCCACTTTTGATGGAAATCTCCCTCGTCCATTGTTGTCCAAGTTGAAGTTTCATGGTGCTAGTTCGCCCTCGTCCATTGTTGTCCAATTTGGTTTATTGACGTTCTCTACAATTGAGTTTGACTATTCCAAGCTTGGTTCATACAATCTTGTATGATCCAGCTTGAGGGGGAGTGTTGTAATTTGAGATAATATCTTTAGAATCTTTCTAATTAGAGGAAATAGACATATAATCTTTATTTTATTTTACTTTCCTAGTTTCCCTATTTCCCTTTATTTTACTTTCCTAGTTTTTCTATTTCCCTTTTTAGGAGAATTAGATTATTACAAATAGAGAGTATCAGAATGTATTTTTTATAATTGAGAATAATAAATCACTCTTATTTTCCACTATATCTATATGTGTGTGTGTGTATATCTATATGTGTGTGTATATATATATATATATATATATATATATATATATATGTGTGTGTGTGTGTGTATATATGTATATAATATATACATATATATGGCGGTTTCAGTGCTTGCAGCCACAACATGGCAGTGGTGAGGCAGATTTTTCATGATGGTCCACGGCGACCACATTTTGGATAATGGATAGCTGATGCGGAATGGTATGGCAGAAAAGGCAAGGAAGGAAACCCTATTGAGGCACCAGCGGCGTGGAGAGGAAGACTCCAGCTAGGGCAGCCGCGCAGGTTAAAAAACAATAGTTTATACACTAACAAAGTGAGACCACTTATATATCAATCACAAATTAACTATTAAAGTCAATTAAATACACAAACAATTACAAGTAAATGACAAATTGACATACCTGAAACTATTTCTTTATCTGCTTTATCAAGACAGTTAATGGCATTCCTGCATTTGCTCAATATGGCGTCTTCATCTTTTTGCCCTCCATAAACAACATGGAAAGCTGAAACTATTTTCTCCAATGCATTCCCTGCAGATGGCCTCTGCAATGGATAAGAATACAGCATAAGAATGCAATCAGCATGCAGAGCATATTAACAAAGTACGTGTACCAAATCCTCTACATCAAGACAAATTATTACCACCTTCATGTTTGTAGGCTTCACATCTCGACTAGCGTTTTCCACATTCCTCCCAACAAACTCTTCCTTGAGAATTTGACCACGAGAACCAAAGACTTTCCTCTCTTCCCATATACCAATCTGCATAAAAGGAGAAAGGATGTCATGTGGAGATTTCGCCCTATGTTTAACTTGATTTATTCTATCATGAATACTTCAACTACAACGTGAAGAAAAAAAAACAAGTTACATATTTGCTTATTGATCAATTATAGAGATTCTAGCATTCCTCAAGTAAATGCCATTGCACCATTAAAGTAACACTGAACCTTAGAACCAGCCTATAATGCCATGCCAAGTTGAATCAGAAAACACATGTAGAATAACAACCATAAATATAGCAGAATCAAATATCATGTCCATTAGCAAATATTAGAAAAATGTCCATAAATGTCAAATCACATAATACACACTCCAGGTAGAATAAGAGAGAAAAGGTTTACTATAGTTGTTGAATAATGATTATCTTGTTGTATAGCTTTAATAAAGCTCGTTTGTTATACCTAGTATACTACGGGCAGTAGTGCTTGTTAAATGAAATATTATTGATTCACTTCACTTAGTTACACCCTTCTCCTTAATCCTATATTTATAGGATTAAGAGAATGGGACACACCTCACACACCACTCATCCAGCTAATACACAACTCACACACACTCACATACAACACATACAGCACTCTCACATCTCATAATTCTAACACTCCCCCTCAAGCTGGATCATACATATTGTATGAGCCAAGCTTGGAATAAACACACTCAAAAGGAAATAACATCAATCAACCAAATTGCAAATACAAGCACTAAGAAACTTCAACTTGGAAAGTCTTCAAACACAAGAGATTTCCTTTGCAGTGTTGTCTTGGAACGATACTCCTCTCACTGTAGGGACTAAATTGTCATCACTTTCTGATGGGGCCTGTAGTGGCTAGAAGCGACAAATCTACAGGGACTGCCATCACTAACTGACGAGATGATGGGGACTTACAGGAACGGCCATCTAGCACTGACTGATGGGGCCTGCATGCCATCACTTACTGATGAGGTGATGAGGGCCTACAGTGGTTGGAAGCATACTCCCCCTCACGACTAAACAACATGAACGTGAAGGTGGAGGAATGGGTGAGAACCGATCCGTACGAGGGTTTGGACAAATCTGAAACCCATAACTTCGGAAGATTCAATTCAGCGGGCGGTCTCAAAGAACAACTCCACATGAGCTCACATGAGTTGTTACAACAAGGCATCTGTGGTCCAAAGACATGTTGGAGGTCCAAAATTCTTTGTTGGACAACTCCCAAGTAGTGATACTTAGCAGTGTATCACAAGACGATCAGGTTAAACTCTAGCACCGAACAACGGCAAACAATGCCGAACTGAGGCAAACTACGCCTGGAAAACAGCAAAACGGCGCTGGACAGCAGAAACGGCGCCTGGACAGTGGTCAATAGTGGCTGGACAGCGGAAAACGGTGCGGGACAGCGACAAACGACGCGGACATCAGCAAACGGTGAATAAGCTGGACACAGTCCAGCAGAGAGGGCTGGAAATTCACGGTTCAGGTGCTGGAAAAAAGAAGGAAATACACAGTATGGAAGGTCGCGGTTTTGAGAGGCATGGCAGCAGCTGCACACAACATTGATGGCTGGAAGGAAAGAGATGAATCACGTCCATCAATAACATTTCACATTCCCAACGGCTAAGGAAAAGAGAAAACAGCAGCAAGTGGTAAGCATCCAGCAAGCACAAGCCCAGCAAAGAGTGTGGACTTGAGAGAAGGCCGTGAGATAGCTGCTGGTCCAGGTGGAGAAGTGCAGCTCATGTAAGACATATCACGTCCAGCAGAGAAAGAACACAAAGAGAGGATGATAGAGACAAGAAGCCCTTCACATTAGTGAAGGCAGAGAGCCCTTCTCAATGGCTGCTTTGGAGGGTCATACTGGAGAGAGGAAGCTCTGGCGAGACGACCGGCATCGGCGCAGTGTGATTCCGACAGCGGGACAGCGGCGCGTGAACAGTACGCGTCTGTTCGCAGCACACAAAGAGGCGGCGCGTGACGGAGCGTGGAGGAGAATCAGGCGAACCCACCGCCGGGATTGGCTGTCGCGTGAAAAGGCGAACCAGATCCAGTGGTCGCGGACGAAACAGTGACGGCGAAAATCGACAAGGGTTAGGTCGCGCTCAAAGAGGCGATCCAGATCCGCTGGTCACCGGTCGAATCTGCGACGGTGGCCGGCAGAGGACGGTGGTCGACGGCGGACTTATTTGGCGCTCGTGGTGGCGCGTTCGGAGGCTTCTGGTCCTGTCTCCGGCAGGGTTGTCCGTCGCTCAAGGAGACGGTCCAGATCCGTTGTTCATCGGACGAAACTGAGATGGTCGCCGGCGGCGGACGGTCGCCGGCGACGTACGGAAACAAGCGGCATTAGCGGCGGTGCACGGCGAAGTAAGCAGTGACAGTGGCTTTCTTGGGTTCTTCGAAGAAGAGACTACCGGTCTCTTAGATTCAATGTGAAACCTCAAATGGATGAAGGGAATGCCAAAATTATTTGACTTCTAACACATGTAAAGTACCAGTTTCAGCTACTGGTCCAAAAGGGAAAGGGAATGGGTTCAAACCCCATTCTGAGACAAATTCTGGAAGAGCCTAAATTCTGAAGAAGAGACTTTTAGGAGGGGCTATCGGCGGCCGAGCCGGCGGCCATGGTGGCTGGTGACGGCGACGGCAGCGGCGACGACGGTGGCCGGCCGCAAACAGAGGCTGGCGGCGGACAGTGGCTGGCGATGATCGACAGCAGAGACGACTGGTTGCACTAGTGCTTACTGTGGCACTAATTTAAGAAGAAGAGAAAGAGCTGCCGGCGGCCATGGCGGCCGGCCGCCGGCAGACGGCAAAGACCACAGAGAAGGATCAGAGAACCTGCTCTGATACCATGTTAAATGAAATATTATTGATTCACTTCACTTAGTTACACCCTTCTCCTTAATCCTATATTTATAGGATTAAGAGAATGGGACACACCTCACACACCACTCATCCAGCTAATACACAACTCACACACACTCACATACAACACATACAGCACTCTCACATCTCATAATTCTAACAGTGCTTATTCAGAGTTGTAGTGTCAATTACTCAGATGCATGTATAAATATATAAATAAACACCAGCATGTATGAGAACACGCTGTTTTTCAGTCTAAAACCTTCAACTTGGTATCAAAGCAGGTACAATCCCACTGTGCAGTCCTCCCTCCAGAGAGGGTGCCAACTGTGGGAAACAGCTACTGCTGCCCCTAGAACCCTTATTTTTACCAACAATTTATCTACTATAATTTGATCTTATCTCTAACTAATGTGAGATTTCCAACACACCACTTCACATTTGAGATCTAGACATCTCAAGCATAGGACTAGAAATTTTGGATGGTCTGACAATGCCTCGATAGCAAGTGACACAGTAACCTCACTAGGATAGGATCCTTATTTCTATAGTTATATCAGAGCCTTATTTATGGTAATACCTTCTCTCTAATAGCCAAAATCACCATTGTTCAGCTTTTACTTGGTATCGCTATCATTTGCCACTGGCCTCACTATTAGGAGTGGCAAAACAGGTCGGGCCAGCCCAGCCCATTTTTGGCCCATCCCTTTTCTAGCCCGCCAAAATCAGGTTGAGCCAGCCGACACAATTAAACAGGCTGAGTGTAGTAACCGGCCACTAGGCGGTTTTCTCAATGTTTTTCTTTTGCAGTTTTTTTTATGATTTATGGACCTATTATGAATGCATGTTTAGGCCTATTTAGGATTTGGGGTGCAAGTTGCACCTTGTACTTGCTTTGGTATATGAAAACAGCTACTGCATGGGCTCAAATGTGATGATGTGCACTGCCAAATATGGCTCTATAAAGCATTCTCATGTCTTCCTAAAGCAAAAATTGCAGTATCATACCCATTGACGCAATTTGAAGAGGCTCTATCAATGGTTACCAAACTAGTGAGTTGACTCGCAAACTCATGAGTTTACGAGTTTGGTTCCCGGTCACAGTTGACTTGTTCGCAAACTCATGTTTTGGTAGACTCAAAGTAGACTCGCTTAGACTTGGTTAACTCAAGTAGACTCGCGAGTTGGAGATCAAGTCACCGAATATGCAATGTGCACAAAAACGACGAGAAAAATTGTCATTCTAATCTATTTTGAAAACCCAAATCAGAATCCCAAATAAAAAATCTAGAAATCCAAATCAAAAACCAAAAACCCCTAAATCAAAGACCCATATGCAAACACAACCTCTATTTTTTCGTTTCGTCTTCATCAACCCCCTCCCCACATAGGTTCTTCCTTCCATTCTTTTGTTTTTTCAAGTAGGGTGTTAGAATAATTAGTTGTGTGAGATATGTATTAGTCTTGCTACGCCTTTGTTGTGCACTTCGCATCGTCGTGCACTTCGCATCGTCGTGCCTCGCGTCACATCACCTGGCTGTCGTCATGCCTCGTCTCGCATCACCTGGTTGTCGTCATGCTTCACATCCCATCATTGGTCTTCCTTCCATTCTTTTGTTTTTTCAAGTAGGGTGTTAGAATAATTAGTTGTGTGTGAGATATGTATTAGTTTGGTGTGAGTAGTGTATGAGCGTTTTCCAACCAGGTTTCGCTGTCTAGGTTTAGTTGTTTGCGTTATATTTCCTATAAATGTAACATGAAGATAAGAGATGTATTAACCCGTTAAAAATATAGGTTTAAATCCTCGAATGATCCTCGTATTTGTAGTGAAATCTCAAGTGGGTCCCTTGTTGAAAACGGTCTCAATTGGGTCCTAAATTTTGAAAAATTGAGCCAATTAAGCCCTTTCCATAGCTTTTATAAAGTTGCCTTTGTTACACCTGGTATGTCATAGGCAGTTGCCCTTATTTATTATTTCTCAGAAGTGTATTGTCAATTACTCGGATTTATATACAGACACATACATCAGTGGAGTGTATGAAAACACACTGTTTTTCAATCTAAGACCTTCGACTATTATTATTGAACAGCCACAAATCCAGGGCAAGGGAGGGGAAAGGAAGGAGATAGAAGGGGAAATTGACCACAACAAGATTCAAACCTGACTATGATAACCAGATGATACGATATGTTACCAAACTTTAAACTTTATAGTTTGTTCATACAAAGAGAGAAATCAGATAATCATATTAAACATTAAACATTTACATCCATCCTCCTTTTTCTCTTTGCTATTCAATGCATATCTATGAACACAATAAAATTCATTAATTAACTTAGAACTAAGACATTGCATTCACCCAATAATAGAGTAGGCACGTACAAAATATTGGGATAAACAATAACCAAACTTATTCATTCTTTTATAAAACGATCTAAGAATTTCTTTTAAACTCAACTAACAAAAATACTACAGCCTAAGTTACTAAGTATTATTATGCAGAAAAAAAAAAGTCAAAATGCATGTATCACATTTTTTAACTAAGAATGAATAATTGAAGTACCAGTCGAAGTGCCGCATTCCTAGCAAAATCATCTCCATTTTGAATCACGTCTCGAAGAGCATCTGGAAGAACCTTCCAGAATTCACCTACAAATTCAGAACCTTTTCGCCTGCTGTTCTGTAAAATATCATTTGCGAGATACAGAAATGCTAATCTCTTCTCACGTGGAGAACCATGAAATTGCCTATCCCATGTTTCAACAACCTGTTTGGCTTTGTTCATATGAAAAATACACCAATGTGACAAAGCTTAACCATGTTAAGGATCATATCCAAGCAGCAGCATATAGTGATGCAACAAATACAAAAAAGAAGAGAAAAAGATTGCATGAATATGTGAAAGTGTAAGTGAACGTGTGAGAGAGTGAGAAACAAATAATGGTTACATTGCTTTACTAGTACAAATAGAATCCCATATACAGTTCTGCATTTAAAAGCGAGGGCTTAATCATTGTAATAAACCAAGAAGGAGACAGGAGGGGGCCTAGAAACCAGTTAAAGGAGTATTACACCCCTGTCAACATTCCACGGCTCATGTTTCAACTTCCAAAGAAAGTAAAGTTCCAATTCTGGGCAATAGGTGATGTTAGACAATAAAGCATGGCTGCACGAACTCAAAACGTTGGAAACAGACAACTGCTTAAACAATACAATACTGAACATACATCTTAGACCATAAAATGATCTTGAAGGATACTCTCTATGCTTGCTTGTGAACCATTCAGCTTGGCTAGTTTTTCCACTAAAATCTGTGGATTAAATGTGCTACCCATCTTTCCAATTAGAGTCAGGACAACTAATCAACTAGAATCTGAACCTGGATGAAAACCTTCAAATAAGAAACAAAGGAAACACCAAGATTAGGATACAACCAATGCCAGCCAAAAAAAAATAACAAATGATATATAAAAGATATAGATATTGATAAACAAGTACATGCATCACCTGTTGCAAAAAACACATGTTAAGCAAATTAGATGAGGTAATCCTTCATAATAAAATACCCAAGCTAAATGTACTTGAAATAGTTACAAATTCCTAACAAAATTATCTTTCCAAAATAAAAAACCATTCACATCAAATGCCTAGACCATAATTGCCTTGTTCACATTACTCCAGACCGACAAGTGTATAGCTAACTTTACTAAATAAGTGGCGCATGAGAAATATAGTAGGTTGCTATTTAGGTTTGTGGTACGTTTTAACATATTAATTGGAACACTGCTAATATAAAAATAATCCATGAAAGTTAAAATTTACATAAAAAAATAATATCAAAATACATATATATTTCTTACATTTTATCTAAAATCCAAAGATGTATTCATGTTACATGTATATACAATGTCCTTTCAGTTCTAAATTGAAAATTACTATTCATAATGCCCACACACAAGCGCACATACATTCATCAGATTATATTCATCAGTTTTAACCATAAGCATGGCAACAAGCTCCAATAACCAAAAATATAAATGACAGTCCTGCAACTGGTAATTCCACCACAGAGAATCACTTAATGTCGATGAAACCATCCACTAACAGTTCACTAATATCTGCAATTACCCCTCCCCTCACATATTCCTACTCCAGACAACAGAAGCCCTGCTATTTTAGTACTAAATGAAAACATCAACATTAAGGCCAGCCAGAATGGCAATGCCTGATAGGTATTCAGACCTAATACAAATAAACCCACAGAATCTTGGAGTCTTTATTAGAACAACACCAAAGGATTCCACCAATGAGGAAGAACCAAACATTAATAAACATGTGCCAATAAAAGTGAAAATGCACATATTAGAAAATATTAATAAGTAGTTAAGAACTTACAATAGTAAATGATTTATTTATGTGGCACATTCTACATGGATAAAATGCACCATCCAAAACAAGTGAGAAGTAGCATGGGCTTAGGCAAACCAGACTGAATTTTAGGATTATAAATAAACTAACTAATAGATTTGCAGACCCTACGTGTAATGTTTTAAAAGATGGATAGACATAAACACTTACGACATTAATAAATAGCAAAGTATAAATGTTTTAAATTGCAGCTACCATCTCAGTTGCAGGTGCGTTGTGATTACCTAAATTGTGATTGGTGCAGCCACAATTGCAGTAGTGATGCAGTTGCAGAGATCTCCAAAACCATTATACTGTGTTTGTAGACCGTAATTTAAAACCTTGACAAAACTAAGGTGAAATTAGGAATTTTTTAGTTTAAAATAAATCACAAAAACAAAAAGAAACAGTTTGTTGTCAAAGTAAAATTAGCATAGAAATCTACCAAACAGGCCTGTAAAAAAATATGAGAGAAAAGTCTAGGTAACCAAAGTCACAAGACCTGGCAAACAAACGAAAATCTAGGTAACCAGAGCCATGAGACTAAGCAAACAAATGAAATATGCTTAACAAGATCAAACCGTTTAATATCTAATCCATTGGCCGATCAGTTCTTGCTTTAATTATAAACTTGCAATGAAAAATAAAATTTTGATACAAAGATTTGACGCTGTTAAATTGTGCCTTGATTAAATGAAAGCTGATATGGCCATTTATATACAATCAGATAGAGAAAAATAAATATAAGTACAGATGTAACCAGAGGACAGGACAGCAGCACATCTGGAGACGTAACCACAGAGACGCACATGCTTGCCCGTCTTAATGAAATCAAATTACAAGCATGGATGCACACATGGAAAACATGCACACAAGGAAAGAATACCAGCACACATGGACACATGTACATGCAACAGACACACATACTTGCCAGTATTGATGATGTCAAATAACAAGCATAGATGCGCACACTGAGCAATATCAACGACACCAAAGCACATAAAGGAAAAAAATGGATTTAAAACACACAAGTAAACACATTTAGTACTTAGATTCAAAAGATTAACCAGATCCAGATGTAACCCTAATTATTCACTTCAGCACATTAAGTTTCGTTACAGGCTGAAATAAAGTTCATTGATGACAATAATTATGTAACAAAAATATAGGGACACATATGTAAGTGTTGTTATCGCTGACACACAATCACATGAACTTAAAGAGGTAGACACACAAATGCAAGAGTGCTTAGAGTTCAGACCACACAACAAGAATATGACCACATTAGCACACACGTCGGTGCTTACGGTTTAGGGTTATACCCTCACACATGCAAGAGTGCTATTGCTACGACCACAAGCCATGGACTGAAATTGAATATGACATGAACAAAAACAGTTTTTTGAAGGATTTTTGTAAAGGTCCACAGGATTGTATATTCTAAATTCCAACCAAACCGTTCGATACCTCCATTATACACGAATTCATCACCAAACATCTTTCCTCGACCCACAAGAGCCAAAAAGGGTACAGGAACGCATAAAAATCCTCCTTTGTCCAGTGATTAACTAATCAATTAACAAAAATTACACATGTAAGAATGTAAAAACACATTAAAATAAAAACCACATCATATTCCTAATCGAAAGAAACCCCAATCAATTGCCGCATACCAAAAGAGACAAGGCGAACAAAGAAAGAGCGCAAACATTTTTAAGAAAAAGAAAACAAAAATCAGAACTGAAAAATGAATTCCGATTCCCAAAAGCGACTCATACATACAAAGCAGTAGGAAGGACGAATGCGGTTAAAGAGAATCAGCGAATGAAGCAACGAAGGAGGATTTGCACAGTGCTGAGATTCTCCGGTGACAGAAAGAAGAGTATTTTGCGAATGAAACTATTGTTTCAGTTGCAGCGAGCTGTAGCGAGGTTTTAGTTCCGGTTTCGGTTTGGGATTCTGCGGTCGTGGGTTTTATACGGCAGCGAAAGGCATCCACAATACAATGTATTACACGAGAAAGAAACAAACTAAAGCCTTGTGTCTCTGGAGGGTACATTTGGGTTATGTTCCCCGAATTACCCCTTGCCCTTCCTCCAAAATTAATCGAATTATCCGTTCCAACGGCGTCGTTTCTGTATAAGCCTCGCGTTCTTATGTCACTATTTTTCGGTCTTAACAGTAATTCAACAAAAACCCTATACCAGCAAGCTATGCTTTGTCAGTCTTGACTTTTCCTGAGTCTTTTCCCGTTTCATGTTAATTTGAATGAAACTTTACCCATTTAACTTTTCACAAATAACTTCCAACGAGCTGAGTTAAAGGAGAAACTGAAAATGAAAAAAAATATCTATTTCTCTTAAAAAAAATATTTTTGAAGAAAGAAATTAAGCAAATATCTGAATACTAATATTAATATTAAAAATATATATATTGATATATAGAAATATTGGTAACACAAATAGCAGTTTTCATCATGTCATGGCACCCAAAGAAAAAAAATTGTTTCACATGATAAATGTATAATTGAGATCTAATTCTCTTTATCTTGTGCTTGACAGGGAATTTTTAAATTTCTAAGAAATTTAACATTTTGAATTTGAATGATATTATTTTAAATTGTTTTATTTTTCAAATTTTTTTTAGATAAGACATATTAAATTTAGTGAATTTTAACTTCTTTTTAATAAAATATTTCAATTATCCCTAAATTTAAAAAACTATTTAAATATAAAATAATTATTAAAAATTAAAAAATATCATTATTGGTCATCTTTAGTTGATTTTAATTAATGTTTTTTCTTTTAAAAACTCTTGAATTTTTTATTTTATACATGCAAAACTTTGTCTAACAAGACCATAACCCTATGTTAAATTCGTGTAAGTTTAGATTAAGTTCGTTTATGTAAAAGTTAAAATAGTACAAAATTCAACTTCTACAAATAAAATATATATATTAAACAAGTCAAGTTAACCAAACAAACAAATAGAGAAAAAGCATTAGACAAGTTAGAAGCACTAAAACAAGTCAACACAATACATTAGACGAGTCAATGCAAAAGACACATAAAGAATACCATATAAGTATCTAATAGACAAGAAGTCAACTAGATATTAGAGGAGTCAACACTAGCACACAAAGACATTACACGAGTATCTATGTTAGACAAGATAAAGTCATCAAAAGAGTCAAAGTCAACTCAGGAAACTTAACACTAAAAGGAAACTTAACACTAAAACACTTATTAGACAAGTACTTCCATTAAATGACTTAATTGAAAGAATGACTATATGAGTCAAAAGACTTAACAAGAAAATCAAGTTTACAATGACCACAAAAGAATTATATCTAATCACAAGGTGATCAATATCAATTGTAAATTGATCAAACAAATTTGAATGTTGAAGTTGATGATTAAGAAAAGTGTGCAACAAGTCTCAATATATTTGAAGATATTTTGATTAAAGACATAATATGGAAAAAAAGGATAATGGAAGATATTGCTCAAGATATATTTGAAGAATATATAGAGCTGTCAAAATGGGTAACCCGGTTCAACCTATCATGGGTTGGTCACTTAGTGAGTGAACCCAACCCAGATCACTTATTAATGAGCTGAAAAAATTCAAACCCAGCTTAACCCACCACGGGTTAGTGGGTTAAACGGGTTGGCTCACTAGCTCACTTAATTATAATTTAAATAAAAAAATCATAATTTTTTAATTCAAATATAAATAAATTTCATTCTAAAATGATATTAAACTCCAAAGACAATTCAAAATAAAAATATATATATCATACAATCCAAGCGTAATCATAAAACAAGCACAAAAGATGAATAAATAAGTTTTTAATATTGATAATTTTTTTATCACTTGTTCATTTATAATATTAGAGTCTTAAATAGATAAATCTATAATATTTTTCTCTCTTGAAACATCTTTTTTTTATCCCCATCTACAATATAATAAAAAAATGATAACTAATAATATTGAAACACAAAATAATAAATAATTAAATTAAATTAGGTGGGTTGGTGAGCCAACTCGGCTCCTCACGGGTTCAACCCAAATGAGTCGAGTTCTAAGTGAGTTTGATTGAAAACTAACCCACATAAAAAAGTACATTTTTTCAAACCTAACCCAGTTCAAACCCATGGTGGACTGGGTTGGCTCACGGGTTACAACCCATTTTGACAACACTAAATATATGTAATGTTGAACGCATATCAAATTATCCAGATAAGGAAGTATTTTGAATTCCTCTCTAATTAATTATTCTAAAATATTGTCATATGAATATTATTGCATCACGAGACAAGAAATAGACTCTACATATTGAAGAGTACAAGAGAATCTCTAGATGAGTAAAGCCTCAACATTATAATATTCAAAATTCAGATTGTTGAAAGACTAAAAATGAAAGAGTTAATATTCAATGTTGGTTTGTTAATTGATTTTTATATTCAACATTGGATTAACTTATCACTTGTCATATCTAACTTTAAGATTGAGTGGACGTTGGTCTTAAGTTATTGTCTAATCAATGATCCTATGGACTTCTAGATGCTAAGAATAGATATAGGGTGTGCAACTAGAGATAGAGTCTTAACCTTAATGTAAGTGAGCTAGTTACGCAATCACTGATGATTCAAACTGATTAGGCTGACAATAGACTAGGCTCTAGGTGCTAAGAATTGACTTAGAGTTACATTCCAAGAAAACTCCCATTACTTGATAATTTAAAGTTCTATATTTGATAATTTAAAGTTTTATATTTAGAGGTAGATCAGATGCAAAAGAGGGCAAATATGTGAAGTCAAGCTTCAACATGGTTTGATCATTCAAAGGTTATTCATTTAGTAACTTAAATTGATTTCTAATTGATTTTACAACATTATCACCGATACAAAATTGTTTTCTACACATAAATTGTTTTGCAAAAGATCAAATTATTGAAAACATTGTATTTTGTGTTACTATGAATATGACACTTGTTTATTACAACAATTCAGTATACTTAATGGAATATTCAGGTTGCAATCACACCAACATAACCCCAAAGATCAAATACAATACAAAGAAACCAAAACAAATAATAAAAACATGTACACTTCAACTTCTCTCAAACCACCAAACAACTCCAACGGAGGACACAACTTCACCTACTCACCAAAGCACAAAAAACCATACCCAAGACACGACTTTCACATTTCTGTCCAAACGAAGAACCATTCATGATACATGACATCACTACCACCTCTACATATAGCACAAACCAAGCCCAATTAAGGAAACGTCTTCACCTCCTATCATAATCGCAACTCCCCTTCACTTTTCCTTCCCCTCACACCACTGGCAAAACCTAAGCTCCAACTTTAGTTTTCCTTCTCCCAAATTGCATATAACCTATATTCTATTCAAATATTTACGTTTTTAATCTCCCTCTATTATGTTTAACATGACCAATACTCTTATTATCCTTCTCAAAATTCTTTTCCCTTATTATCCTTCTCAAAATTCTTTTCCAAACTGCCTTCCAACAACAAAACCAACTGTTAAGTAAAAGTAAAAATTAATTTATAATAACACGGGTGTGTATCATTTGAATGTATTACATTTTCCTATTTATATTTATCTTATTCTTTTATTTCTCTATTTTTATAGTATACTGGTCTTCCCATTTATTTTCATCTTTTCATCCATCCTAAATTTAAGCGCAAAACAGAAATGGTGAAACAAAAAAAATTAAAAGAATGAGAGAAAATCTATGAAAGTGATATCCATTCTGAATTGAAAGTTGATTTCATTTATCCTGTGTACAAACAAAAGCAAAAACAATTCACAAGAACACTCTGCATCTTCTAATAAAATAAGAGCATCACCAAAGCAAAATAATAGTTCATGATTTCAACATGCAGGCTACGTGCATTGCACTGCTCCGCACAGCACGCTTTAACTAACTTCCTTTGAGCATCATACATCATCTTCATCCATCTTCTTCTTCTGCTGTTTTGGACTTTTATTTACTTTTGCTTCACAGTAAAATTGAAAAAATATACGTAATATAACGTAAAGATGAAAGTGGGGTAAAACGATATGTACTGTGTGGAGGGAATTTGGTAGGTTGGTTAATTATGTTCTCCTTTTTCCGATTGACTGGTGAGGCTTCCCTTCAAACAACTCATCAATGTAAGTCTCAATGTCTTCAGCTTGGTACTTTATATACTTCTCTGTCTGTCTCCCCGGGTCAAAAGTCTGGGCGAACCTCGCAACGAATGATCGGTACGCAGGGATAATCACTGCAGAGATGGAAACCCTCAGCTCCGACTGCAGCTGCTCGTCCTTCACTACCCACGAGCTCTGCGTCTTGTGAATCTCGTCGAACAAAGAGTTGAAGCTCTTGAACCTTTCCTTCAGCACCGGCTTGTGAACCTTCCCATTCACGGTCAACCCTTCGTGGTTCAGACACTGCAGCACCCTGTTCCACGTCTCCCTCTGGTAGTTCTTGTGGTAGTTTCTCAGCTCCGAGGACTTCTTCCTGATCCAGTTGTCGCCCATCACCTTGCTCATCTCCTTAGAACTCTTTATCTTCTGCAGAATGTACCTCCCATTGTTCATCATGAAGAAGTTGCTAAGCGCCACCTCTTTGTACAGACGCGCCTTCCCCTCCAGGCTCGAGTCTAGCAGGTCCATCACCCTCAGCGTCTGTTTTGCGAATGGAGATGGTGTTTCGTTGTCCCAAGATCCCTCATTCTTCTGCTCCGCATGCTTGCTTGTGGAACCCGAACGGTCCCTCGTCGTGTGCTCCCTGAAAACCTGCTCAAGGGTTTCCTTGTAGTCCCCTGCTATGTTTAGATAGTTCATGATGTAGCGTGTGAGGGGGTGCACTGCGCCACCGGGGACGGCGTTTTTCGCTGTCTCCGATTTAATCTGGTTCTCCAGGTCGCAGAAGATGTGGATGGATGCCTCCCCAAGTCGGGACTTGGCAAGGTTCATCTCTGTCTTTATCTCCTCAATGGACTCTTCTGGAAAGAGTCTGGCCACGCTGGGGATCACCTGGCAGAGACTCTCGTACATGTCCAGGAGCTTGAAGAGCTTCTCTCCGGCTCGCTTCGTCATGGCGGCGCCCTCCGCGAAGTTGAGAAGCTGAATCACAACGCCGCGGGAGAGGCTGCTGAAGAGTCCCGCCGCCACGGCCTGGTTGTTTGCGAACACAGCCTCGGTCAGCTTTCGCTCGCCGGGGAAGTACACTCCCGCGTACTGCTTGAGCGTGTTGATCCAGGCAGGGATCATGTCCCTGGCCATAGTCTCCCACTGCACCTTCGTCACCATCTCGTCGATGCTGATTTTCTCTAACGCTAACTTCTGGTTAATCTCCTCGAAGGCGTTCCTCCGCGAGATGATGTACACCTGGCAGCATTCCGATTCGTAGCCGCCGAATAACATCTCGCTGGCGATCTTACTTAGGCTGGTAATTGTCTCCTCGGAGTACCCCGGGAAATTCGTGTCTTGTTCCAAACCATCTTGTTCTTGCGCCACCTCTTGTTGTTGTTCAAATGCCGCCATGTGTTGTTTTCCTTTGGTATCGATGCTGTTCTGATTATATCCTCCGGGATCCAATTCGGTTGGGATTCTTGATTCTTCCATCAGAAACCGGAAGTCCTCCTCCAAATACGTCATCAAACGCTGGTGGATTGAGGAAATGCGGTTCATCATCGAGACTTGTGCACCGCTGATCTTCTCCGGTTCATGATCAGGATAATTACCAGTCACCAATGTCATCAGTTTTGAAAACCTATTCGCATTGTTTAACAACCACGAATCTTCATCCGACACCTCACCCCATCTCGGTTTACCTTCACCCGCGTCGTATTTCATTATCTTCTCTTCCACGAGATCCAAGTATCTCTCAGTGAATTCAGGAATCTCAAAGTTGTGCGCATTTCCATCGGTTTTTAGTCTCCTGGCGAATTGGTCAATCTCTTGAGCAAGTTTCTCGAGGCTTGTCGGAGTAGACGCGGCGGCTTCTTCTTTCTTATGCTCCTCCTCCGCCTGACCATGCCGCGTCGGGGACAACGGGTTGGCTTGGGCGGCGGCACCGTCATGTTTAGCACCGGGTGGATGCAGCGTGTCACCAGCGTTGTTATTATTCTCCATGATGAAGGTAGTTAGTTACGGAGACGACGGTTATGTTTTACTCCTCGGCGAAATAGATAAAAGAGAAAAGAAAAAGTGTTTACAAGTGACAAATGCGTATGCTGAGGAGAATCACACGTTTGTCTTCTTTTGATTTAAGAAAATAATATAATAATTGAATAATTGTTTCTGTGGGTTGAGTGGTTGACCGTTGACGTTACTTTTTTTTTTCTCCTACGTCGTTTCGTTTGTGCTTCTCACTAACTACGGTTCGTTGAATTGATAGGGATGGACAGTGAGAGAGAAAAAGAGAAATGGACCTTTCCGCTTTTATTATTGCCTTGTTTGTCGGAGGCGGTGCGTAATGCGCGCCACTCACCGCAACGAGCGGGTTCGGATCTCAATAATAAGACGCTATTCCGGGTCGGATCCAAACCCGATAAATCTCGATGCTACGCGTTATGCCAAACAAAGAGTGATTGAGATTTGAGATACCACTTCAGATCCGGCTTAACAGGGAGCTGAGTTCGCTGAACTTGATAACTTCCAAAAAAAAAATATCGAAATTGAACTGACAAAGATAGAGATAGATAGAGAGAGAGAATGAGATATGGCGGAGGTAGAAAGAGGCGAATGCTGTTGCAACCGTTTCTGGTTCTGTGTGCGACGGTGACCAGTGTGGGATTGTTGATGCTGGCGCTGAGGCCGTTGGATCCTCCAATCACTGTCGATTTTCCTAGGGATGTCAAACTCGGAGATTCAGACAGCTCGAGCTCCGATGACGGGGGCACGGGCTTCGTCCGAGATAAACCGTGCGCAACGGTGGAGGAAATGGGGAAGGATTTCGAAAATGGTGTTGTTGGGAAGGAAACGCTAAGAGTGAGGAGAATTATCGAGGATCACTTCGTCCTGAACGGTGCTTCCCTGTTCTGCGTTTGATTTACCATTTCTGCTGCTTATCAGTTGTTTCTTTGAGTTTCTCTGTTTTGAGTGATGAATATCAATTGTTTCAAAGTTTCTCTTTTAAGGCGTGGAGGATTTAAATGAATATAAGGCGAGCTTGTTGGTACTTGGTAATGTCGTGTCCAAGTTTCAGTTGTTTGTTTTGATTGAAGGTGCCACTTTTCTCAGAGCGGTCTAAAGGTCTCTTGTTGTTTGACGACAGATTATGGATGGTTTTGATACTTCGTAGTTTTTGTGTTTGAGTATAGTGTGCCATTTTGGGTTTTAAGTAATTGTTCTGTTTTCTAGTAAGTCATTATTGTCAGTGTAGTTACACTTACATCTAATGTAACAAATGCATTATATTTCAGTAAAAACTTATTGACACATTTCTAATGTTTTCAATCATCATACATCTAGTTTACTCTCAAGCAATTGCTCAGCTGTGAAAGTATGTACTTGCTTGTTTATGGATCATTTATGACTAGTAATTATCTAATCTATTTTTTTCACTATTCAATTTTACATCCTGTTTTTTTCTGAAAATCATCTCAATTTATAATTTTGCACCTCTCAGTGAAATTCAATGCATAAATGTGTGAATAGGAACCATGTGCTTCTGCAAAAACAGTTCTTGAATCAGAAGATGTTGAAACTTTTGTTACAGGTGCTTCGAGAATCAGGGATTTGCCACCGGAGCAGTTCTGTAGTCATGGATTTGTTCTGGGAAAGACTGCAGAGGCAGGTTTTGGGAACGAAATGTACAAGGTCTTAACTGCTGCAGCACTGAGTATAATGTTAAACCGGTCCTTGATCATTGGCCAAACCAGGCATATTGGTTCTTTCCCAAGCCTTTCTTTTTCATTTTTAAGAGTTAACATTTTTTTGATGGATGCATGAAGTCCTAACTAGTAGTTTATTTTAGGGTTGGTTTGGTGGTGTCCCTTTAATAAAGGGGCTCTGAACTCGGACTATTTCTGCATGAAAAATTCTATAGAAAACTGATATCTGAATCACTTACCCTCAGTCTTAAGGAGATAATTTAACTACCTTAAGAGCATTTACTGGCTATGCTTGTTATATAAACGTGTTAATTTTTTAAGCTTGTCTTGATTTCTTGTTCCAAAAACAATTTCGCAATAGTTGAATGGAAACCTATCTTTGTCATTTGACACATAGATGTGTTTACAACCACTCAGATATGAAAACCTAGTTGTCTACCATTAAAGGATTTGTGAAACTGCTTTGGTCTTGCAATTTATTGTCTGTATTTGTCTTTCCTTTATCTGATTTCCACCTTGGTTGTATATTTCAGAGGCAAATATCCTTTTGGGGATTACATTTCTTATTCCAACTATACTTTTACAATGAATGAAATAAAACATCTGTGGAGAGAAAATGGTTGTGGAACCAAATATGGGAGGCAACTGGTTATGAGGACAGATGATTTTGAAAAGCCAGCTCAAACAAATGTTCTCTGTAGCAATTGGAAGGAATGGAAGCAACCTATCATTTGGTAAAGTGACATGGTTTTTCTACTTGTTAGTCTTTCAAGCATCATGTAATGAGTATGGACCTTATATTTTAGGTTTCAAGGAACCACAGATGCCGTGGCAGCTCAATTTTTCTTGAAAAATATACACTCTCAGATGAGGAAGGCTGCTTTTGATTTATTTGGGGATCCTCAAGTCCTGGGATCTCAACCAAATGTATTTGGAGAGATCATGAGGGTTCTCGTATCCCCTTCAAAAGATGTTGAGGCAGCTGTCAATTGGGTCATTGGTGGTGGGGAGAATCCTGACATCTCATTGCATATGCGGATGCTTATGAATAGGTAATACATAATTAAACTCTAATATCATTGCATGAGGAATGAAGCTGGTGAGGCATACTCTTATATGGTCATATTTCTTGTTATGTATTTACCTGCTCAATAAACTATTAAGTTAGCTATGTAGTAGCTTTAATAATAAGAATTGAAAGTCAGAATCTATCTAATAATTGCATTGGAAAATGAAATCAAACACTGCATAATTAATTACATATAAATATCCCACATTATATACAAACATATTAGACCATCTCCAATTGGAGTTTCTTAGGAGTTCTTTATCAATAAAAACATTATTTTAGAATGGATCCCACAAATATGGATTCTTTAAAATTGAAGAGAGTTACTTATATAAAGAACTTTCTTAATTTTAAGGAATCCATGGTTGTGTAATCCACATTATAATGTTTTTATTGATAAGGAGCTCTTATAAGAACCTTTTATTGGAGTTACTCTTAGAAGTTAAGCTTGCATTTGATATTCCTTCTCAACTTTTTCTATTTCAACATGAATTAAGTTATAATTTTGAATAGCAACTAGTTGGCTTTGGTTTGGGATTGGTATCATTATTCTTGTTTCTTACCCCCACCCCCTCCTATACCCACACAAGAATACTGACCCTATATACATGTGTATAATGCTCATTCTCTTTTTCCCCTTTTTAATCAAACA
This sequence comes from Vigna angularis, assembly GCF_016808095.1. Lineage (NCBI taxonomy): Eukaryota > Viridiplantae > Streptophyta > Magnoliopsida > Fabales > Fabaceae > Vigna > Vigna angularis. The sequence goes on along the minus strand of NC_068971.1, from coordinate 31,138,450 downwards.
CGTCTATATCTTGTTTGTGGTCTTCACTTTGGCACTTATATATAGTTATATTATAAGTGTGTATGATAGCCAATTGATTTCGACATCAAGGCAATATCTGTTTTTCTTTCTAAGACATTGTTCAAAAGCTATGCCATTTAAAAGGGTATCAGAATATGTGAAACATATGCAACAGTCAAACCTATTGTTGGACACATTTTTGCCACTTTCTCATACACATATCTGAACCTCTCTTCATGACTAATTACTAGTTTTAGGTAATACTATTAATGTTAGTGTTGTGTCAAGTTGGAGTTGGTACTTCATAACTAATTACTAGTTTTAGGTAATACTATTAATGATCGTTATTCTAATTAGCTGTTTTAAGGTAAAATAAACTTGATATTGATGATGTAAGGGGACAAGGTTATGATCATGGGCGCAATATGAAGGATGAAAATCAAGAAGTGCAACAAAGATTGTTGAAAGTAAATCTTATAGCATTTTATATATCATGTAGATGCCATAATTTGAACTTAGTTTTATGTGATATGGGATTTATGTTCGAGATATCAATGAGAAAGTAGAATTGAAAGTGTGAATACAATAAAATTTCAAGCACCAAAGTTGACATATCATTTGATTCAATTACCAAAATCTTGTGAACATCTTAATTTAAAAAGTGAAGTTGTGTTTAACAACTAAGGAGATTCAAAATTTTGAATTTTTTTAGGAATGAATATTTGGTATGATATTTTGTTTGCTATTAATTCTCTTAGTGAGATTCTACCATTTGGTGATAGGTATATGAATATAGATAATTTAAGAGGCCTTATTTATTGTTTATTTAAAATATTGTGGGGAAATGGATTTGCATTGACTTTGTTCTCTACCAAAAAAATGGCCATTGAAATGAACGTAAAGCTGAAATTTCGTGAAAGACGAATAATCTTTAGAAAGTCATAATTTGATGAAAATGTTATGAGATGGCACTACACATTATGTTTAAGAATATTTTTCTATTGAATATTTTCTTGACATATCAGAACAATCTATTTCTTCTACTGAAACTTGATTTAAATAATTTTTACAGTATGGAATCATTTTTAATTTTATTTGAATCTAAAAAATTTAAATCTTTAAATGAGAAAATGAATTACAAAAATATTATCTTAATCTTAAACAGTTTTCTAGTTTTAGTGAACATTCAGATATTAATTATCTTGATTTGTTTTTAGAATTGAAGTATTAGGAGTATCCATAAGAATAGTAACAAAATTGGATTATTTGAACATGCCGAATCTAAATAGAGTCTCACTTGTAGACATTGAAACAAGTGAGAGTCTTAACAAATTAATTGATGCTTATTTAATTAATTTGAGATCTTTGTTTATAAATTAATATATAATAATCATATGATAGTCAATGAAAAAATTGTTTATGGAGACTCAACCTATCTTTTTATATTTATTTTTATTCTTTTCAAAACCACCATTTTACTATTTTTATGCTTCTAACATTTCTGCAGATTCCTATAAGTGCTGTTTTAAGTGAGATTTTTACTTGAATTTGTTGAGAGATGACTTGGGTTAACTAACTCTATCTATACTCTATTTTGTTCAATTTTCTGTGCAGCTGAATACTTGGTATGTGTACTAGGCGAATGGTGCAGTGGTGCATTGCACTAGACGATTGACTTTTATTTGATTGTAAAAACACCTGCTTATAAAGTATTATTAACAATAACAGTAACTGTTGAGAAAAGTTTCTTTAAATTAAAATAGCTTAAATCATATCTTAGATTAACAATGTTATAAGATAGATTGAATGGATTAATCATCCTATCTCTTTTAAGCGAAATGTTAGAATTGCTTGATTATAAAACTTTGATCTAAAAAAGCTAGAATATAAAGATTTGTAATTCATATTATATTAAATTTCTATAAAAGCTTTTGCCTTAGCTCCAAAACTTTTATACACGGCCTGCCAAGAAGTCAAACAAAATATTGCTAGGTAGCAAATTTGTTTCCATTACCTTATGCTAATATCCCTATCTCTTTGAAACCTGAGTAGTGTGTGTCCATTCAGCTACCAGGCAAGTACGAAGAAAAGGTCTAAAGAATACATTTTAGATGCATAGACTCTCTGGCTGTTGAGGCACCCAAACGCCGTCTATTATGATATTTCTGTTTGAAGATATCAAATAATATAGCCTCTTGAATGGCATATCAGTAACTTCAAATATACGAATATCACAAAAACCAAAAAACATAAAACGAAAGGCCTAGCCTTATAATAAAATAGCTTTGCATGCATATCTGACGCACTATCTATGTACGCACTATCTACGTAACATACCGAGTTTTCTGTTCATTCTTTTTTGGGGGGATAGGAAGGAAGTTCAACCTTCTCGCAGGATGTTCTTGACTGATTGATGCTTTTTCTGTCATTTTTAAAAGGTCCATCAGAGCAGTACAGGCTGCATTACATTGCATAAAAAAAGCCTTAGAGAGTCAGCACCTAATGTCAAGACCAAAGGTGGTTGTGGTGTCAGATACACCTACTCTTGTTGAAAGTATTGTGCCCAACATTAGCGAATTCGCACAGGTAAGTTCTCAGTTCATGGTGTGAATCTTTTTTGGTACAACAAATCACTAGTAACAATGGAAATTACTGCTTTGAAATTAGAGCTGGCTATCTGTTGTAGTAAATAAATTTTCTTCATTATTGCTTACTATCTGAACATGATGCAACTTTTTGGACCAGGTTATTTATTTTGATTATAAAAAGTTCAAAGGAAATGCCTTTGAAGATTTGCCCAAGAAAGATTTTAGAGTGAAGGATTGGGGTCCAGCACCCAGATGGGTTGCTTTTGTGGATTTCTTTCTTGCATCTCGTGCCAAATATGCTGTTGTCTCTGGGGCTCATCGTCGTGTTGGAACTACGTATGCTCAGTTAATCGCTGCACTGGCTGCAACACGGAATCTGGGTAAATGCACTGTACTCACTATATTTTGTTTTAATTTGTTTCTTCAAATATACCATTGAAGCATCTGCAAACTGTTATGTTCAGGAGAGAACTCGACTGGTTCAAGTTTTTCTTTTTTGAGCAGTTTCCAGAGTAATATTTTGACGGAAGGTTTAAAGAATCAAATTGGGTGGGGCCATGTGTGGAACAGATATGCTGGACAGTTAAGTTGTCATAATCAGACCAATCAATGTGCTTTCACACCAATTCTCCCTCCCGGTTGGTGGGACGGCCTGATGCAGTCTCCTATTCCAAAGGATATTAATCGTCTTGCTGCCTATGGCATCACACTGTCTGTTCTTGGCACAGTTGATTTCGATTCCCTTCAAAATCACTGTAGTTCAAGGAAAAATGTTGAGAGAACCATCACTTTCAATTTGTAGCCTTTGCAAGTCACATATTGTATTCTTTACGGTATTAAACATAATAATTTATTAGTATAGAATTTATTGCCTCATTCTTTTTGTTTTCTTTTTTACTCCATCTTTTTATCAATTTAAATGTAGTCATACAAGTTTTATACCTGTAAAAATGTATTTTTTTTAGTGTTTAAGCTGTTCACTGGCTAAATGTAGAAAACGAGTAAACGAAAAAAATGTGACTCGGTTAGATTTATTTTTAGTCTAGGATGATGAGCATAGTACAAATCTTTAACATTCCATGAAGTTAGTAGTCACTTCTGAACCTTTGGATGTTCAGAAGTCATTAGTGCTGTATAGTGTATTTAGGCTTTGTTATTTTGAGATGATTTGGGGAGATGATTTGGGAGAGATAATTTGAATGGATTTGAATAGATTTGAGAGTAATATTTTTGTTGTTTTTTTGAGTGGATTTGTGGGTAATTGAGAGTAGATTTGAGAGTAAAGTTTGTAAAAATTAGTGTAGGATTTGATTGATAGGACAGATTTAAAAAATTTGTTTAATTGATATAAATTAAAGATTATCAAAATGTCCCTAGTTATTAAAGTAATATAAAGTGATATTTCTTAATGTTATATTTAATTATAAAAAATGTTTATAAAAAGTAAAAAATTAAAAATAATTAATAAAATTAATTTTTAAAATGTAAAAAAATTAATAATTATTTAAACAATACCATATTTTAGCTTAGTATAATTTTAAGATTAAAAAATTAAAATATACTTTTATTTTGATGATAAAAGTTTAAATAGAAAACCTATACTTTAAAATAATAGTTTATTTAATTAAATAAAGTCATTTTTTCTTAATATAATTTTAAAATAAGTAGTTATGCCTTATATTTGACACAAAAAGCGCTTCGGTAGAATCCAACACTACACTTAAGAATCCAATATACTTTCAAACGTTAATATTATCGTTTTTTTTATGATGCAAGACTGCACATTGTCTTGGAATTTTTAATAATGGTACAAGGCATATAAGTCATTTACTCATAAATTAGTATAAATCCTTTCGAAATGGAGAGATGGTCTGAAGAGTGAAATTTGTGCAAATCATTGCTTTTCTATCGTTGCATATCAGCACAAGCGAACACGATTTTTTCGTAAATCCATTTTCCCTAATTCACGTAAACAGGAAATTTCTTTCATCCGAACACAGCATTAGAGATAGATTAAATAAAATAATTAATTAGAGATAGATTAAATCAAATAAAATAAATTTTGCATAAATATAGATAAATTAAATGAAACAAATAAAAAGAATTAGTGTATAATCAAAAATAAATTAAATAAAAATAAATGAGATCAGTGTAATTAGACATAAATAAAATAAAATAAATATATGACTAATGCATAAATAGAGATAAATTAAAATATTATAAATATAAATAATGAGGATAACAATTAAAAATAAATAAAATGAAAGTAAATAAAATAAATATATAATTAAAAATAAATAAAAGTTTAATAAAATTAATATAAGAGTTTAATCTTCCCCTCTTAGCTTATTAATTTGAGTAATACCTTAAGAATTAGTTTAAATTATTAAAATTTCTTAGATTCGCTTATCCAAACTTTTTTTCTCTTTTCGTTTTTCTCTCATCTTATTTCACTACTATCTTTTCTTTCATTTCATATATTTATGAATTAGTTTTTTATTTTAAAATTAATTATTTTTTTAAAATCGTTATTACATTCATCAAATTAATCGTGACTAAATTCCTTTAAAAAAGCATTTCAAAAGGAAGGCAACAGCAATTTCATTCATGTATCTGAGGTACCAAAGTTTAATTTTAACATTTTGTCCTTTCACATAATATTAATTGAAAAAAAAAAGTAATAAAAAGGTGGAGAAAAAATGACATTGTGAAATGAAAGAAGTTGGGTGTCAAAAGTTAAACAAAAGCGTAAAATTTTACCGCACAACGCTTCAATTTAGGGTAGGTTTAATGAACAATCTGGAATGTGTTTTTGTTAAGGATTGTCCGAGTACTATTCAAGCCAGCATGAAGATTCAAAAACGTCAAATGTGAAAGATATTGATGATTTAATAAAAAAAGGTTTGAATGGGAGTCCGTCAGACATCGTCCATTTCGTGCCAAACATGGTGTTGTCTCTGAAGAACAAACACCATGGGATGTAAAGGTAGATTGTGAGACAACTTCTGATTATTATGCATTACCAACAATAAGAAACTTCAAACTAAAAATACCCTTATACATGTATAAGGTGTGAAGTTTGAAGAAAAGGTTACAGAGTACACTCATCAAAAGGTCTACGGGTTACCTATAGCCCTCTCGTTGTACGTCAAATCAATTTTTAAATTTCTATTAAATTATTAAATATCTATATATCCTCTTTACAATATCCATATTTATTATTTCTATTTTATCCTTTCTAATATAATTATTTATTAATTTTTTAAAATATTATAGACAATTTTATATATTTAAAAACAATTTCTCTACACTTAATAATTAGTTAACAATTTCTTCTTTTGTTAATTTTTTATAAATCATCTTTTTAACAATTTTATTTTTATTATTAATATTGATAATATTATTTATGACAATATTAATATTAATTATACTAATAAAGTAATTTAAAGAATAATTTTTTAATTTCTAAATATATAATTATAAGATACCTTCTTTTTGTGTACACATTTGTTTTTTTTGTTTTTTTTATTTTTAATATAATTATTTATTGATTTTTTAAAATATTAATGGATAGTTTCATAAGTTAAACAACAGTTTCTATCTCCCGCGAACATTTAACAATTGATTTAATAATTTTACTTTTTTATTCTTAATAAGTCATAAGTTTTAATAATTTTAGTTTTTATTATTAATATCAGTAATATTATTTATGACAATATTAACATTGATAATTGTTTTTATCCAATTAAGTTTCTTTATCTAGATCAGTTTAAATCTATATTTTTTGAAACAATATTCACATATTATAACTAATCTCAATAGTTGGTATTATGATTATTATTTATCATGATGTATCATTATGTTACTATTAATAGCATCGAACTTTTTTTTAAGGCTATTCATCCTCTATAAAAGTCAATGCTCTAAGTAACAAATTTTTTTGAAGAAATCTATATAAAAAAGATTGCATAAGAGAAGAATAAGAACAAAATTTGTTATTGTTCTTACGTTATCAACATTCTCTCTCACTAACATCATCTAGACATTCGTTTTGAAAAAAAATTATTACAAATTTTTAGATATTCATCGTATTGAAAATTTATTCTCTCTACAACTCAACCATCATTCCTTTATTTCTTTGAATTTCCATAGGACTTATATAAACATTATATATTTGTTCTTAAAATCAAGTAAGTGAAGAAAAAATAGTATAAAAATTAGAATACGTGGTCTTAAATTATAAGTTGATCTTTCCTATAAAAGAAATCGAAAATCACAGTTGTGAACGACAACAAATATTAAAAATGTCATCAAATTTATGTTATTAATATTTTACTTATATTTTCTTTATTATAGAAAAATAAGTAATTTAACTAACTAAATAAAATATTTTTAATTTGTTATTCCTTGTTACGAACTTAATTTCCATTTTTTGTCCTTTCTTATAACTTGAGCGTTGAACAATAATTCAAATTGAACAAATTTTATCTTTTTATCTCTCTTACAATTAGACTTGATTTTGAATTGTTTTTTTTCATTGATCAAAATGAAAATATCTTAGATATAATTTAAGTTGATGAGAGGCACTTTATTTAAAGAAACATAGAAAGTTCATGAAAGCACATGAATGTAATATGGAAATATGAAAGTTGTCTCTTTGAATTTTGATTGTGGCGATAAACACCACCATTCGAAGACTTTTTAATCTCTTTTAGAATTCGAACATATTCTTTTTGTTGCAACGAGTAATACTGAATTGCTTCTGCACCAACTACACTCTCTTTTCTCATATGAGTTGCAATTGATATCACATTATTAGTAAATAATGCCAAAACAACAATAAGTATAATTGTTTTGGGAGAATTCATATGCAAATTTGCCATCTCCTACAACAAACTATAAGAAAAAAATATAGGTGACTTCAAAGAAAGATAAGTTGGCTATATATATACTATCAATTTAATTCTACTTACGGTAGGTGTGTCATTTCCTATTTCATGATCAAACAGTTTAAGAAAATTTGAATACCACGTCCTATTTTGGAATTCAATATAATTTGGCTTGTTTAGATGCTTTCCAATACCATCTATTGTTTTAGAGATTTATTAAAGTGGCGATAAAGTTTAAAACAAATAATTAGTTTAATACAATAAATTTCATAATATTTTATTTTTAATATAGTAAAAAACTTATAATTTTAATTTTGTTAATTTTATTTGAATTATGTTAATGATTAAGATAATTAAGACACATATTTTACCTTTAATAATTATTACATGTGTTTATGTTATAGAAAAACTAATCTCAGTATGTAATTTGCATGTTAACATTAGTTTTATCTTTAATAAATATGTGTATCGTATGATTGTTTGGCCAGCTATAGTTTAGACGATTAACTATAGTTCAAGTGGTCAATCAACAAGCTCAATTAATCGTCAAACAGGTCAGCCAGTCATGAATCGGTTTGGATAGTTACCTACAGTTTAGAGAGCAAACCAATGAACTTGACTTATTGACCATACACTGACTCGAATAGTCAAGCACCAACTCAGTAAACAGGTCATTAAGCTGGTGTTAACCACCAAATAGGTCGACCAATCATATACTAGCTCGAATGACTAATTAAGCACCAACTTGGTGAGTAGCCCACCAAGCCCGATCGACCACCAAATAGACCAGCCGATCATGCACCAACTTGAATAAGTCATCAATTTAGAGAATAGACCATAAAGCCTAGATGATCACCAAACACACTGTTTAACCTTTAATTGGATTGATCACGATGGATAAAATAGATTTACCCTAATACTAATCAACTTAAGAATAAAGTATAATTACTCACAATTGAAGTTAATGTTAATAAAAAAACTCATCATGAAACCTATAAATAAAAGTTTGAGATAAAAAGGTAGGTTAAATGCATTAACTGTTACATTAATTGTTATTTGTCAAAGATTGAAGTCACTGTAACATTAAAGAACCTTATGAAGATATCATCCAACTAATTTACACGCACAAAAAATCACTTACTAAAATAACAACCAAACTTTAAACAATATAACAAAACTCAAATAATTGACTGATAATCAAAACAATACTATGAGATTTATTAAAGTCAAAGTAGGTGTTCAATTATCTCCACTAAAATTATAATTTTTCTTTTTTTAGTATAAACGAAATATGTTCATATTTATTATACTTAATCCACTGTTTACTGTAAAATTTAAAGAAATGATAAAAACACCACATTCATTTTCGGAATATTTTGAAAACACGTCTTGTTTAACAACTTTATAAGACTGACACAATTTATTTTCAAATTTAATATACATTTTGACTTGTTTTGGATTTATTTTCAATACCACATCTGTTTTAGAGTTTTATTAAAGTGATGATAAAATTATCACATTCAATTTTAGAATATTTTGAAAACCACGTCTTGGTCTGAAACTTTAAAAAAAATATCATATTTATTTTGAAATTTAATATATAATTCGACTTGTTTAGATTTTCTTCCACTACCACATCTTGTTTTCTGGTTTCTCTTTTTAAAAAATGTATGATATACAGTATATATCGGACGTTAACACTCAAAACCGTTAGATCCATCCATTAAACACCGTTCGATTCCTTTGCTACGAGTCATAAATAAGAATAATTATATGGAATGGGTGAAGGAAATCGTCTTTTCATTTTTTGTCAAAATACGTTGTAAAAAAAATAAGAATACTTGGTCTACTTTTCAAAATTCATTTGATGTATTATTAGTCTGTGAGTTTTATATAAATTATGATTTACAGTTAATTTTAAACATATAGTGAAGATTAGAATTATTCTAAAAAAACATTAATGTATAATAATACTGGTTAATAATATGACTGCCATAATATATAATATAAAATGATAAATGGTGATAAAGTACATAAAAGCAAAATGACAGTTAAAAAAACCAGAGATGCAATGAAGAGAAAAAATAAATAAGGATAGCAGAAGTAAATAGAAAAATTGTGAAATGAAAAGGAGGGTACAGTGTGAAATTACGAGGCTAGGAGGGAAGCTAAGTTAATAATGTTTAGAGTGAAATCCTCTTATCTTATTGCCGTGTTTCAAAATATGCGATAAAAAATATCTTCTGTATTTCCGGTGGATCAGGTTAGTTTCTTCCAATTTTATTTTTTTTAATATGTTCTTCAGGTTTGAATGATTCTACAGGGCATTCGTGATAATTCTAGTATTCAGAGACACTGTTCCACACATGGCCCCAACAAACAATTTGGACAAATGAGTGTCTCTTCAGTGATATGTTTGAAGAAATTAAAGAAAGCAAACAATGGATGTAATTGGAACACGACGATGAGCTCCAGAGACAACACACCATGTTTGCCACGAGATGCAACAAAAATAAAAATCCACAAAGCCAATCCATCTCCTTCCTCTAAAATCTTTCTAGGCCAAACCTTCCAACATCTTTCCTTTCAACTTTTCATAATCAAAATAAATAATCTCATCGAAAGCATCTTCAGATTGAACTATTCACCATGCAAACAGCTAATATAGTCCCACATCAAAAGAGATATGAAAAGAAAGTACATTTATAAATGCCAAGTTGAGAAGCTTGACCACGACCTTACTTGAACAGGATCTGTTCTAAAGGCTCGTACCTCTGTATCCTTAAGTTCTAAGGAGACAGGAATTGAAGTCTGGTGGATGAATTATGATCCTGTGATCAGAGCGTGATTAACGGTAGTGTGGGCTTTGTCTCTGGACGATAACCATCACCAGCTGTAGATGATCGTTCCCTGACTTCTCAAGTTGGGGATGGTCACAGGGTTGTCTGACAGACTCCCATTCAAAACTGGTTTTTTATTTTACATATATCTCACATTTTTATGATAACTTTTACCTTTACCATGGTGAGATGCTGAATGTATAGAGGACTTTTATCCATAAATAAACATATTTACGAGGGGCTATAATGTCAAAATGTTCTAATTCTTTGCCACATACCAAGTTTTTGCTGACGTTTCTTTGTGATGTTTCTGGCAGAACATATATATATATATATATATATATATATATATATATATATATATATATATATATATATATATTCTCTTTTCTAATTAGAAATTTTTGTTTTAAATATTAGACAGTCTATTTTTTTAATTATTAAGATTTGTAAAAGTTCATTTTAATCTCAGTTTCTTGTCTAATGATATAAATTAGTGATTCAACACAAATTATTTGTCTGGGTCACCTTCTTATGCAGTGGGTTTGAGGTAAAAAAATTAAAATTTAACATTATCACAAAGAAATTATTCCCTTTGTATGGAATGTGTTTGTTTTAACTTCTATGCTTTCATATTTGTATTTTAAAAAACTAATTAAATTGAAAATAAAGTCTAATGAAATATAATAATTTATTCACTAAATCTATATTTATTCAGAAAATAAAAATCTGAATCTTTATTAAAGAGAAGAGAGTATGAAATTACAAAATTTAGAGAAGTTGTAGGAAGCCTATTCATATGATACACAGTAATGGTAAAACTAATCTCAACCATGTTTCATTTCAACAACAGTACTTTGATGATGCATATGAAGAAATTTGTAAAGGGTCTACATTCTCCACCCCAATCAAATTGAACATGTTTAACATTGGAATTAAGTTGTAACTCAACCATTGGTTTAAAATTTTGGAAAATAATCAATGTTTCATAACTGGTAACTAGTAACTCTAAATCTAATTGAAGAACAGTACAAGCAGGAATTGATCTAAGTTTTATTATTTAAACAATCCCTTTTCAACAATTAATCCAATATAAACTTAATGAATAAAACATCTTCTGACAGATAACTGATTGAAAAGAATAATAAAAACTGTTTGTTTTTCAAGCCATGGATTGTATTTGTAACACAAGCATTATGGAATTATACATGGTATGCAATGTTCCTACTTAAAAGTAGAATGGCAAGAGCACTAGAGTGGTAACAAAGAGTAAAGATTTATGTCATGGCGAATCTGTCTCATTAAGTTTCTCATCCTAACACACCAACTACATTTAACTCAAGCATCAAGATAAGTTAGAACAATTCCCCTTGGTCAATCATTGATTTCCTCCAGGATATTTCATGTCACTAGCCTTCAGCCACCGAGAGATAGAGAGGTGCAGTAACTTCCACAGGTGCAAAGGCTAATTAATTGCATAATACAACTTCAAGCAACACCAAACAATTTCTTCTTAGAAGCAGAAGGCCTAAAACACACTAACAAACACCTTGCAAATGCCTACAACCCCATATTGCAAGTGATTTTGGCGTAGACTTACCACATGAACAATGTAATATTTTCTTTTATCATGACTGTAAAATCAAATCTTCCAGGTCCCTTCGGCCATGCTATTTGGCTACACACGACGATTGTCAAGTGTCAAACTACTACTGCTGTCTCCGCCGACACGGTTTGGTTCCCCAACCCTGGTTGCCAAAGCCAAAACTTCAGGGGACATGTCCCAGCTTCCACTTTTTCTTCCCCAGCTAGATCGCCGAGGATGCATTCCAGCACGGTCTGTGTCATCAACTGTTGTCCTGATTTCAGGAGACAATTCACCATCCTTTACAGCCACACGGTCATTGCTCAATTGAGCTTCAGAATCCTCAATTCCAGCACCCATGTCCCATACTGTTTTCCTTCCCATTTCTATGTCCTCCCCAACTTTCCCCATGTTTTGGTTCATATAGCCTCCACCCACTGATCGAGTAGGTAATGCTGGTTCTTTTGGCACTGTTGCCCTGAAATTGTTCTTTGACGGGGGAATGCTGATGCAGAATATCTCTTTGAAATTATTCAATACTCCTTTGTTATATGGATTGGCTCGCCGATCATATCGGTATCTGAAGTTTTCATAAGTAGTCTGCAAGAGTAAAGGAGCCAACATCATGCTGTACACATCTGAAAACTAGCTTACATCTAAAGCATGTGGATTAAAAAGAGCAGTGCTTACCTGATTGGTACTAATCAAATATAAATGGAAGGCAGTGAGGCCTCCTACAAACCACATTGATATGAAGGTGTAAATTATTAACACTATAGAGGCTGGAGTTTTTATCATTGCCTTCCAAATTGTTTTCTCTTCTGCCGCCATAATTCTTACAATATAGACCCAGCAAAATGCAAAAACATATATACATAGTAGCGTAGTTGAGAAGACAAACATGAAGAAGAACCGATAATTACGCTGCATAACAATGTGCAAACAATTATATTCAAGAATGACACAAAACAAATGATAACTGAAAAGTAATCCCGAGAAAAATAAATAATGATATCGAGGAAGTCATAAAAAATGAACACAAGTTCAAGCTGCAAACTTAAGAAAATAATCGAGGGGCTATTGTTTTTAGTTTATTGGAGGCAAGGGTAGCACTCCTCCTGTCTAATATCAATAAATCACACATCGCTTGTCACCATTTGCAACATGTTCTGAACCAAAGAATAGGAAAATTAGCCTATATTCCCTGTAATACATTTGTATGATCAGTTTATGAGGCACGAAACTATAGAGGATACATTTTGAAGAGAGATTTTCCATGACAGGACAGAAATTTGATAGGTTCACTAGTTAAGAGAGTTCCTGTTAGTTCGCATATTGGAGTTGAGAGAGTAAGAGTTAATAAGGTAGGAGTTGAATTGCCTATAAATAAGAAGGTTTGAGAATGAGAGGAGTTATCTGTGAATTTGGGAACTGTGGGAGAAAATCTGGTCTCTTAAATACCTAACACTGATTAAAGATCACCCACCAAGTTAACACTTTATTTATAGCTAGATTATATCATGAATTACCAACTATAATAAACTTGAAAGTAAAATTAAACTAAAGCTAGATAGAATTTAATAAATTTATAAAACGAGTTTTATCAGGAGAAATCATGTATAAAATGCAATTATGAACAATTCAATAAGTTCAAAGCTGACTCAGAAAAGTCTGTCACCATTAATAACGAGATCAAGTTACTGTTCCCCAAAACATTCTGGGAATAAAAAGAAAAGGAAAAAGAAAAAGAAAACACTTAGGTTAGGAGACAAGAGATCCAACTTACCAGTCCAATACACTGTCCAACCCAAGGACAGTGATGATCAAACCTTTCCACACAATTATTACAGATCGAGCAGTGTGAGCAACGAGGAGGTCTGTAGAGCATGCAAGTATCACAATACTTGATCTTAATAGGGATGCCATTGACCTCAACCTCCTTAAAGCGAGGCAACCGCAGTTGAGGAGTCTGTCCAGCACCAACATCTAGATTACTGTCCAAACCTTCAGGCTCTGGAGGATGTGCATTGCGCGGAATTATGCCTGGATCTCGGCCAGATGTTAACAAAAGAAGAACTAAGACCTGAAAATATTGAAGCATCAGCATAGGTTGGAGAGAACATATTTTAGGTGCAAACTATGATAAATTAGTGATATGCCTCTATCATATGACATAAGTACCAAACAACAAATAAGTAATAAACAAGAAGTTGATTGCTGGAAACAAAGCATATCACTTTGGTAACTAGTAAGCCAGACATGAACATAAAGAACTAGAATCTAGGTGTAGGTCTGTAGCATATCAAAATTCACCGTTTGTTGGAGCCTAACAAGTTTATGGGCTGAAAGAGCCATTGGTCCATGAAGGGCATCTGACACCTAAGGTATGGACGGTTTATGTGCACAAAAGAAGGGAAATCCTGAAGCTGAGGTGGCAAGAGTAAATGGAGAGGTTGATACATAAGGAGCTAGTATAGCAGAGAGGTTGTTAGATGTGGGAGAGTATTTTTTGTTATTTAGTCTGATGAGGCAAAAGGGAAGAGGGTGATTATGTGATTTTCTGTTATAGGAGATATCCTCTGGGCAATTGGAGGTTTCCTCCTTGTGTAGTTTCCTTTTAATTGCAAATAACATCCAATTCACAGTAACTTCATTTTCTCTGTTCACTTTTATCACTATTTTTTGGTTTGTTACACCTTTCAAAATAAATTCTTCGCATGTAAGAAATACAATTTTCACTTAACAAAAAGCACCATCTGTACTAATTTTGGTCCTTCAAACGCTATATTTCATTATAGCCTCTAGAAAGTTCAAGTTTGATATGTCACTAACAACAATAGTAGAGATGGTCCACCCAAACATTAATCAAACAAAGATAAAATTGCCTAAACCAAGTGTACTATAACATGCTACCTTACATTGCATAAAATGAATACTGTCAACGACAACTGCATTAATCCTACAAGATCCCTCCACATTGGCTCCCTAAATCCTATAGTTATAATTTTCCAGATACACAAGTCATTTAGCCATGTAAAGTTGTAGATGTATTATGGTATTACCATTGCAAGCCACAGTCTAAACTATAATCAAGACATTGATGCATCTACAGTCCACCACCATAACACTAGACTATATGGCATATTACACAATTTTCTTGATAAAATTTCGTTATTTTTTAATACCAAGTGAATCCATTATCTAAGCTAGAAGACAAATGAATAGAATCACACAAAAGGAAAAGGTGTACAAGCATAAGATTTTCTTTTCAATGAACGGACCAAAGAAAATGGAGATTTGAAGAAACTTTTGACAGGGAAGCTACCTCAGAATCCCAAAACTGCCTCTAAAAATCTTTCTTTTAAATTGCATTTCACACAGGTCACCGTCATGGCCAGATTACATATGGAGTAGGCTTCTATGTGTGTGTGGCCATCAATCTTTGATGTTTGTGCCTATAGCTAGGAGAACTTCTTTTGATAAGTTTATTGCAGAAGCAAGGGGCGCAAAGTTTTATGACAACACACTACATATGCTTTCATTTGGTGCCTCAAATTAAAGCAAAATATACACATCCAAGGGGAATTCTCAATCCAATAGAGCACTATCGGGTGCCTAACTCCCACATTGACTAGTATAGGAAGCTTGGTAGAGCATTTAGTGCTTGGCTTTCTCCCTTTGATAGCTAGCCTTTGATTTGAGAGTGAATTTCCAAAGTGTTTGAGTGTTTATCAACTGGTGTCAGAGCTGATTGTCAATATCTCGAAAGAGTTGCACTCACAATAGCTATGAAACAAGCGTTTGCAAAAGTCTTCTAAAAGATTACTATTTGCAACATTGGGAAGGATGTTCTTCCCTCCCTTAATAAACTATTGTCTTTGGTCTAAAAGGAGGACAACAATCCATGATGTTTGGCTTTAACCATGGACCCAACTTCATCATTACAATTAGGATGCAGTATTTCATTGACAAATGAAGATATGAAAAATTAAAGATGTTAAAAACATGCAGTATTTCATTGACAAATCAACCAAATCAGTTCACTTCAATCAAGTGTGAGAGGTTGAATATAGAGGAGAGCTTCTTATGATTCTAATCATAGAAGATTACCAACACAGTTGAAAGACATACAGAGAGAAAATATCGTACATGTGAGAAAAAGACTCACATAAACTGTGAATACAACAGCAACAGCCATTATGGATATCCCCCAGTGGTCAGAAAAAGCATCCATCAGTTTTCTGGCGACAAAGACACAGAAAACTGAGACAGGAGCAACAATAAGAAAAATTGTCAGCGCCAGTGATCTCACATCTGGTCCAAATATGAACCTTCCCTGAAGAAAAAATTTCTGCAAGAAAATAATCAAAACAGTGATTAAGCACCCTCATAGTAATAAAATGAATTGATCCTGTAACATATTTCAAATCACAATGCAATAATACTTTTTTATTCTTTATTAAGCATAGCAAACAAGCTACAAAATGAAAGTTGAACAATAAGTACATCAAGACTCCACACCTCACATATCAAAGGAGAAAAGAAGGTAGATCATATCATGTAGAGACTCGAAGGCTAGCATTGTTTTTCGTAATCAATTTGGAGAGACCATCAGAACATTGCTGCCTCAATGATTTCCCTATACTTTACACCTATTCTTTGAGTTTGGTTAAGATTAGAGAGGAAAGAGCACAGTAGTTCTTAGAGTATAATGTTTTGATTCATTCTACTTTGCTTACTTCTTAAGTATATCATAATCATCCAATATTATAATACTATATGACACAGACTTATTAAAATAACATGAAAAATAAATTATTTAAATTATATTTTGTTCTGAAAATTTAACAGATCTCAGACGACTTTCTTTCCAAACACATCATCCTAAAAGTGAAGTGCTTGTGATTCTCCGCAGCATAATTTTAGGAGGGAAAGAAACTGTGAGAAGCAACTAAAACTAGGGATACTAGTAATGGATCCGGATCATCAGCAGTTCAAAAACCACTGAATATGGTAAAGTTAATAAGAAGACCTAGTAGCTTGTACCTAAGATTGCTTGTACCCCATGTTATGCTTTAATATTTTATTTTAAATATATATATGTGTATATATATATATATATATATATGTGTGTGTGTGTGTGTGTAGGCGTATTTATCTATTGATGTATCTATCTAAAAGTAAAGATTCTCTACAGTTTTTAAAAAATGCAAAAACCTCTGATCCCTTCCCTTTTTTTTTCAGAGCAAATGGAGCTTTGGAACAATTTCACTAAGGCTGTAACACTTAATAAAGCAACACAAAAGTCCAATCAATACTCAGTTCTAACATTGTACTGGAAACAAATCAGCTTAAACCTAACACATCAATCGGACAAAGGAGACCAGTTGATGTGGTTTCTGGGTTACCGTCACTTGTCATTTCACTAACACTGCTTCAGAAACTTATAGCAATCCATCCACACAAATTCATCTCAAAGTCAGCACATAACAACTAGAACCTCTTCCAAATAGAAACACTCCTGGCCCAAAAAACCAATACCAGTACAAATTAAATCCAAACAAAGAAAAGACCAGAACAACAACCACCAATAATAGATAAGCTACCAAAATTTGAGATGCATAAAAGCACTTGCAAAAAGCGAAATTTTCTGACAGTAGTGACACCCCCAATTAACAAATTCCACCAACAATCTCCTTTTCTTTAGAAAAAGAAAACTGTGAAAATTGACGACTTCAATATAGTTGCTTAGGTGATTTTCATGCAGCTCTGAAGTCAGAATAGGAGTTTGACCTTCCTAATCTAATTTATATTGAACTTTAATAAAATTTTATTGTGACGATTGCCAAGATGAAATGAAAAACAGCGGCACAAGTACTTAAACGTACTGCATCCAACTCTTGTTGAAGCAAATAACCAAAAATACAAGTAGGAAGTGAAACTTACATTGCTACCCTTCCAAGCTTGGTAGACCCGCAAATCGCCGGATCCCGACCCCTGATCGGAGCGCTGCGGCGGAGGCACGACGTACATATCGTCGAGGCAGGAGTTCTCAGAAAAGCTCTCTCAGTTGCAGTGATTTCAGAAATTGATTACCCAAAACGGGAAAGCGAAGAAGAAAAGGCCAAAACTTGAAGGGTCTCTAGGGTCGGAAATGGAGGGCCATGGGCAAATCCAGAGACCCTTTTGGACAAAGTTTCCGGCGAGTTCAACGGGTCGGGTCGGGTTAGCGACAAGGCATGAGGGGTTGGTTGGGAGGTAACAGAAGGAGGTGCTTCAGTGCAATGCAATGCAATGCAAGTAAGGGTTTTTCTTTTACTTTTCGTCAATTTTTCTCTCTCTCTAATGTGATGATTGTTTTGTTGTGAAGTGTGATGTGTGTGTGAGCTGGTTTTGGTGAATAGCACTTAGCAACAGGATTCTTCCCTCTTTGACAACTACTGGGTCACTGTATGTCTCTCTGTATTAGAAAACATAGTGTAAGTTTCCGACTAATATTATTTTTTATTATTTCTTTATATTTAATTATTGGATCAATCAATATCTGAATTTAACATTATCACATTTAAAAGTTTATAATTAATATTTTTATTTCTAAATTTAGTGTTTTGATCTCCATGTTTTACAAAAAAAAACTATATATTATAATCTAAAATTTAGAGTTTAACTTTGTTTTGAATTTACTTTTAGCTAGTTACAATCTTGTAATATTGAAATAGTTACATTGTAGGGTTTGTTATAGAAATAATTAAAAATTATTATTAGGACCCCATGAGGTGGATGATTTTGGCTAGTTCACAATGTGATTGATGGCGTGACATTGGTCCTCTCCTCCCTACTTTTCTAATACAATAATAAAAAAGAAGACAGTGACCCATTTCTCATTTTATGTGGCTGGGTGCATTTCAAGGATATTTGGTAATTTAATTCTACTTTAAATTCAGCCCCCAAAACTCTAATTCTAAATTGTTTTTATTTCATAAAATTTATTTTCTCCAAAGGTAAATTCCGGACGAACTGATTCATATTTCGAACAAAAAATCTAGAGTTGAAAATGCTCTTACTTGTTCATCTCCGCCTCCTATTTATTTAGATTAAAAAGAAAATGATAAAACAAAAAAACATAATATGAATTATTTATATGATAAAGGAATATTATACATATTCAAATATTTCAAATATTGCTTTTGACCTCAGTCACACGGTTAAATAATGTTTAACAAGTTTCTTAAATTATATCATGTATAGCAAATGGAGAAACATTTCCAGCAGTTATATATTCTGCTTCAATGGTAAACAAGACTACACATGTTTGTTTTTTTGAGTGTCAAGAGACTAAGGAACATCCTAGGAAGTAGCAGGTTCCACTAATGCTATATCAGATGACAACAATTTGATTTTAGATTTGGTTGCACCCTAAACTTATGCAAATGACCAAATCAGTATCTTTGACATTAGAATTGATTCAAAAACATGTTTATAAGTGAAATTGAGTACCAATTTGATAATTGATCAAGAATGAGATCCACCAGATCAAACCAATAACTCAAAAGTTCACAACTCAAATTCTACATGTTACAAACCAGATTTTAGTGATCTAAGTGGTTAAACAAGTCACGAATGACTCAAAAACAGACCTCAAACATTTAGTTTCTTCCCAAACCAACTCTTTTAGATTTTTACTTGTCAAAACCCCAAAAATAGACTAGAAATTAGCCAAAAACTCTACCTATTGACTACATCAAGATGTAGTAGCATATTCCAACCAATTATAACCTTAACTTATCATCTCAGTGATCAAAACAAGTAACAATTAACCAACATTCACAACAATACTCTTCCAACTCAGATAACACATATAATTTAATTTCAAACACTCATACTATCATATAATAATATTTTAGCAAGCTACTCACTTAACACCATATAAAATCAATTTTACTTCAATTAGAGCACATCAAAACAGATTATCAAACTTACAAGACTTTAGAAACAAATCATTTAGCTTCCTTTACTTGATAGAAGCTAAAACATGCTTGAAAGGACCTGAAACTGCTTCCTCATATTAAAGAGCTCTATGTGCACCTACACACCATGAAATCATGATTAAGGTACGCGGTTAGAACCATTGATCAAAATGAAACATACTAGAATGATAGGAAGACACATGCAACAGAAGATTGCTCGCATGCAAGGAAGAAAATACGGCTCAAGAAAAAAAATAGAAACTAATTTAATCTTTTGAAAAAACTGATCGAATAAAAGTAAAGATTTTGTTGTCATGATCACTTAAACACTTTCTGATTTTCAGAGAAATAACTTAGGTGTTAAAACTCGAAGAGAGAAGGGAATGAAGAGAGATGATTCGTAATCACCTAGACACTTTCTAATTTTCTTGTGAAATGATTTGTGTTTTAAGTAATGAAATTCTTAATAAAATTTCTATTTATACTTTTATTTATTTTAATATTAAAGTAAAATGGTCTTGTTTAAATACTTAAGATTAAATTTTTTAATTATTACATATGTAACATGTCTGAAAGTAATGAATACTTTATACTAAATAAAATTATAACGTAACGGTTTATTAGTGCTCACTTCTTTTACCTACTATATTCTTTGCATTTTATATTTACTAAACAACCTTTTTCATTTTTATTATCTAAAAGAAAGTTAACCATATAATGTGAAAGTATTTTTTATTGCATAATTTTATTACGGATTTTTAAATAGAATACAAATATTTTATTGTAGTTTTACTTTTAGGCATTTGATAGAAATATACTAGAGTTTCTATTATATAATTACAACAACATAAAAATTATTTTTATGTATTTTCTATATCTTTTATGTACGAAGAATAAGTATTTTTTAGTTTCCTTTTTCTAATTATTGAAACCTAGGATAACATTAAGGTTAACATTTATATATATATATATATATATATATATATATATATATATATATATATATATATATATATTTAAAATATTTTTGCATTTATATTTCGGTTTGTGGAGTCAATGTTAATTCTTTTTGCTCACAATTTAGTTCTATGATATCCTCACAACGTTCGGGTGCCATATGCAGAAAGCAACATTCAAGTTAGTGTTTGTTTGAATAGTTTTATCATAAATGTATCACAAAAGTAACCAATTACTTGAATATCAAACTTGTATTTATAAACTTTTGTGATGAGTTTTTTATTAGGGTTGACCTGATAACAGCTGGTCCAATTATGATTCATCATTATAATGTAATTTGACTTAAGATTAACCTAATTATTGTGATTGACCGGTCATATAATACATTTTCATAATTTTTTAATCTCTATCGAGTTATAAACTTTCCTCAGTTCTCCATAAACATTTAGATATTCTGGATCGGTATGTTCTGGTGAAAGCTTTGGTGTTATTTCCACGAGGAAAAAAGACAAAGGAAATGAAAAGGTAGAAAAAAAAGAAAAAGAAAAGTAAAAAAAAAAGTAATTTGATTGAAAAACAAAAGTCAAAAATACTGTAAGAATATTTTGAAAAATAAATATAAAAATAGTTAGTTCCATTCTTGTTGTGACCAGTGGGTTATTGGAGAGTGAAGATCAGAGACAATTCCATCGTTGTTCATTGCAAACGATTCAACAGACACGATGACACCCCAACGTTCACTGTCTACGGACATGCCATCAATCACGAATCTCTTCTCACTAACACCATCCTTGCATTGAAATTCTAAGCTCAGAAAACAATGGCTCTTCATTTTTTGCCATTAAAATAAGACCATATTCACCTAATAAAGAAAATTAGAACGTGGGTCCTTTGCTTTATTGGCAGTTATCATAACCTCCAATAGGATCTTGTGTTTTCTTTTGTGCTTTTCTTTTCTTAGCTCACAAGACCAAGTAAACTTCACACGCTTTTCAATGTGACTCAGAAAAATATCAACGTTAATGGTTGTCTTAAATATATTGACTTGTACCATAAATTTATCATTTTTTGGTACAACAAACGTATCAACTTTTGCCTGCTTTGTTTAATAACAATGTTCACCAGTACTAGGGCTAGAAACTTGTTACCAAAACATGAAGAAAACAATTTAATCCTTTCATTAAGTTTATCACCCATTTCATATTTAAAAAAACAAAAGGCAAAGAGTGTACAACATTTAGTATTTTATTTTTATTTTTGAACTTATATTCTGATTGTATATTTCATTTATTGTTTGTTTGATAATCTCAGTATAATTTCTTTCCTTCGTTCTTCTTCGATTGATTCTAATCTGAAAATAATTTTCATTTTTAGAAAAATATTAATATATAAGAAATATGTAATATGATTAGTATTAGCACCGTATATCGGTAATCAGATAAAAAAAAGATAAAATATGATAATGTGATATATATATATATATAAAGAAAAACTTATTTATAAGAGATAAATGGGAAAATAATCAAAATATATGAATGGATTAAAATTGTACTTAATGGTGTCAAATTTCACTCATTTGAGAAAAGAGATTTATAAATAGTTACACATTTAAATAATTTTTTTAATCAAATAATAAAGGTAGAAATAGTACTAATCCATATATAGGAAATAATAGGTTGACACCCAAATTTCTACCCCTTTCTTACAATTATTTTTATTAATTTAATTTTTTGTTCAACAATTTAATTTACGTTTAAATTAGATAATTTAATTGGTGTCAAAAATATTTATTTTTCTCTCGAACCCATACCACAAACTCGACACGTTCTTTGGGGCACGTATACCTGCGACAATTTGTAGAGCTCTGTCTGCAACTCAAATATTAATGAGAACAAGATCCAATGAAAATAAAAAATAAGACAAAATATTATAATAATAAAACTAAAAGGAAAAAAAAGTATTCGTACTAATTTTAAAATAATTAAAAAAATTTATTGAGTACTGAAATTTTTTCAACGGATGATAACATTACTAATATTATTCGTCATTAGAATATATATCATTTTGTGTATTTACGAAGTCACTAATTTTGAACCAGTGGTAAAGTAGCGAGGACCAAACAGATAACCAAAATATTAAGTAATATATACCTTATATATGCTTGAACTTTTGCATGTAATAAGATTGAATGAGCCATGTTCAAAATGCCCACATGTAAACTGTTAATAAAGGTTTCTGTAAAGACTACCAAACAGTTGACAGCAGTAATTTCTACTTTAGGATTGAACTGTAAACATGTTCAATATTCCAGTAGAGTCTGCATTTGCATCTGAACAGATATGTAGACTTTTCTGGGCAAAATTCAGCAATCCAATCTATTTGCTATTTATTTTTGTTGAAAGAGTTGTGTTTGCTTCCAGCACCAGCAACATGAACGATGTTCAAACATAGAAATACTAGTAATGTATCATATTTCTCAGAGTAGAAAAGCAAGAGCAACCATGTAATCTGAAACCTCATGTCAAAGCATGTGAAATTGAGCCTCAAGTTCACAAGTGCCAAAACAGCACTATTTAAGAAAAAAAAGATGGCCAACTAGCTTTATTAAGCTACATTTAAAATCCTCGACAGATTATCCTTTGATGTTTGTGTTACAATCCAATCTATCTGCATCAAATGCCACCTTTCTGTGTCTTCCTTTAGTTGAAGTATGTTGAACCTTATATGGTATCATGTTGAATCACAACTCTATGTGGGGTTCCTTAGGACTGTTTTGCCCACTTTGTCGTTTCTGCCTCCATGTCTCCCCCCACAGCTTGGCTTCTGCAACAGCTCGCTCTCTCACTGATTCTTTTGGCAAAATGGTTGTTGTTTCATTTGGGGACTCTCCACTCTCCATCTCAGTTGTGTTGTTGACTGTGTTCAACATTGGGGAATATTGCTTGGATGACAAGAACTCCAGAGCTGCCACTATATCTCCTGCATTAGGCCGTTGACGTGGCTCTTCACGAAGACACATGGCTGTCAATTCAATCACCATCGGTAGACATGATCCTGGGTACCTCCCTTCAAGCCGTGGATCTACCAATCTTTGGAAACTTCTTTTGTCTCTCAGCATTGGACGTGCCTACATATGTTAGGAAAAAACAACCTTCACTGTGTAAGTCTTATGTTCTCTCATGGTCAACTGAAACCATTATGTTTTCTCAAATTGTGATTCCTTAAACAATGATAAAGTTCTCAAAATTAAGACATTGGATGGCATTTAGCCATTTTGGATACAAGTAGAAAAATCACGTAATATTCTGAGAGAAGGGTTAGATCACAAGCAATGCAATAACGTTCTCCAGAAACCATGTACCAAACTGGAATTTAAGTTCAAATTATAAGGTATCATTATATTCCTCTCTTCAACATTAGAAGACCACACCACATTCATTGATTAACAAGAGCTGATTTATAACTCAGCTTCTTCCTATTTTAAGTACACAATGAAAACTTGGAAAAACCAAGAGTGATGATAGCATTCCGCTGAGACTGCCAAGGAAATGCAAACAGAGCAAATCCAAAATGCTAATTAATCTGATGTATATGATTCAACTGAGAGAAAAAGGAGAAAGTAACGTTTTGTGTTATTCATCATTGGCAAGAAATGAAACAAAATACAATCAATATAGGAATTTACCCAGTCTACTAGAAGCTTTTCAGGGCCATGCTTATCATCATATGCTTTGCGTCCAGTAATTAGTTCCAATAACACAACCCCAAAACTGTATATGTCAGATCTCTTCGTTAATTTTCCACTGGTGGCATATTCAGGGGCACAGTAACCTTGTGTCCCCATGACCCTTGTGGCAACATATGATTGATCTCCGGTTGGACCAAATTTTGCAAGCCCGAAATCAGAAAGTTTTGGATGGAAATCTTCATCCAATAGTATATTGGATGCTTTAAGATCCCTGTATATAACTGAAGGCTTTGCTTCATCGTGGAGATAATGTAGCCCTTTTGCTGATCCACAAGCTATAATCATTCTGGTATTCCAATCAAGTGGCTCTTCATCAGGAGAAACATCTGCAAATAACCATAAACAAATATTAAAGATACAAAGATCTAAATGTACTATAAAGCATTAACATGTGATACTAAACATGGCCTTATTGAACTAATTAGTAGCACCCCTCTTCAGCTCAGTAAATCATGTACGATCCCCTCAGATAGGAATAAACTATAAGGCTTTACATAATTTCCTCCAACTCATGGGCAGAAAAGAAGGCAGGAAAAAGATACATGGAGTAACTAGTAACTGATTACAATTTGGCATTGAAGAAAAAGGTTGCTTTATAGTATTATACCATGAAGATGAGATTCTAGGGATCCCAAAGCCATGTACTCATACACAAGAAGACGTTGATCCCCTTCTGCACAGTAACCAATCATATTAACAAGGTTGGGATGGCGTAGAAGGGAAAGCATGAGAACTTCCACCAGAAATTCTTTCTCCCCTTGCACTCCTGTAGTATCAAGTCTTTTAACAGCTACAACCTGATCAAATCCCGTAGCTTGTTAAAAGAACTATATTTCACAGCAATGTAGCATACTGATGGGTATTGTAAATGAAGAAACAGGCACACAGAAAATCTATCCATCAAGTTATACCTGATTTTCCCCAATTATTCCTTTGTAAACAATGCCAAATCCTCCTTGCCCAATAAAGGTTTCATCTCTAAAACTTTTTGTTGCTGTTGCAAGCTCTCGGAAGGTAAATATCCGGGCCTTATGAGAATTTTCGCCCTCCTGTACTGGGTTTTCTTCTGGTCCATTCCCTGTATCAAACCAAGTTATGATCAGTAGAGTATACAAGCAAAGCAAAAACCAATAGAGATCTCGCTTTTAATACTATAACAACGTTTTTTACACAAGCATAATGCTCAATGTGAAACTTAGACACTCCAAAATACACAAGTTCCTATTAAGTAATCTGGACTAACTATATATGTGCCCACATATCTAGATGACGAGTATAATATTAACTTGTAAAAGTGAAAATCGCTATATAGTTTTTTCTAAAGAGATGCATAGAAGATATAAAATTTTGTCTTAAAAAATAACTACTCAATTAATCGACAGAGCTTTCCTTCAGCAGCTTATAAACAAGTGATAATCTTTGTAAAATTATCATGTCAAAGAATTGCTAAACAAAATCAAACTAAGACAAGAAAAACTCAGGACATCTATCTCCCCTCTTGGGAAAGGAGTTATTAGAAGAGAATGAAGGAAATTCTGATAATCAGTATGCGTTCAATTACCACGAAAAACTATCTATAATCAGTTCCTATGAAAACAGGGCGGCCACCTCAATGAATTCATAAAAAAGGACCATTCCTTTGGTTAGACCATAGTGATTTTCTAAGTTGCCTATATAAAAAGGAGGGAGATGATTTATTTTCCTAGCACAATTTGTAGCCAACAACTGTGGTATTCTACTAAATTGATTTCAAAGTGTGCAGGAGGTTCTATGCAACAGAGGCTGATGTGATATTCTTTTGATACAGAAATGAGACCACTCAATTGTGCAGACCAGGTTGAAAGAAAGCATTTCCACATGAAGCCAACACTCTCAGGCTAGTGACAATCAATTCACAAAATTTCCACATAAAAATTTCTTCCAGAATTTAACATGCATGCTTTTGCTTCTCCAAGACTAGAGTGAAAAACAACACAGTAGCAACTCAGAAAAAGGCATTTAGGCGGGGGTATGAAATTTGAACAGCCCCCTTAGTTTTTTAATTGATTTTGGGAATAAGGTACTAAGCTTTATGCAGTGTACATAATCAGAACTTCAATTTTCAAATAAGAAATACTCCAAGAAGACAACATTCATCCAAGACCTTTTTTCTTTCACCCTAAGATAAGAATGAAATGAGATGAGAACTATAAGCAATAATCACAAGAGACATCACCTAAAAACCAATTTGTCCCCTATGGTGACTTAAAACCCAAACCCATTAAAAAAAATTGGCAAAAAATTAAAGAATTCTTTTTGAAAGATTGAATCTTTGAAAAAAAAGATAACCTGGAGAACTTTCAGAGACATCATTGGTGTTCTTTACAGATTTGCAATTCTTGTTTAGCTCGTCCCGTCCCATGTCACTCTTCTCTTTGCCCTTCTTCCTCAACCCGAAACAAAGACAGCTACTACTCATCTATCAGAGAATTCTAAGCCAAAATGCAAATTTTTTGCTTTTTAGTGTCCCCAGTCACATGAAACAGTAGGCACGGAGACAGAGAAGAAAGAGAAAACCAAACAAACAGAGGGGTTTTATTGAAATTCAGTTCAATTCCCAGAACATCACAAAAGAAGAATATTCTTGTTTAGAAAAGAACGACGGCGAAAAACGAATGCGTGCTCACACGGACCTCAACGGAATCTGCCCCACTCTGGTATCACACACACGTTGCAGCAACCATGCTAAGTGTGCTGGTGTGGTTTCTTGGTGAAAAAGGAAAAGAATTCACAAAATGAGAATGGTAGTTTAATATAAATGGAAAAATAAAAATAACTGGTTGAATTGCACATAGATTTTAATTAATTCCAGTAATGATATTAAATATTTATTTGTTTCCTTAGAAGGAAATTGTGTGTAGGGTAAGAGAAGAGTTTGTTTGTACAATGACATGCATGTCTATTGGGTTTCTGACTTACGTGTACTTTCTCTCAAAACCTGTTCTCCCTGCTATATGCCACATTTGTCTCTCATGCTCTTGCACTTGGGTGCTCAATTTAAGGTTGCTGGGTGGGTCATGCATGTTTTCTTTAGTCAGCTCAAGCTACACCAAAAATATGTAATTTTATCAATTCTCTAAAATTAATATGTTTTTCCATTTCAAACATTATTTTACATAAAGTAGCTATGATAATAATAATAATGTTTAATTATAAATTTTAATATTTTTTATGACAACAAAATTAATATTTTTATTAAGGAGAAACACATGTTAAGTTTGAACTAAAAGTGTTTAATTTTGTAAACTTAGAATACCCAACTAATATGCTGTTAAATTTGTCCATATTGAAATACTATGTAAAAAGTTGATTTAGTTAATATCATTGAAATTTGTATAAAATAAATGTGTTGGGTTAAGCTTACATTCATCAATCAATTATAAATATACATATTTATAATAAATATATTTATTTGTAAAAAGATGCTGTTTTTGAAACTGAAAATATGAAATATAATTGATGAATATATTATAAATTATAAGTTAAATGATTGTGTTGAACGTACAATATTTGACTAGTTTATATGAAATGTGGTGAGTTTTATATTTGAGGAGAAAAATATACTTAATATAATAAATTCTTTGATAGACAGAAAAAAAATATAATTTTGTGATAAACATAAAATATAATTTCTATTAGTTTAATTTAATTTTAAAAAAAATATTTGTGGTATAATTTAGACCGGATTAAAAAATTCCTAATTATTATAAAATTATTAGATATTTTATAAAATGAAAAAAAATCAAATGAAAAGGTTTTTATAATAATTAACTTAAAAATAACATCAATGAAAATTTACCATTTGATGATACTGTAATATTTTTCTAAACGTTAATAATTAATATTTGGAAGAAGAATAATAACAATAAAATTTTAATTTTTAAACTAAATCTTAAATCTTTCAATCTTCATAAAATAGAAAAATATACTTCATAGAATTTATTTAATTAAAAAAATGATATTTCTTATGTAAAAAAACAATTAACGCAATAAAAATTTGGGGAAAAAATCTTATGAAAAGAAAAATAACATTCAAAACAATTATTATAATTAGTAAAGAAAAGTCTTAAATTTTATATCTTTTTGTCTTAGGATTCCAGTTCAGATATAGTTTTCTTTGCTTTAATTCATCCTCACGCCACTTTACATTGAAGTAATAAAAAATTTCCTTGTGATTTTTGTTTTTGTATTAAGATTTAGCTCTGTAAATTTCTTGCTGAGTTAGGGATTTGAATTTATGGGCTTGTGATGTCTACCCAAGAAGAGAAAATAAATTAATAGAATAAAAACATAAAATATAAATTCATTTCTATATCACTCACTCACAATGGATATTCTACATATAAATAACCTATATATAAAAAAACGTGTTTTATATTATATGCTAAATAAAAATAATAATAATATTACAGAACATTCATCAGATCATTAAAATAACCTATAAAAAAAAATTATGAATTCTCCAGTACGTACAATTTAAGAATTCTCTAGTACTTACAATATAACAGGTCATGAAATGACCCAAAAACTGAAACGCAGAAACATGGTTCCTCTTTATATTAAAGAGATGAAGTCCTGAAACGGGAGAGAAAGAAAAAACGAACAGATAGAAACTGTTCATCGGTTTAGACGAATCCTCTTCATCCGGTTTCAATTTTATTTTTCGCTTTTACCGTTTAAGATTACAAAAATTGTAATCAGGTTTAACGTTAATTTGGGAATTTTGTTTGGATTAAATGAATCAAAATAATAAAACCCATAAATAAATAAAAAGTCCAAATCAACGAAAATATGCAAAGCAGAGAAATATACAAAGCTCTGATACCAAATGATAAAAATAGCAGAGTATGAAATTAACCTAAACATGTTATATTAACATCACAGTAACACATTTAGATCAAAAACAGCGGAAGCAAAAAATGAAATAATAATTTGCGTACCTGTCATTGCAATTTTGTAAATCTAAACACAGACAACTTTGTTTTCTAAACCTTAACTCACTCAAACTCAATGGTGTGTTTTTCTGAAGAGAGGAGTATGCTTAGTGATCAAAAACAGAGAGTAACTCATTCCCTTATATAAAATCTGGCCATCACAGGTTTCAAATAACTGTCCATAACCTCTATGCAGTTAAAAGGATAAAAATAATGGCTTAATGGACCACTTTATGTTCCTTAAAAATAGGAACCAAAAATGCTATAATATTTATTTTATATTTAAAATAATGCTAACATAAGATGTATTATTTTGGAGCAGTACTGGTATTATGCAAATAGGAATTTTGCAAATCACGAGCTATTTTATTGTTGAGATCCTTATCAGCCTCATATTAGCTTCCCTACAAAAAAAACTCCTAGACCAACTTTAAAATTTTAATTTTTTTTTATTGAAAATTTATGTACATGTAATATCAATCTCTACATTTTGATTTTAACATTCCAGTTCTATTCAACGTCATCAAAGAAACTTATGTCTCTATGATAGAGGTAGTTCTTTATGACATGTTAAAAAGTTGTTTTTTTTAAATCAATTTTTGTTATAGAATTTTATTAATTTTTATTACTTAAATATAATATATGAGTTAAAATATTTAGTAAATTATGAATAATATGATAATTGAATTTCTATTTTCTATTTAATACATTTTAAATTTAACAATGTTAAATACTTTCTTTTTAAAATGTTATTTCATTTTCGTCATATTACTTGTATTCATATATGTAAAGTATTTCTATCTCATTCATTTCCTATATTACATATCTCTTTTCAATAATTAACCATCACTTAAACAAATTATGAAACATTTTATCAATTCAATTAAAAACTCTGTTTCCCATTTAGTGACACCATTACTTGCCCAATGAGAGGGTATTGAGAGAAAATTCTCAAAAATTCACCTAGTGAGTCAACGAATAAAATCACTCATAGCAATTTTCATAAATTCGTCTAGCAAGCCTTATTATGCCCTGTTAATGAAACACCAATGCTTCTCTAACTTTCATAAAACACTTCTCGCTTAGTGAGCATATAGGCCTACAGTGCCTCTTTAACTTCATAAATTATGTTCATGCCCAGCGAATGTATCACTCATCCAACAAGTCTGGATAATTAAGAACTTGTAACAGGTATTCAATATGTTTGATTGACCTTAATAGGTATTAAGTAAGAATACAAAATCTATTTTTACCTCTAAGTACCCGGATTCACAAAGAAAGTAATATTTGTACAAAAAACTCTAACAATCCTAATTGAACATAAATTCATCTCATCTAGAGTCTTTAAACAACACCTAAAACTCTAAAAGGCCTACATGCGATCAAAATCTCTAAAACAAATTTAAAGAGAACAAAAGATTAATTTATTATGTTTAAAAAATTGATAAATAGAAAAATAGACTACGGTAAAGAATTTTATTTTAAACAAACGAACAAATAAGTCAAAAACTTAAAAAATATTAAAAGAGGAAAAGAGTTTTACTTTTTAATAATTTTTATAAAATAAAATTCAATTTAAAACTAATATCTATTCATATTTAAAGTTTTTTATTAATAAAATAATTGAATATCTTTTATAAAAACTATTATTCATTTATAATATTTTATAGAGTCTCAATGAAATTATGTATGACTTATTATACTTTTAAGGCTTAAATGCTTACTTCATCCTTCCTTATGTTAAGAGGTGAATTTTTGTTTAGTATCCGGTTTTAAAAATGAAGACATTGGATCCCTATGTTATGAAAAATGTATGAATAAGGTCGTGTCCCTTAAGTTGACAACAACAACATTAAGTCCATGCTGATTTGGCGGTACTTTTTCTCTTCTCTCTTCTGTTGTCCAACTTTTTCTATCTTTTGTTCAACTTTTTCTTTGATGATTTGTTGAACTTGTTCTTTCTGTGTGGATCTTATTCATATATTTTTCATAACATAGGAATCCAATGTCTTCATTTTTAAAATCGGGTACTAAACAAAAATTCACTTCTTAACATGAATAAAGTAAACATTTAAGCCTATACTTTTTTTTATCTGTTAAATTTCTATATAAGAAAACAACAACCAATTAAAATATATTAAATTTAAAAAGGAATTTGATAAAAACAAAATAAGAAATACTCACATAGTATTATAGGATGTTATAAGACTGAAATTTTGGTAAAGATAAAATTTAATTAAAAAAATACTTTATTTAATTAAGATGTTGTAATAGAATAAACACACTTAAGAAAACAATAATATTTTACAAAATTTTCATTTTACAAAATTTTCAAAATTATTTATAAACTTCAACTAATTCTCTCTTTTAACCAAATTCAATTTTAACAAATTTAAAATGCTTATTTTCACATTCACATTAATCCAATCAAGTTTCACCCGTACAAAATCAATTGTTCAATTAAAAAATGTGAGAGTAGAATGAAATTCGAAGTTCATAATCCAATATTAGTCATTCCTATTTTCCTCAATGAAGTTAAAGTATCTATCTTCAAGTATTATTTAGATAAACTATTAAAATAAATAGGTTAAATTATGTTTTTCTTCTCCCTCTTGGAAAATCTTAATTTTATGAATCTTTGTAGGAAAAGTCCATTTATTTTTATGCATCTTAATTTTGTTCAAGTTTTAGAAATTTTAAACAATTATCTAGGATTTAATGAATGTGAGTTTAAATCCTAAGAGTTAAAGAAACTTTAAGGGAAACTTTTATTTATAAGTTTTTTACTTAAAGGTAAGAATGTCTTTTCCCTTTTATTAATTTAGGTGCAAAAATTAAAAAAAGGAAGGTTCACAAAATACAAGCATGCATCTTAAAGTGATATAAACCTAGGGCATGTATAATTTATTGTATTAGTTTATATTTTATAATTTAATTATAAATTTTGAATTTATTGTATTAGTTATTTATTTTGTTATAGGTGATTATAGTTTAAACAGACGAATATCCTTATGGAATGGATTCTCAAATAAATTATAGCATGTTATCAAATTTTTCGTCTTTTGTAAATGAGGTTATTGAGGGAGATCTAACGAATTATTTCACAACAAATCATTTTATAGTTTAATAATTTTAGTTAGAATAAAAAAAAAGTGGACACATATGTGCTAAGTTTGGGTGTGTTTTCACCTATGTGAACACATGTATATTAATCAATTAAGGAAAATGTTTTTTTAACAACTTTTTTGACAATTTTTTTACAACAACCTATGTGGTAGTTTATGATTGGTCTGTTTCAAATATACGGACCAATAAAATATGACACATAGTCATTAGTAACTTAGGAGTTAGTTTGGCGTGCCCAAAGTTTGGCCTAGGTAGAGATTCCTGAACTTTGCTTGACAATAACAGCACAGGAAAGATGTCTGCCAACAACACTGTAAGCATTTGAAAATGTTTGACCAGCCAAGACCAATTAAATAACCCAATGAGGTTGGTATTTGGTTGGTTCATGTATTAAGTTTGAGGAAGAAGGAGCTCATATCATTGGTGTGATGTAGGAGTGTTTGTGTTGAAGTCGTGTGTCTTGAGTGCAGTGAAGAAAAAGCTCAGATCAGGTTAGTTTGAGAGTGATTCTTTGTAACTATGTTTTTCTATGAGAGTGTGTCTCGAGAGCTCATATGGTTCTTTGAGAGTAGTTGTTTAATTAAAGGTTGTACTAAGATTGTTTAAAACTACGACTGTCGGGTCTCATCGCTTTTCATAGTCAGTTGTTCATTAGTGTACAAATCGTACGGACATACAGTACAATACATAAAATTTAACGTAGAGTCAACCAAATTCATTAATGAAAGTAATCTATAATCCAAAAGTAAAAAAAAAAAGATTAGAATCGGATGAGCTCATAGTTAATTAATAAATAAAAGTGAAATTAAATGAATAATTATATGGAATGGGTGAAGGAAACCGTCTTTTCATTTTTTGTCGAAATACGTTGTAAAAAAATAAGAATACTTTGTCTACTTTTCAAAGTTCATTTGATGTATTATTAGTCGGTGAGTTTTATATAAATTATGGTTTACAGTTAATTTTAAACATATAATGAAGATTAGAATTATTCTAAAAAAATCATTAATGTATAATAATACTGGTTAATAATATGACTGCAATAATATATAATATAAAATGATAAATGGTGATAAAGTACATAAAAGCAAAATGACAGTTAAGAAAACCAGAGATGCGAAGAGAAAAAATAAAGAAGAATAGCAGAAGTAAATAGAAAAATTGTGAAATGAAAAGTAGGGTGCAGTGTGAAATGATGAGGCTAGCAGGGAAGCTAAGTTAGCAGTGTTTAGAGTGAAATCCTCTTATCTTATTGTCGTGTTTCAGAAAATGCGATAAATAATATCTTCTTTTGTATTTCCGGTGGATCATGTTACTCAACATATTCTAGTTTTCTTCCACTTTATTCCCATTAGAGTCCCACAACGTATAGTTTCACTAAAACTTTATTGTTTATAAAGATGCAGACTGTACACTAGCTTGTCCCTTCGGGGACATCCGATAAAATTGGAACGATACAGAGAAGATTAGCATGGCCCCTGCGCAAGGATGACACGCACAAATCGAGAAATGGTCCAAATTTTTTTTAATTTTTTTCCTTAGTTCAGGTTAGTTTCTTCCAAGTTTTTTGTAATTTTTTATAAATATACTCTTCGGGTTTGAATGATTTTACAGGGCATTCGTAGTATTCAGAGACACTGTTCCACACACGGCCCCAACAACCAATTTGCACAAATGAGTGTCTCTTCAGTGATATGGGATGAATTCGAACACCACCATGAGCTCCAGAGACAACATACCATGTTTGCCACGAGATGCAACAAAAATAAAAACCCATAAAGCCAATCCATCTCCTTCCTCTAAAATCTTTCTAGGCCAAACCTTCCAACATCTTTCCTATCAATTTTTCATAATCAAAATAAATAATCTCATCAAACGCATCTTCAGATTGAACTACTCACCATGCAAACAACTAATATAGTCCCACATTGAAATAGCTATGAAAAGAAAGTATATTTATAAATGTTCAACTGACAGGCTTGGCCACGACCTTACTTGAACAGGATCTGTTCTATAGGCTCGTACCTCTGTATCCTTAAGTTCTAAGGAGACAGGAACTGAAGTCTGGTGGATGAACTATGATCCTGTGATCAGAGCGTGATTAACGGTAGTGTGAGGCTTTCCTTCTGGACGAGACTCATCATCAACTGTAGAGGATCGTTCCCTGACTCTACAGGCTAGGGATGGTTGCAGGATTGTCTGACAGACTCCCATCAAACCTTTTTTTAATATCATCTTTCACATTTTATGATAACTTTTACCTTTACTATGGTAAGATACTGAATGTACAGAGGACGATTATCAATAAATAAACATATTTAATCGCATATGTGAAAATGTTCCACATACCACGTTTTTGCTGACGTTACATATTCAGAGCTAACGAATTCCAGATTCAACACAAATTGTTCATCTCCAACATCAAACATTTTTTTTCTACTGGAAATATAAACTGAAGTTTAATTAATTGCCAGAAAGTTATAACCACCTACTTATATATTCTCTTTTCTAATTCAAATTCTTGTTTTAAATATTAGACACTCTATTTTTTTTTTAATTATTAAGATTTATAAAAGTTCATTTTAATCTCAGTTTCTTGTTTAATGATATAAATTAGTCATTCAACACAAATAATTAAAATTTAACATTATCACGAAGAAATCATTCCCTTTGTATGGAATGTGTTTGTTTTAACTTCTATACTTTCATATTTGTATTTTAAAAAAACATTAATTAAATTGAAAATAAAGTTTAATGAAATATAATAATTTATTCACTAAATCTATATTTAATTGTTAATCAAAATAAAATATTTAAATTTTTTAAAATTTATCATTTGTTATAATTTGTTTCCCTTAAAATTAACGCTTTGCGTTAAAACGCAAAACAAAATATGCAATATTTTGTGAAAAGTTATGCTATATAAGTCATTAAACCTACCCTAAATTGAAGGGTTGTGCTGTAAAATTTTACACTTTTGTTTAACTTTTGATGCCCAACTTCTTTCATTTCACAATGTCATTTTTTCTCCACCTTTTTATTACTTTTTTTTTCAATTAATATTATGTGAAAGGACAAAATGTTAAAATGAAACTTTGGCACCTCAAATACATGAATGAAATTGCTGTTGCCTTCCTTTCAGTTTGTTTTCCTTTTAAATGCACGATACTTTTAATTGAAAATGATATACAAAACTTGATTAACATATATTGCATAAGATTACATAAGTTAATTTTAGACATTTTGATCCTGCTTCACACTCATGCGTAAGATAATAATTGTGCTTAATTATTTGCTAGAAAATATATAACTAATTGAAGAAACATTAGTAAAAAATGGTATAGAAAAGTAATGTACCCAACTATTTTTTAGGGAGATCTTTTACGGATCTCTGCGTTGCAAAATGAAGCAGCTTGCTTGCGTCAAGGAGATAGCACTGTCACATAATTCTTTACTAAGCTTCAAATCATATGGGATGAACTTGAAAATTTTCGTCCTGAACCGGTTTGCTCGTGTGAAATACGATGTTCTTGCACAATGACTGTGATTATTGTCCAAAGAAAACATGAAGATTGTGTCCTGCAATTTCTTCGAGGGTTGAATGAGCAATATGGTAACACTCAATCCCATGTCCTTCTAATGGATCCCATGCCCTCTATTTCCAAAAAAAATTTCATAAGTTGTGCAACAAGAAAGACAAGTTATGAATAACAATTTTCTTAATGCTTTAAAAACAAAAAGTGTAGCTGTTATTAATCCTGTTTCATGTTCATATTGTGGTAAAAATGGGCACACTAAGTCTGTTTGTTTCAAGAAAAATGGCTTCCCTGCCAACAAAAATTTTACCAATCGAAAGACTTGCTCTCGCTGCGGTAAAGCTGGCCACACCATTGAGGTTTGCTCCAAAAGCATGGGTTTCCTCCCGGTCATAGACTTCAGAGTGGAAAAAGCTTCATGACCAGAAACCAAGACCGATAGTCAAGACGATGCTCCTGATCATGAAGTTCGGCTAACTCAACAACAGTATCAAGCTTTAATGGCTCTTATCAAACCCACCAATGATACATGGTCGGCTTCCACTAATCAAATCAGTTCTATAGTCTCTACCTCCACTACTACAGGTAAAATCTTTTTTGGTCTTAATTCACACAAAGAAAAAGGTAGTGTCTCTTGGATTTTAGATTCTGGCGCAACAGATCACGTTGTTTCTTCTCTTAATCATCTTCAACCATATGAAAAAATTACCCCAATTACTATCAATTTACCTAATGGTCTGCAAACAAAAGCTACTCATAAAGGAGTTATTCGGATATATGACAAGATCATTCAAAAGGACGTTCTTATCATTCCAGATTTTTTTTATAATCTTATCTCTGTATCTAAATTGGTTGCACACAATCATTTATGCCTTACCTTTACTAATATCGTCTGTTTTATTCAGGATATGACAACAAACAAGAAGATTGGTTCAATTAACTCTCATGCTGGTTTATACATCTTTCGTAACTACAACAACATCAGGCAACACTCAAACAACCCTACAAATACTCATCAAATATGTAAAGTTGGATGTAATAATCTCTAGCACAATCGCTTGGGTCATATGTCTGATAGATGTTTAGATATCTTAAAACAAAAATACCATTGTATTGACTCTAGATCTGATAACTGCAATGCATGTCATGCTGCTAAACAAAAACGTCTCTCTTTTCCTTCTAGTACTTATTATGCTTTACATCCTTTTGATGTTATACATGTTGATATTTGGGGACCATGCTCTATTGCTTCTTTACATTCTCATAGATATTTTCTAACCATTATTGATGATCATACTCGATATACTTGGGTACATTTGATGAAAACTAAATTTGAAACCCGCCAACATTACATTCATTTCATTGCATATGTTAAAAATCAATTTAAAACTACCATAAAGGTCATTAGGTCTGACAATGGTAGTGAATTTACTATGCATGATTACTATAAGACTGAAGGCATAGTTCATCAAACATCCTGTAATGAAACACCCCAACAAAATGGTATAGCTGAAAGGAAGCATCAACATATTCTAAATGTCACTAGAGCTTTAATTTTTCATTCTAATATTTCTGTTCAGTTATAGACTTATGCTCTCAATTATGCTACTCTCCTTATTAATATCATGCCTACACCCTTTCCACAAAATAGTTCTCCTTATGACAGGTTGTATCAGAAAGATTTTGATATTAGTAGACTCAAAGTGTTTGGTTGCCTATGCTATGTGAGCACCCTTCAAGCTAATAGGAATAAACTTGATCCTCGTGCCAAGCCTAGTCTCTTTCTTGGGATCCATCCTACTACCAAAGGTTATATAACTTATGATCTTGACAAGCATGATATTGAAATATCCAGAAATATTATTTTTTATGAAACTAATTTTCCTGATAAAAACTCTACCACTACTGATAATCTGCATGTTCCTTTACCTTTGAATAATAATCAAATGTCTTATGATCATGATAAACCTTATGAAATTCTTACTTCCAATAATTCCTCTGATTTTGAAAATAATGATGAAGACAATATAGAGAATGAGAATGACACTCATTCTCCAAGGCGATCCACTAGAGTAAGAAAACCCCCTGCATATTTAAAAGACTTTCAAATCTCTTCCTATAGTAGCACTAGCACTAAATATCCTATTGATCATATTCTAACATTTGATAGAATATATACTGCATATAGAACTTTTATTTCTTCTTTAGACAACTTTGTTGATCCACAAGACTACAAATAAGCCATACAAAACCAACATTGGTAATCGACCATGCAGGAAGAGATCACTACTTTGGAACAAAATCATACGTGGACCATCACTGCTCTAACCCCAAATAAAAAGGCTATAAGATGCAAATGAGAAACGCAACACTGATGGCACAATAGATAGATTCAAGGCCCGTCTTGTTGCAAAGGGGTACACTCAAATGGAGGGCATTGACTACTTTGAAACTTTCTCACCTGTGGTAAAACTTACTAGTGTACACCTTATTTTATCTCTTGCCTCTACTCAAAACTGGCATCTAAGGCAATTAGACGTCAATAATGTCTTCTTACATGGAGACTTGCATGAAGAAGTCTACATGCAATTACCACCAGGAGTCACTGCAACAGGTCCTAACCAAGCTTGCCTCCTCCACAAATCCCCCTACGGTTTGAAACAAGCTAGTCGTCAATGGTATGATAAATTATCTTCTTTTCTCCTCTCTCAAGATTTTACACAAACATCAGGTGATCATTCTCTCGTTACCAAACACAATGGTGATAACATTACTATCATGCTTGTCTACGTAGATGATATAATATTGAAAGGAAATGACATCAATGACATTAATCACATTACCAACATGCTTGATGATTTTTTTAAAATTAAAAATCTTAGTAACTTGTCTTACTTTTTGGGTTTTGAGGTGGCACGAAGCAGTGAAGGTATCCATCTATCCCAGCGCAAATATGCTTTTGATCTTCTCAATGAAACAGGGATGCTTGATGTTGCTCCTGTTAGTACACCAATGGACTTCTCTACCAAAGTTTTCTCTCAAGGTGATCCTGTTGATGATCCTGCTGCTTTTAGAAGATTAATTGGAAAACTTATCTACCTCACCAACACTCGTCCCGATATCACCTATGCAGTCCACCACTTAACATGTTGCTTCCCCAACTAAGCTTCATCATCAAGCTGCTTTCAGAATTCTGCGTTATATCAAACAAACACCAGGTCATGGTATTTTTTTAAAAGCTACTAACACTCTTTAAAAGCTTATAGCGATTCAGATTAGGCTGATCGCCCTAACTCCCGCAAATCCACCACGGGATACATTGTTTACCTAGGGGATTCCCCAATATCATGGAAATCCAAAAGGCAATCAACTGTCTCGCGCAGCTCTTCTGGGGCTGAATATCGTGCTCTTGCTCAAACTGCCTATGAAATTCAATGGCTCACCAATCTTCTCACTGATCTTCGCCTTTCGTTCTCTCAACCTGCTACAATCTTCTGTGACAACCACTCTGCAATCAATATTGCTACTAACCAGGTCTTTCACGAAAGAACCAAACATACCGAGATAGATTGTCACCTTATTCGCAAAAAAGTCCAGCAAGGGACTATCAAGCTTCTCCCCACCCATACCACTTTACTGCTTGCTGATATCTTAACGAAGGTCCTTCCTCCTTCCACCTTCCATACCATCAATTCCAAACTTGGCACTCTGAACATCTATGCCAAGCTTGAGGGGGGCTGTTAGAGAACTATTAAAAGCACTGCCACTGCCTCTCATTACTTGCTCCACGGGCACTGCTCCACCGTTTCTTTTTTGTTTTCTTTTCCCCCTTTTTGTTTCTTCCCTCTCCCTTATATAAACTTTCTCTGTGTTGTACAATACACATATTATTCAAATAATACGAAAGTGCGTTTTACAGTTTTATCTCTGTGGGTTTATTCTCTTCTCTTCCATAATGCATTCACTCATACACAGATGCGACTTCGTGAACTTCCACAAATGCTCAGAAGCCTCTGCTGCAGTTTTTCTATGAGGTATAGAAAAATAATTTACCCAACTATTTGTAGAAAAGATAATAAAGCTAATTGTAGAAAAGATAATAAAGCTAATTAAGGAAAGTAACTAATGTTCTAAAAAAACATATAACAATCATCCAAATATATTGTTGATTAGCAAAAGTAACAGAAAAATTGATAAATGAATTATTAACCTTTGTGACCGTATCATA
The DNA here is from genome assembly GCF_016808095.1 of Vigna angularis. NCBI lineage: Eukaryota > Viridiplantae > Streptophyta > Magnoliopsida > Fabales > Fabaceae > Vigna > Vigna angularis. The sequence goes on along the minus strand of NC_068971.1, from coordinate 31,098,013 downwards.
TCTCTTAATAAATTATTGTATAAAATTTTAATTTGGTACACATATTGTGTAAGACCCATGGAAAATATAGTGATTAAAAATAAAATAGTTTTGAGACTTTGGTGTTTTTAGTTTGGTAATTGGTGTTATTGTGTGTACATCTTTGTTAGAATAATTATTATGTTAATTCTTTGATTTTTTTTTAATAAGGTGCAACTAGACAGTATACTGGAAATATATTGGGAGTGTCTAAGGATATTAGGAGTGGTGAAGAATACTACACAACCAAGAGTGGGTGATACTTGACACTAGTCATAGTAATAGGGGTTAGTGGGTTTGACTAATGTAACCAAGAGTGGTGTGAATATTTAAATGTACTTAATTGAAAATCTAGTAAAACCTTATAAGATATATTAGAGGAGAACTGGACGTAACTCAGTTGAGTGAACCAGGATAAAATGTTTGTGTTTAGTGTCTTAGCCTTACAATCATTTTATCTACAAACGTAGCAACTGTTTGCAAAGCAAATTGTTAACAAACTTGTTATTCCTTAAGAGCTACTTTTGCTAGATGTTACTGAAAATTAGCTAAACACACAAGCTATAAACATTTCTATCAGAGCAATGTTTACAAGTCAAAGGTTTAGCTACTCACGAGGATCATCCAATTACTAACAAGGGTTATCAAGTACTAATGCCGAAAAAAAATATTTCCATAAGAACTATTCAACTCCCTTTCTAGTGTTTCTCGTAATTTCAAAGAAGGCACAAAAGTGCTCTTCCCCCAAGAACTACCCTGAAGAGAAGTTTGACTTTGATGGACATGTTTTTACTCCTTTTAAGAATTAAGCGAAAACAACGCCTCATAGTGTCCAAAGGTGTAAGCATTGAAGAGCCCCCTCCAAAAAGGCCCAAATTGGTACCTAAGCGTTCGTTTAGACAAGTGTCTAAGGACATACCTTATGCCATCCCTATGCCATCCCTATGCCACCTCCCAACCAACCTTCTTAGACACCTTCCACTCCTGATGCTCAACCTTAACCACCCTCACCTCCACAAATATCATTACCTAGACCGTCTACACCTCCACATAAAACTCCACCATCTTCACCTCCACAAACAACACAACCTTCACCACCAAGACAAACCTCACCACCAAGAGAACCTACACCCCCTCCAACCAATAACAAACTAGCCATTGTCACCACAATAACAGAACAACCCAACAACCTTCTTACCCTTAGCACCAAAACCTTTATACTTAACCTCAAACACTACAAACACTTAAACTTCCCTCTCTTATAAGATTATAAAAAAAATCTGGAATGATAAGAACGTCCTTTTGAATGATCTTGTCATATATCCGAATAACTCCTTTATGAGTAGCTTTTGTTTGCAGACCATTAGGTAAATTGATAGTAATTGGGGTAATTTTTTCATATGGTTGAAGATGATTAAGAGAAGAAACAACGTGATCTGTTGCGCCAGAATCTAAAATCCAAGAGACACTACCTTTTTCTTTGTGTGAATTAAGACCAAAAAAGATTTTACCTGTAGTAGTGGAGGTAGAGACTATAGAACTGATTTGATTAGTGGAAGCCGACCATGTATCATTGGTGGGTTTGATAAGAGCCATTAAAGCTTGATACTGTTGTTGAGTTAGCCGAACTTCATGATCAGGAGCATCGTCTTGACTATCGGTCTTGGTTTCTGGTCATGAAGCTTTTTCCACTCTGAAGTCTATGACCGGGAGGAAACCCATGCTTTTGGAGCAAACCTCAATGGTGTGGCCAGCTTTACCGCAGCGAGAGCAAGTCTTTCGATTGGTAAAATTTTTGTTGGCAGGGAAGCCATTTTTCTTGAAACAAACAGACTTAGTGTGCCCATTTTTACCACAATATGAACATGAAACAGGATTAATAACAGCTACACTTTTTGTTTTTAAAGCATTAAGAAAATTGTTATTCATAACTTGTCTTTCTTGTTGCACAACTTATGAAATTTTTTTTGGAAATAGAGGGCATGGGATCCATTAGAAGGACATGGGATTGAGTGTTACCATATTGCTCATTCAACCCTCGAAGAAATTGCAGGACACAATCTTCATGTTTTCTTTGGACAATAATCACAGTCATTGTGCAAGAACATCGTATTTCACACGAGCAAACCGGTTCAGGACGAAAATTTTCAAGTTCATCCCATATGATTTGAAGCTTAGTAAAGAATTATGTGACAGTGCTATCTCCTTGACGCAAGCAAGCTGCTTCATTTTGCAACGCAGAGATCCGTAAAAGATCTCCCTAAAAAATAGTTGGGTACATTACTTTTCTATACCATTTTTTACTAATGTTTCTTCAATTAGTTATATATTTTCTAGCAAATAATTAAGCACAATTATTATCTTACGCATGAGTGTGAAGCAGGATCAAAATGTCTAAAATTAACTTATGTAATCTTATGCAATATATGTTAATCAAGTTTTGTATATCATTTTCAATTAAAAGTATCGTGCATTTAAAAGGAAAACAAACTGAAAGGAAGGCAACAGCAATTTCATTCATGTATTTGAGGTGCCAAAGTTTCATTTTAACATTTTGTCCTTTCACATAATATTAATTGAAAAAAAAAGTAATAAAAAGGTGGAGAAAAAATGACATTGTGAAATGAAAGAAGTTGGGCATCAAAAGTTAAACAAAAGTGTAAAATTTTACAGCACAACCCTTCAATTTAGGGTAGGTTTAATGACTTATATAGCATAACTTTTCACAAAATATTGCATATTTTGTTTTGCGTTTTAACGCAAAGCGTTAATTTTAAGGGAAACAAATTATAACAAATGATAAATTTTAAAAAATTTAAATATTTTATTTTGATTAACAATTAAATATAGATTTAGTGAATAAATTATTATATTTCATTAAACTTTATTTTCAATTTAATTAATGTTTTTTTAAAATACAAATATGAAAGTATAGAAGTTAAAACAAACACATTCCATACAAAGGGAATGATTTCTTCGTGATAATGTTAAATTTTAATTATTTGTGTTGAATGACTAATTTATATCATTAAACAAGAAACTGAGATTAAAATGAACTTTTATAAATCTTAATAATTAAAAAAAAAATAGAGTGTCTAATATTTAAAACAAGAATTTGAATTAGAAAAGAGAATATATAAGTAGGTGGTTATAACTTTCTGGCAATTAATTAAACTTCAGTTTATATTTCCAGTAGAAAAAAAATGTTTGATGTTGGAGATGAACAATTTGTGTTGAATCTGGAATTCGTTAGCTCTGAATATGTAACGTCAGCAAAAACGTGGTATGTGGAACATTTTCACATATGCGATTAAATATGTTTATTTATTGATAATCGTCCTCTGTACATTCAGTATCTTACCATAGTAAAGGTAAAAGTTATCATAAAATGTGAAAGATGATATTAAAAAAAGGTTTGATGGGAGTCTGTCAGACAATCCTGCAACCATCCCTAGCCTGTAGAGTCAGGGAACGATCCTCTACAGTTGATGATGAGTCTCGTCCAGAAGGAAAGCCTCACACTACCGTTAATCACGCTCTGATCACAGGATCATAGTTCATCCACCAGACTTCAGTTCCTGTCTCCTTAGAACTTAAGGATACAGAGGTACGAGCCTATAGAACAGATCCTGTTCAAGTAAGGTCGTGGCCAAGCCTGTCAGTTGAACATTTATAAATATACTTTCTTTTCATAGCTATTTCAATGTGGGACTATATTAGTTGTTTGCATGGTGAGTAGTTCAATCTGAAGATGCGTTTGATGAGATTATTTATTTTGATTATGAAAAATTGATAGGAAAGATGTTGGAAGGTTTGGCCTAGAAAGATTTTAGAGGAAGGAGATGGATTGGCTTTATGGGTTTTTATTTTTGTTGCATCTCGTGGCAAACATGGTATGTTGTCTCTGGAGCTCATGGTGGTGTTCGAATTCATCCCATATCACTGAAGAGACACTCATTTGTGCAAATTGGTTGTTGGGGCCGTGTGTGGAACAGTGTCTCTGAATACTACGAATGCCCTGTAAAATCATTCAAACCCGAAGAGTATATTTATAAAAAATTACAAAAAACTTGGAAGAAACTAACCTGAACTAAGGAAAAAAATTAAAAAAAATTTGGACCATTTCTCGATTTGTGCGTGTCATCCTTGCGCAGGGGCCATGCTAATCTTCTCTGTATCGTTCCAATTTTATCGGATGTCCCCGAAGGGACAAGCTAGTGTACAGTCTGCATCTTTATAAACAATAAAGTTTTAGTGAAACTATACGTTGTGGGACTCTAATGGGAATAAAGTGGAAGAAAACTAGAATATGTTGAGTAACATGATCCACCGGAAATACAAAAGAAGATATTATTTATCGCATTTTCTGAAACACGACAATAAGATAAGAGGATTTCACTCTAAACACTGCTAACTTAGCTTCCCTGCTAGCCTCATCATTTCACACTGCACCCTACTTTTCATTTCACAATTTTTCTATTTACTTCTGCTATTCTTCTTTATTTTTTCTCTTCGCATCTCTGGTTTTCTTAACTGTCATTTTGCTTTTATGTACTTTATCACCATTTATCATTTTATATTATATATTATTGCAGTCATATTATTAACCAGTATTATTATACATTAATGATTTTTTTAGAATAATTCTAATCTTCATTATATGTTTAAAATTAACTGTAAACCATAATTTATATAAAACTCACCGACTAATAATACATCAAATGAACTTTGAAAAGTAGACAAAGTATTCTTATTTTTTTACAACGTATTTCGACAAAAAATGAAAAGACGGTTTCCTTCACCCATTCCATATAATTATTCATTTAATTTCACTTTTATTTATTAATTAACTATGAGCTCATCCGATTCTAATCTTTTTTTTTTACTTTTGGATTATAGATTACTTTCATTAATGAATTTGGTTGACTCTACGTTAAATTTTATGTATTGTACTGTATGTCCGTACGATTTGTACACTAATGAACAACTGACTATGAAAAGCGATGAGACCCGACAGTCGTAGTTTTAAACAATCTTAGTACAACCTTTAATTAAACAACTACTCTCAAAGAACCATATGAGCTCTCGAGACACACTCTCATAGAAAAACATAGTTACAAAGAATCACTCTCAAACTAACCTGATCTGAGCTTTTTCTTCACTGCACTCAAGACACACGACTTCAACACAAACACTCCTACATCACACCAATGATATGAGCTCCTTCTTCCTCAAACTTAATACATGAACCAACCAAATACCAACCTCATTGGGTTATTTAATTGGTCTTGGCTGGTCAAACATTTTCAAATGCTTACAGTGTTGTTGGCAGACATCTTTCCTGTGCTGTTATTGTCAAGCAAAGTTCAGGAATCTCTACCTAGGCCAAACTTTGGGCACGCCAAACTAACTCCTAAGTTACTAATGACTATGTGTCATATTTTATTGGTCCGTATATTTGAAACAGACCAATCATAAACTACCACATAGGTTGTTGTAAAAAAATTGTCAAAAAAGTTGTTAAAAAAACATTTTCCTTAATTGATTAATATACATGTGTTCACATAGGTGAAAACACACCCAAACTTAGCACATATGTGTCCACTTTTTTTTTATTCTAACTAAAATTATTAAACTATAAAATGATTTGTTGTGAAATAATTCGTCAGATCTCCCTCAATAACCTCATTTACAAAAGACGAAAAATTTGATAACATGCTATAATTTATTTGAGAATCCATTCCATAAGGATATTCGTCTGTTTAGACTATAATCACCTATAACAAAATAAATAACTAATGCAATAAATTCAAAATTTATAATTAAATTATAAAATATAAACTAATACAATAAATTATACATTTATAAATTTATAAATAATGTAATAAACTTTTTAAAAAACACCAAAATAATAATATTTAAAACTATCTAAAAAATTATTTAAAATTTTCATATGAATTTTAAATACCAAAGTTCTTTAATAAATTACAATTTTTTAAACAAAAAAAAACTAATACAATAAATTAAACATTTATAATTAAATTATAAAATCATAAACTAATACTATAAATTATACATTTATAAATAATATAATCAACTTACAAATAATTTAAATAACTATAAATATGCATTTTTTATATTATAAAAATTAAACATTTATAATGCAATGTTTATATTAACAAAATTTAATAATTATAAAAATTAAGTTAACTGATTTTATTTAATTTTTTATAAAATAAACCTAAATGTTGTTAAATAATATTAATTACTTAATTATTGGATATGAAAAAAGAAGCAACATGCATCGGATATGAACTAAACACATGCAACACCACATAAAAACATTGGATATGAAAATCCTAAAAAGAGATTATCGGATCTCGATATCCTATTCTCCCTTTATCGAAGTTCGACATTCGATAAAGGTGAATCAAATATCATAAACTCCCTTTCAGAGTTTCATATATGATACACACATTTTCAATTTTTATTTTTTGTAAAATATTTTTGTTAAATTTAATAAATTCATATAAATTATTTTCTAATAATTAAAAATTATCCAATTAAATTATAAATTCATACATAAACTTAAAAATAATTATAAACTAATACAATAATTATATTCAAAAATCATCCTGCATCGCATCTCGACATTCGATATTGTGATTTTCGGATTTCCAGATCCGATTCATGTTTGATGTGCTTTATATCTCATATCATGCATCTAGAAACAGATTCTTCAAAAAGAAAACCTCTCAACAACAATGTCAATCAACAACAACACCACACCAATTACCTGGAAGCACCATCTCCAAGCTCAGTTGCCTCGAAGCACCACCTCAACATCCTAAGCTATCTCAACAAAAATCTCTCTCAAATCTCTCTCAACTCTGAAGATCACACTCAAGAGGAGAATACATGATATGAAGTGGAGAGAAACACACTCAATGAAAAGAAATGAAATGGAGTGGAGAAAAATACTTTACGAAATTGAAGAGATGAACAAATTCAAATGAGTGTGCAAATGAGGTACAGGGTTTCTTAATAGATGAAATGAAATGGAGAGTATGTTTCGTAATAGGAGAATGTTTCGTAGTAGGAGAAATGAGATGTAGGTTTCAATGCTTTATTCAATGCACATAATTTCTAAACAACACAAAATTAATGGAATTACCTTATTAGTTAAAGGATATTTGAGAAATTGAAGATGCATGGTTTAAAGGATATATCTTATGTTATATGAATATTATCTCGTTATCTTATTATCAAGAACTATTAATCGATTTTATGCATGTCTATTCATCCTTGTATATGTACTTTATAAGAAAGTAACTCCTATTCATCACTAAATACCTCATACACTTATACTATTTATATTTCTTTATTAACTTTATTTTGTACGTGAATCTTTCTTTACTTTTTCTTGAAGCTAAATCCACTTCACAACAGTTCAACTTATAGAGAAATTTAGTTTATCTTGAAGATTTTTACTTGTACCAGGTAAGTATACTAATAAATATTTTTGTAAAGATTAAAAACATATAATGTGATATTTCTTAATGTTTCTATTTTATATCAAATTAATTAAATTACATAATTTTGAAAACATTTTTTCCTAATTTTTTTTATCAAATCGTTTCCATCCTATTTTAACTTTTTATTTGTTTTCCTAAAAATACAAACAGAACATCAATTTGTATCATTAAATAAAAAATTAATCACATTTAATTTTAGTTTGGCCAAGCCAGCTATGAGTCATTCCTAAATCCTTTTCGTTGTCTCATCCAATTATAACCACCGACCTCTCTCTATCTAGCTCCATCTATCTACGTGCCACCACGTCATATCCGATAAATTATGATTCTTCATTCATCCTCTATCTCATAAAATACCCTAGTCCGCGATGTTCGGACGATCCCACCATAGATTTTCTTCAAACACCTTGTATTTTGCCTTGTCACTGGTCAACAGGTATAACATAATACCCCAGCTGTCACCCAGCCACTTCTCACCCGCCACATATGTTCTTTTGGACCACAGCCGTGACGTTGTTTCCTCTACTTTTACAATCACTACAAAATATATATAATTTTGTAAAAATTACGTAAGTGTTATTTTAGAAATTTAATCCTTTTAAATAAAAAATATTTAATAATTTATTTTAATACATAAATAAAGAATTATTTTTATTTATTAAAAAAATAAAATTATCCAATTAAAAGATTAACACCAAATAATGAATATTGTAGCTTTTCCTCCTAAAATGGTCATAGGGCTTGGTGTCTAGAACAGTTTGTGCTGGAAATTGATCAGACCAATTCCTAGTTATCCGATATTGTTTGAAGATTTTTTTTATTCTAGCTCAAAGTCTGTTGGAATTGAAAGGTATTCATGGTCATTTGCTTTATTTTTGGAAGTTGTAAGAGATAAAGCAATTGTTTGTTGTTTTAGTGGTTTAAATGGTTGAAAAGGTGTTTGTTTTTAAAGTTATTGTTTTGAACTTATTTAGATAATATATATATATATTTTAATTGAATATGGGATTATTCATACATTACACGAAAATCTAGTCCAATTTTAATAGATGACATATTTTTGTAATTTTAATGTTTGGATGAAAATTGGCAATGATTGAAGAAGAGTTTGAGACATATGATATAGATACAGAAAAAATTTAAGAAAAAGAAAAAGTGTAGGTTGAAATTGAAAGGGTCTAAAATGACAAGAGAATATCCAAAGCATATAGACGGGAGGGGAATATTCGTGGGGAGATCCGTTGGAGGGAGAATTTGGCGTAGGTGGAAGCAATAAATAGCAGACCAAACCATACCTTGTTCTTCACCACCACCACCACCAAGAAACCATCCGACGCCCTCCTCATCACCAGCCCCCTTTCCCCTTCCTCCCCTCTCTCTCTCCTTCCACCCAAATGGCTCTCAAGGCCGTCCATGTCATCGACGTCCCTTCCCTTGACCACGTCCCCGAGAACGCCTCTCTCGCCCTCTGCTCCTCCCGCTTCCCCAACGGTTCTTACCCTCTCTTCCCTTCTCTTCTTCCTTTTCCCACCTTTTCTTCCTAACGTTCTTGGTAATCGTTAATGCAGGGGTCGAGATGGATCGGAGCGGCTTCAAGATGCCCAAGTTCGTCGTCATCGGCCACAGGGGTAACGGCATGAACGTTCTGCAATCTTCGGATCGAAGAATGAGAGCCATAAAGGAAAATACCATAATGTCCTTCAACGCCGCCTCTACTTTTCCTCTTGATTTCATAGAATTTGACGTTCAGGTAACCGTTTCTGTTATTTTCCTCTTTCTGCTTCTGCACTCAATGCAATTTAACGTTCCCCCGCGTGCACCGTTTTCCTTCTTGTTCGTCGCCACAACTAGTTTTCTCCTTTTCCTATTTTTCCCCGGTGGCTTTTCTGTAAATAATTTGCCTTTCTTGGCCCTATTTTGACCGTCTGCTCCTTTTCTTCCGTCGAATCGGTACTGATTGGCTGCTTGTTTGTTTTGTTTGACGCGTTGCATTTTTTATTGAAAAAAAAAAGAAAACGAATTAAAAAATGCACGTTTTTTGTAGGTGACGAGAGATGACTGCCCAGTCATTTTCCACGACGATTTCATCTTCTCGGAGGAGAATGTGAGTTTTTTCTTGTCGTTTTGCTTTGATGCTTTCTTTTCAATTGGTCGAGTTTTTTCGGTTTATGTTGGAATTAATGTGTTTTGCAGGGTACTGTATTTGGAAGGAGGATCACAGAGCTGAGTCTTTCCGAGTTTCTTTCTTATGGGCCTCAGAGAGAGCATGGCAATGAGGGAAAGGTTTTGCTAAGGAAAAAAGATGGGAAGATAATGCCATGGGATGTTGAACAAGATGATTCACTGTGCACTCTCCAAGAGGCTTTTGTGAAGGTGGAACCCGCTATTGGTTTTAATATTGAGTTGAAGTTCGATGATCACATTGTCTATGAGCAAGATTATCTCGTTCATGTCCTTCAAACCATCTTAAAGGTACACAAAGAGATTCAATTTTAAGCCTAAAATGTGTTTATGGGGGACACTGAGTGTTTTGTGTTAGTTTTACATTCAAAAGTGGTGACTTGGATCTGTCATTGTCTTTGATACTTGTGCGGTGCAGGTTGTGTTTGAATACGCCAAGGATAGACCTATTATCTTCTCAACATTCCAGCCAGATGCAGCCTTGCTCATCCGGAAATTGCAAAGCAACTACCCTGTTAGTTCTTTAAGCCTTTTTAGTTGTTCTGAGAAATTATTTTATTTCTTTAACTGGATCTGATGTTGTGGTTAATTTGTTGGGAACAACCAGGTCTTTTTCTTGACAAATGGAGGATGTGAAATCTATGAAGATGTGAGGAGAAACTCATTGGAGGAGGCCATGAAGCTCTCCGTTGAGAATGGATTGGAAGGAATTGTCTCAGAAATTAAAGGGATTTTTAGAGATCCTGCTACAGTAACCAAGATAAAGGAGTCCAAGCTCTGCCTCCTTTCTTACGGCAAATTAAAGTATGTTTGTTTTTAGTATTCTCTTTCCTTTGTTAATTGCTTGAGAAAGGAATGTTTTTGGTGTAACATTTTGGCTGATGATTATCTTTGAAATTGCAGCAATGTTCCTGAGGCAGTTTACATGCAACATCTAATGGGAATTGATGGAGTAATTGTGGATTTGGTTAAAGAAATAACCGAAGCAGTTGCAGATATGATAAAGCCAAAAAAGGGTGGTGATGGGGAGGGTTTTACGGAGGGGAGTGGGACGGTGCAGGGAAACTCAAATCCACAATTTTCACAGCAGGAGTTATCTTTCCTTTTGAAGCTTATCCCACAATTGATACAAATTTGAAAACTAACAACAGAAAGATGCGGCTTTTAATTGACTTGGCCTATTACATATACACTCAATAGTTCAGGATTTATCCCTTCACAAAACAGTGGAACCCTCTGGAGGGGTTCCATAAAAGCTCAACCCTTGTACATATGTTTCTTCTTTTCTCTTGGGGGATAATGGAAAGATATTCTGTATGAATTAAGTAGTTTGAAGGTCCTCGTGCAAATAGTCACAGACATATCTTTACTGTACCAAATGTTCTTACACCGTTGTTGTATTGTCTACCATTTCAATGAGAAAATACCAAACTTTTTCATTTCTTCCTCCCCGGCAAGAAGTTTTGCTGTGCTTTTTAAATTTTAGTTTCTTTTTCGTGTTCTTATTATGGACAAGGTGTTAAATGTTGTGATTGAGGTTTCATCAAATCCACTCATTACACTAACTTGGATTTGATTGAATTGGTGTTATTTACGGGTTAAAATCAAATCAAAGCAATACCATATGCACAATAAATTTTATTTTACTATCTTGGTTATTTTTTAAAATATTTCCTTTTGAATATGTTTTGATTAAATATTTAAACAAAAATTGATAAAAAAAACTAAATTGATGCGAAGTGAGGGAAACGTAATTAAGATTTGAGTGAATAAAAAGGAAGATAAACAATGTTTACGACATTGAACAGTTTTAAAAGAATATATTAAGGAATAATTTGGTTATTTTAATGTATTAGTTATGGTTGAGTAATGATGTTATATCTCTCTCGTTATGATTAAGCATATTCAAGAAGAGTTAGAGTTATAGTACACTTAAATTTTTATCATCATGGTGGTTGTGCCTTTTTAGGATAACAAGAGATAAAGATGTTTAGAGTGACTAAACATATTCAAGAAGAGTTAGAGTTATGGTACACTTAAATTTTTATCATCATAATGGTGATTGTGCCTTTTTAGGATAATAAGAGATAAAGATGTTTAGAGTGATTTCCAAGTTGTTCTCTTTTGTGATAAACATGCTCTTGTTATGTGACATTCTCTTAATAGAGAGAATTTATCCTTAGTAGTGACAATGTGTCATTCTCCTAATGGATAAAATTTATTCTTAGTAGTGATAGTGTGTCATGCTTCTAATGGAGATGATTTCTCCTTAGTAATGGTCATGTGTCATCCTCCTAATGCTCCGCATGCTCCAATCTTCAACTCAAAATCTTTTGTCCTTTGCATTGGCGGCGCTTGAAGGAAGAAAAACTAGAAACCTACCTCCTCCTGGTTATTCCACTCCTTCGTTGACATCTCTACTTATGTAGCCATATTGTTTTGTCCAAGTCCTTCTTGCAAAGACTCCCAAGATGTGTGCACAACCTGTTCTTAACCTAGACAACATTTCAAAAAGAGATTATACCAAGCACACAAAAGAATAACATGGACAAGAATCACTATTTACAGCTTTTAGAATTTCAAAAATAGAAGCTAAACACACAAAATGCAAAAACAGAAAACATAAACCCATACAAGACTAACTTTACACTCAAAGACTTAATTTGCCAAGTTCCCGACAACGATTTCATTTGTTGAAAGACGTTTCTGTCGTGCAAAAAGTCAACAAACTAGATTCTCCACTAATGTAGTATAAGGGCAACCTAGAATCAATTTACAAACTCGGTTAATTAAATTTTAAAGTGTGGAGTTAATTCCTTTATTATTTATTTACTAATTAACTACAAATCTAAGGTTGGGAAATTTGAAAAAGAAATGAAATTTGAAAAGGAAAGAATCTAAACTAGAATCTGGTTAAACAAAGAATGAAATGAAAAGAATGTAAAAGAAAATAATGTATTTTTAATAAAAAATACAACCTAAACTAAACTAATGAATGAAGTTGTAATGTCTCAATTATATATGCATTTATATATGCTAAAATGAAATGGAATTAAATCGTGTAATTAAATATGATGTGGAACAGAATCAAAATAACAACAAAAAGTGAACTAAATAGCCTAAATTAATTAAAATAATAGCATAACCTAATTATAATTACTACAAAATAAGAATCATTAGTCAAAAGGACAAATTCAAATGAAAAGATAATATGAAATTATTGCTTAAGCTAAACTAATCTAAAGTATATTTAACAAGTACAAAAACCAAGAAACTAACTAAAAACATAGGCAAAAATTGAAATCATAGGCCAATGTACATTGATTTGAATGAAAAAGTCACAAATGTAAGACATTCTATTAAAATTGAAATCTACTTTGGGGTATTTTGGTTCATGTTTTATAACCAAAATTGGCAATTCACACACATTCATCCAACCAATGTACATCATACCTAACTCCAAATTTTGATTTAAAAAAAAATCATAAAACAACAAAGTATTACTAAGAACATGATCTAATAGTGATAGCATATATCCCAACAAGTCTTCCAAGTGTTCTGCCACTTGTAATTTTGATGTTCTGGTAGGCAAGCTTGCCTAAAGCATGTGTTAGTATAAATACCTAACTTCACCTTTGTAAAAATCACTTTTGAAATTTATGAGAATTGTTTCATTAGAGTGTATTCTTGAATTAAATTCCTCTTTGAAAGTTGTAACACCCCAAAATTCTAGGATGTCACAGGTTTACAAAAATCGGTAAATTTTAAAACTTCCTTATAGCGCAGAAACGTATTTTCAAAAACTTCAGCATTTAAACTTGCATCGCATAATAGTTCCAAATTACTTGTTCAATTGCATTATTTAAATAAAACCAAAGTAACGAAGGAAATAAAATAACCCCAATTACATTGTCTTTAAAAAACTCAATTGGAATAGCTTTAAATAAAGCCCCAAGTCTGTCACCGTCATCTCACGAATGTATCAAGCTTTACCTTCATTTGTAGCATCATCTGTTCTCGTATAACATCACACATTATACAATCATCACATTCACATGCACAAACACAAACATGTATGGGGTAAGCTACCGATAAAACAATCATAACAATAAGATACATACATACTGATTATATCAATCATAATCAAACACACAACAAGATGCATGCTTTTGATTATATCATCCATAATTAAACATACAAGATACATACCTCTGATTATATCAACCATAATCAAACACTTCATACATAGAAGTAATAATAATAGGATTCCTAATCCTCTAACATAAAGAATTCAATCATAATGAATTACTCGATCCTCAAACTTTCATCTTCATCTTGATCTCTAATCCTTGATGTCATCACTAACATCTTACAGATAAATCTTTGGTTTATCCACTCAGCACCTATGCTAACTACTACTGTAACACTTATGGTAACAACACTATTAATAAAAGTGAACAATTATCTTGAATTTTTTATTTATAGTATTTATTATGTACTTTTACTTACCACACATCTCTAGTCCAATCATTCTTGGTGATGATATTTGATTGATTCAATATGTGTCTTCACCCAGCGATATTTAGTGGTTCTTCAACCAATCGAGTGTCCCGATCTCAGTTATGCTACCGATGAACTCAGTTGACTTATTTAATAAGCACAATGACTTCATTTCAATTAACACGGGTAAGTAGAGTTCAAACTCCCCCATGCAATAAAAGTGATTGAAAAAAGAAAGAAGAAAGTATCGTGTAATGGGCTGTAACTCCAAAACCTTTGGGGCCAATACGAAAATAAGAGGCCCTTTTGGGAAAGTAATTCCTTATGTTGCAAGTAACCTCAACCATGTTATATTTGCAATTGCAGCTATAATCAGAATCTGCTTATGGCAGACAAAAATGAAGTATGATGTTAACACAGAATCAGTATTAGATTCGTAGAATGTATAAATAGAATCTACTTCAGACATAGACAAAAATATAGGTATGTTAATTCAATGAAAATAAAATGGAATCAGGTTCTTACTATTTTTTCTTATATTTAATTGATTATGACATGGTTTTTTTATCTTATTTGTAATATAGATTTCCTTCATCGCTAAGCAAAAATAGAGTCCCTTAGTCTTTGTTTTCCAGTTTTTAGCCTATTTCGTCGATAAACGACCGATCTGATATTTTACGTGTACAGACTTAAGATAAAATAATACATGAATCTTTAATATAAAAGATATACTCTTAACTATCTTATTTACAAAAGGAGTGAATAATTCTGTATTATATTAGAAACTAAATGTGTGAAGTTAAAATATTATATTGTAATTTAATTTAATAATTAAGTCAAAATAAAAAATTGGTTTTTGTACTGCCTTCAATCTGGTCTTCTAGATCATTGCAGCTGCTGACTAAGCTCGGGCGGGTCCTTTATGTATATATTAAATTAAATATTTTGAAGTCAATTTTATTTTCGGAAGGGAAAACATACTATTTTGAAATCATTTTTTTAAACGAAGAATTATTCAATGTAAAAGTTAAAGTTATAAAATATTATTATATTTTTAATTAATTAAAACATTATAGTTATAACTTTAAAGGAGTTGTTATTACGTACCAACTATTACAATTTATGATAGAATAAACCGGGTGAGACATTTGGTTTCTCTATTTTAGAAAGTATGTGATTTTTATATTGATTCCTAAACTTAATAATTTCATTTGTGACCATACAAATATAATTTAGTTCAATAAATGTAAAAAAATATAACCAAAATTAAAGATCAAACCCAAACTTTTGAGTTAAAAAATTGTAAAACTTCTCCCTTATTCTGTCTTTCTTGCCCGAAGTTGGTAACAAGAGATTTGTTCTTTTGTTCTAGCTTTAATTTGTCATCAAATACATTTTGTGTGTCATAAATTAGGCCAAGCCACCAAGGTTTACTCTTAGCTTGCCTCCAACAAAAATCACCAAAAACAAACTCTGAACCCAATACATTAGAATTCCAAAATGTTCGAATCATTATTAGATCTAAATTCAACCATGAATTCTTATTCATATTACATAATTATGATTTTAGGAAAAAATGTTTCTTGGCTGCATCTCCATCTTCAACTCTCTTTATTGTTGCATCCCCTCCTCCATCATAATATATTTCTATTACAAATCTTATTTCTGTTTTGGTTTTTTCTTCAGGGTGTGATTCTTCATTTTTTACCCTTCTCCCACATCTAGAGTAATTTCCAAATCTCTATTCAAGTCCTATGGATCTTGTTGGCAACTGATTTTGAATGTTATAGATTGTAGCCTTGGAAAGAAATATTCTTACAATTGATTTTCTAGTGTTTTATTTGCTTGTGACACAAATATGATGAATTCTTGGATGAAATTTCTCCTACTAAAAACAGTTGCATCTTCTAATCTATTTCTAGAAGTAATAGTCACAATATTCTCACCATATTTTTCTTTCTTTCATCTGTCATCACCCTCCTTCACTGTTTTGACATACGCATCATGACATACCACATCATCTCCAACTAAATCAAGAACTTTTGTAGCTTCACTCTGAGAAGAAAAAGTCACAACATTTTCATCACAGTCTTCACCTTATGTAATTTTCCCACCAACATTTGTTAAATTATCCACCCTTACAGCAATGGTTTCAATAACTTTCTCAACAGCAACAACAACAATGTCTTCATCACAATTTTCATCTTTGCCTTCCTCCTCACAAACATTTTCTTCTCTCCTATATTGCTCTCAAATTCTTGCAAAACAGTCAACACTCATAATAGCAGCTTCTGACACTCCATTCCCCGAAGTAATGGTAACAACATTCCCCTCACGGTCTTGGTCTCCACTGTCCTCTTCACTGATATCCTTTCCTCTTTTCTTCTCTCAATTGACTAAAATTTATCTTATATCTGAGTGTTTTTTTGCTTTCTTGATATCTTGTAGACTATCTTTTCCAACAACCATACCCTTCTTTACCTCTTTCTTTCATTTCTTGATATCATGAAGAAATTCCTCTCTCACTCCCTTTCTTGTTCTTTCAACAACTTTCTCGCTTCCTTTTGAGCCTCTTTCTTGATTCTAGTATTTTCGTATCATTTCTTTCTATTCTTGAAACTTTTGCTCATCTCTTTACTAAGTCCTCTCCATGCTGCAATCCCTTTATCCAGTTCGCTAGTCCCCGTCTCGAAAGAATTGTCACTTCCTTCCATGCTTTCCCCTCTTCTTCATCCGATAGGTCGAACCAATTGTTAGGTTTCTTGGTGACAAGAAACCCATAAGTCTTTGGTTGTGGATACAAGACACATCCACACACTGTCACAATGGGAAAAAACTATATTATTATTTTGGGAACAATGAATATGTTTGAAAACATCCAAGGGACCAACCTCCCTTCATTGAGGATGAAACAAGTCTTGTGTACTATCAAAGATCAAAAAAATGTGTTTGTCTCAAGACACCTTCCCCCCTTATATAGCTAACCCCCCAAGAGACATTATTACCAATGAGAAGTGTTGATTCTTTAATGATATTTTGATGATGATGCACTTGAAGACTTGAAGGAACATCTACATACATTGTTAAAGCATCTTTTGTAGAAACATTTGTATTAGGCTTTATCTTTCAATTGTAAGCATTTAAATATCATGTAACTTGCTCTTTAGTATATTTTTATCTCGACAATAATCGATTATCACGGTGGATAATCGATTATCATTAGTAAAATTAAAAAAGACTTTGAGTCGCCAATAATCAATTATCGCTTTTGGTAATTGATTATATTTGGCAATTAGGAGTTGTCTTTTCATTTTCTGACCCCTAGCCTATAAATAGAAGTCTCCTAAACCTTTTGAAGGTTACCTAAACTATTGAGAGTACAAAATTGGTTCTGAGGAAGCTCTAATGGTTAAATGATTGCTTGATCAAAGTTCTTGAAGAAGGAGAAGCTTGTCTTAGTGTGTCTAAGGTGAAAGCGGTTCTCTACCAAGTTGTTCAAGTTTCTCTTCATTCCCTCATGTGTCGAAGGAATGTGTTTTCTTACTGTTTAGTTCTTTATTCATCTTGTAACATGAAACTGATTTTAGTGAAAAGTTAATCACTTATTCCAAAGTTATTAAAAAATGGATGTAGAATCTTTTGATTCGAACCAGTATAAAAATCATTTGTGTGATTTTCTCTATTTCTTCATTTGTTTACTTTACTTTGTTTGAAGAAATTTTTAAAAGGGAAAATGAAGTTTTTAATAGAACCAAATCACCCCCCTCTTGGTTTTGTGTTTGATTACACGCTTTTAAGCATTCTACTGCGTGATACCAATTCCTACATACATTACATAGTCTAACAACCCCTAACACCTCCTAAAAGACTATGTTTTGTTTTTACCCTTTTCTGCTAACGTAGACCCTGATGGTCCAATCACCTGGTCTGTCAATGACACCTCGCTAGAGCTTTGATGCACCACAACAATGGCCTAAAAATGCAATTCAGCTAAGATAGGGTCAAGGTATAGCCCATTTACGAAATGCCACAAAGAGAGACTTACCAAATATAGATACAAGGACGGAGAACCATGGAAACCAATGAGACAGACTGAGCTTCCTAATATGAAGAGGCGCAACAAGAGTTGTCGCGACAAGAGAATGTGCGACAAGAGGCTTTACGAATGACGTGCGAGAGAAGGTTATGTGAAGGAGGTGCGAAGGATGACAAGGTTGCTGAGAACAAGTTCACTGGACTTCAGAAATTGGCTGAAATGAATGAGAAGAGTAGAACGGAGACTGAAGTGAACAAGGAAAGGAAAGTAAACTATTTTTAGCAAAAATGAAAAGTGAAATTGGGAAAAGAAAATCTCAAACGTAAATATGATTTCATCAAACAAATTACCAATTAATGCAATTAAATCAACAATCAATGAATATATATTAGAGAACAATTGAAATAAATTTGGAGAAATATAATGAAAAAAAAAAGATAAGAATAGGTAGTTTGATGTATACTTCAAAGTTATTAAAGCTAAGAATAAATTACAACGTAAAATTCAGATTTTCATAGTAAACTGCCAAAGGATCAACTAGTGCTTCGAATTAATCAATTTAATTACATGTTACATGTTTTAAATCCGTCCAAAGGGACGAACCAATGAAACATTATGCGCATGGCCACTATTTATGAATTCTTGTAAGTAATAATTTGAGCACGTAATCTGCATATATAGTCAACATTTTACATGACACAATATTACATGTTACAGACAAATCAACATAGTCCACCAGACAATTTCTTCAATGTGATTATATACTCTTTCTTTTCTTCTTCAGGATTTGTATCATAATTCTTAGAAGTACCACAAGCCATGAATTGGAAAAGAGAAACTTAAAGTGCAAAGATCTAACTAAAGCATATAGGGTTTTGACAGGAATTCAACATGAAATACTTTTGGAACACCTCTTTGATTTGGTTGTAAAATGACAAGCATATAGGGAATTAGTCCTCTTTATAATTTTAATGCAAAAAGAATGAGTCACTTTATCAGATTAAAATTGTAACTAGGAATTAGGCATGCTTCTGATCAATCTCAAAAAGAATATTATGCACCAAAATTTGTCAACAGAAGTCAATCATTTTAACATGAGACTGAAGTACTATTCATTTCCAATTTGGGCCAAGATAGTGTTTAGTAAGGGTCCAACAAATCTGAACTAGGCACATGCTATTAGAAAAAACAAGGAAAACAAAAGTTCCACATGGTTTTTTATGTCACACAAGAACAACTTGTCTACAACTAGGATTCCTTCCTCCCAACCTAGTTACTATAAGAAAAATAATCCTTTCACACCCTTCAATAAAATATATTTAGTTTACAACAATATAATGACGTGTATTATTAGAATTAGAATTTAAAAAATAAAATAAATATAGTTAAAATATTATTATTTTTAATTGTCAAATAGGTATATTTTATTTGGTGGTGTCAAGATATCACTATTTTTACCATATTGAGAGGAGATGACACTAATCATGTGTATATCTGCCTAATATTAAACATCAGTTAGTTAACCGGTTAGAAACTCCAAAATGATGCCTAATGCAATGTTACATAAGGATATGTTAAAATTATAATTACTCTCAGGTATTGTAATTAGTTTAATTGTAGAAACTAATCAATAAAAAACAAAATACGTATGTAGTTTACCTTAATATTTTTCTACTGTACTATGTAATTTATGACTTCTCTTCCCAAATACATCATAATTTAATTTTTTTTATCACTATTAAGAATAAATAGAGTTTATTACTAAATACTTTAATCAATTTACATATGAATATTTAATACATGACCTCGAGTTTGAAAATAATATACAATTAAGTTAAACATTGAAAAATTTATAGTTCATAATAATCTTATTTAGCTTAAAAATAATTACTTGATGTTGTTGACTTTTGAAAGTGGTCATAATTTTTTTTTTATAATTTTATAAAATATGAACTAAAATGGAATTTTTACAAAAAAAAAAAATAGAGCAGTGAAAGGTTATGATTTCAAAATATTATACCGAAAAGAATTCAGTCCTTAATAATCAAAGTATTACAGATAAAAATACTATATAGTTTCTTAAAAGATATCAATTTAACACACAAAAAAAAAACTTAAATGGAAACTAATTTTTATTTACCTAATTTGTAAATATTGTTATAACAGTTCCTTTTATAAATTATTATTGCAGATGAAATTAAAAAAAAATTCAAACGTATAGTAAGTATTTTTTTTAGTGTTTTTGTTTTTATCCATCATTGTCTTTATATATATATATATATATATATATATATATATATATATATATATATATATATATATATATATATATATATTTTTTACACACGTACAGTTTAAAAGTATAACTTTTTTAAATATCTTTAATTTGTCAAATTGAAGAAAACTACCAAATTTATTAGATATTTTAAAAAATACCAAGATTCACCATTTTTTATCTTATCATAAAATAATAAGTTGTAAAGTTCCTCTATAGTTAATATATATATATATATATATATATATATATATATATATATATATATATATTTTCCAAACATTAATGTCATCATATCATATAATAATAACAAACAATATCATTCATAAATTTCACTCAAGTAGGACCTACAATATCCAAATTGTTAAGATTGGTATTACACAGCTGAATGTTTAAAGAGCGTGATAAACGTTAATAACCAAAAGGGGAAAAGATGAATTGGTTCTTTTAAAATTTTGATTTTCTTTTAACTTTTATCGAACCATTTATAAGTAAAAGTAGGAAGGTATAGAGAAAATCACACAAATGATTTTATTCTGATTCGAATCAAAAGATTCTAGATCTAGTCGTTAATCACTATAAAAGAGTGATTAACTTTTTCACTATAAATCAGTTTCAAATTACAATGAAAATAATGAAACAATAAGAACAGACTACACCTTCCGTCGACACACGATGAAATGAATATCAGCTCAATCAACTTGCAGAGAACTGTTTGCACCTTTAAACACATTAACCATAGCTTCTCCTTTCTCAAGACTAGATTAAGCTCACACTAAAGCTAGAGAACTTCCTTAGAACAAATTTGTGCTCTCAAATGGTTTAGGTGCTTTGTAAAAGGTTTAGGAAGGTTCTATATATAGGTCAGGGGTCAAAAAATGAAAAGTCAACTCCCAACTACCAATGATAATCGATTATCACAAGTGATAATCAATTATTTCAGGTTGTTATGGGTTTTGGAAAACGTGATAATCGATTATGCCATGCAATAATTGATTATTACCGTACAATATCAAAACTTGCGGTGATAATCAATTATCCCATGTGATAATTGATTATTGTCGAGACAAATCCTTTTCCACTTTTGCTTGTGATAATCGATTATCCCCTGTGATAATTGATTATTGCCATAATAAATCACTAATTTATAAAATTTCTTAGTGTTTACAATTGCAAAATAATTCTTATACAAATGCTTTCTACAGAAAGTGTTTTTAACATTTACAGCATAGGTTTTTCAAGTCTTTAAGTCCATCATCATCAAAATTACTTTAAAGCAACAATGCTTCACATTGGTAACAATTTCCCCCTTTTTTATGATGATAAAAAATCCTCTTTGTTAAAAGAATTCATGTCTATTTGTAATGTTTTATTCTTACAAACAACATAAAGAGGTTAGTAGCTTTAACCAATAACCGCCCATATTGTTTCTCCCCCTTTTTTATCATAAGCAAAAAGGCTTATAAGAAGGAGAGACTCCTCCTCAAATTATACCCTCCTCAACAAAATAATGATGCAAATGAAAGATAATAAAATTTAGATTTCATAAAGTCAAAGATAAGTACATTAAAATGTAGGAAATACAAAGAAACAAGGATTCAAACATAATGACATCTAAACTTAAAAGTCAGGACTAGGTGGTAAATTAGGAGGTTGACAATCCTTAATGTTTCCAATCCTAACATCAAAATATTAAAGGCGCTCAGTTACATAACTCTAATGAGATTGGTGCATCTCAAGGAGTTTTTCATGCCTTGTCTAACGAAGAATGCTCATCTCATCCATTTGTTGTGAGAGATTGGTAAGATACTCTTCAATACAAAAAGAAGAAGATGAAGGAATAGCTGATGGACCACCTTCAGTGGGATCAACTACATTGATTGATTCCTCCATATGGACATCTATATCATCTTCTTCTTCATCATTTTCTGCTTCATCTTTGTAGACAAAAATGTTTTATAATAAAAAGACATGCATCTTATAATGACTAGACAATTTTTGCCTAATATAAACTTTTAAAGAGAATATAACATGTTTAAAAAGAAAACATACTCTGATGTTATAAAAATAACATTCAATAGGAGTAAATAAAAAAAAATTAATCATGATTAATTTACATCTTCAACTATTGAAAAATATATTTAGCCTTTAAACATATAAATAATATAGATTTAGTTTTTAATAATATTAAATTAGCAATTAAAATTATATTTGATGACAAATTAAATTCACAACATAATGTAAATTAAATAACATTTTGTAATTTTTGAAACTAAATTCACTTTTTTTAAGAACTAAAGTTTAGGGCACTAGTAAAAAAACAACGTATAATGTCACGCGTTTAACGTCTAACCACTGAATAGCCAACGTTAAAAATGACTGATGACATTTTTGTAAATAATTTAACTTCTTTTAGAATTGTAATTCGACGTAAAATGATGTAAAATGTCGAATGTCCCAACGTTAGACACCAAAAGGTTAATGAATTCAATAAAAATTTGATCGGGAGATTGAAAATTCATTCACTTTATCTTAGCGCGCGAGACCCTCTTCTCTACTCAAACTTTTCTTGAACGAAGTTTGACGACCATCACATGTAATCTTTCTTTCATTTTATACAAATGCATTTTATGTATGATTTTTGTTTGTTTTGACCGATTATTTTCGTGCTTTTGTTCTTCATAGGGGCATTCTACTTTCTCTATCACCGGTGACGACACTTTATTCCGACGAACCCACCTTTTGAATGTTAATTTTCATTTTCGTTTTGAAAAACTTATTTGTTGAACTTGTTTGTTGTTATTTGGTTGAACTTGTTTGCTGTTGTTGTTGTTGTTTGATTGAACTTGTTTGTTGTTGATTATTGTTGTTTATTGTTGATACTATGTTCATAATTCTTGTTTTATAAAATACCAAAAACTGAAATTTGTTGTTTTTGTGTTTTTCATATCTCGTAGAGTGGTAAAAAAGGATCAGAATTAATTAAAAAAACAAAAAGAAGATAATTAACATCGTATATGAACAAAATTTGATTAACGTTGTGTATTGACAAAATTCGACGTTAACTTAAGGTCAAATTTTTTAAATTCGACGTCAATTTAACGTCTCCTGATATGATGTCGTTCGCGAATTTGCCGTTAAAAATCCAAAATATTCGATGTTGTACGCGATTTTTGTACTAATAGAAATAATAATGAGGTTTCATTAGAATTTTTTTAGTAATCTTATTTTGGTTGTTTTGTACCTGATAGGTAAAAATGACAGGTTTGATTCATTTTCACACATTTTGAGATTACAAGCTTATCGGTCCACATGATAAAAAAATTAACAATTTTTTATGTATTTTTTAATTCTAAATTAAATAAATATTTATTCTATAAAAAAATTAAATATTAATTTTGTAACTATTTATTATAAGCAAATAAAGAATTATAATTAAATTAGATCATGACAATCTTTCACAGACACACACACACATATATATATATATATATATATATATATATATATATATATATATATATATATATATATATTATTTTTTCTTGGTTTTAATTATATAATTATTTTTTTTCACTACACTCTTTTCTTTCATATTCTAATTGTTTGGTTTATTCTATATCACAAAATTCATTCACATCTTTAAGGTTTTCATGTTGTCACAATTTTACTTATATTTTTTTTTCTTTGTATGTTCAAATAATGTATTATATATACAAATGATGTATTATCAATTTCAATAAATCGAATAATTTGTAAGTCTCACATTTATTTATTTCTTCTATGTTATATTTATTATTTTAATTAGAATTTTTAACTCTCAATTTTAAGTATTCAATAATTTGTTTAAAATATAATATATAAAAACTTATCTTCTTTATTATCTTTAATCTTAACTTTTGTCTCATTCAAATAACTATTATTTTATCAAAGTAATTTTCATCATTTCTCAACCATTCAACTAACTCAATATCTGAGAAATTTCTTAAATATCTAGGGTACTTTTCATCTTAAAATACTCTTAATTATACTTTTTTTTCTTTGATCAATTTCATTAATAATATACCAAATTGTTTCTAGAGCACACATTTAATATTTTTTTACTTCTTTTTAATATTTTTATTTGTTGTTTTTTTATTGTATAGAATATTGTCTTGATGATTTTTTATATAATGATTTTTATTTTTAACTCATTCTCATAAGTGTAATTTTTGCATTGTTCATTAGTGTATATTTATGTCCTTGTTTAGATTTTAATATTAGATTCTTAATTGGTTTTTTACTTTAATAAAATATCTTAATCAGAATTTGTTATATTTGGGTTTATTGAGCATGGGATACAAAAATATGATAAACATAGTTTTTTTAGTTGCATAAATACTCTTTGGATATTTTGAGGTGTGTTAATGTAGTTGCAGCTAAGTTGAGCTCATAGAGGTGTGAAAATAAATTGGTTAAATTGTCATGGCACCTTAAAAATAAATATAAGAATAACAAATAATCAAGACCACAAGAAGTTAATCTAAGCATACCATGAAAAAGTAAAGAAATTTGGCTAAGCGAAGAAGAGGAAATATGCAACAAAAATTGGATATTGAAGTTTTCTCTATTTTTTGGGCTTTGATAATTGATAAATGTTTATGATTAAATATAATTTGAGGAAAATAAATCTTAAGATATTTTATTTGATATTGTTAAATAATTACCTTATTTAATTTATATCAATAAATATCAAAAGATTATATTTGTCAAATCTTTTTTTAATCTAGCAAATATCTTCTCAAATATTTTTAGGTCTCCACAATAATCAAATATATCTTGAAGATATTGGATTATTTAGAAGATAATTGGAGAATATTACATTATCATAAAGAAGATTACAAGAACAAAAAAACTTGAAACAAACCAATCCAATTTTTATATAAAGAGACTTAGGAAAACACATCAGTGGAGTGTGGAGGTTCAAATTTTGTCATCTCTATCTTCTCTCATGTTATCCACCCTCTCTTCTTTTGTTTTCATGTTATTTTTACATTTCATAGAGTGTTAAGTCTCTAGAGTTGATTTTGTTGTAATTTCTTAATTGGATTATGAGGTTAGATGAATAAATTTGTTTGTTCTTTTTTATTCCTGTTGTGATTTATTTTATATATGTCTTTTGCTTCTTAATCAAGTAAAAGTAATGGTTTTTACAATATAGTAAGTAAGCATGGTATTAAATCTACATAAATATCAATCATATGAGTCTAAAGATTTTTATTTTTAATTGATAACTTACTTTGATTAAAGTTAGAAACTTTTATGTGATTAAATAGGTTTTTACCAGTAATTGAGAATGTACTTTAAATAGTAGTAAAAATATTAATAAGAATTAATCAAGAATGTACTTTGCTTAATTAGCTTTTACTTTGTATAACAGGTAAAAGAGTAGATATGATTAGGCATAATAATATTTAATTGAGAATGTACTTTGTTTAAATTTACTATCATTTGCTTTTAATTGGTAATGTACTTAGTTAAGAGTGGGAATGTCAGAATTTACAGTGGTTAATTTAAAAATCTAATGAATCCGATTTTGAAAAAGTAGTGAAATCAACCCATTTTCTTTATCATTGTTCTTATCTTTTTAAATCTTTTAATAAATTTATTTTTTTTTCTATCTTTTGTTCTTTAATTTGTTATTGATCTTTATCTTCTTTATTGTTTTTGTTTTAGTAACTCTTTTTTATAGTTTTTATAAGAACTAATTTGATAATAATTAATTTCGTGTTTATTGGTAGGCGACTTAGGGTTTAATTTACTCTTTCTATTTTGTTAACTACTATCTCAATAATACTCGTACAATAAAATTCAAGAAAACAATATAAACTTGTATGTATGCTTTGAGTTATGAGTAGAATACTATGATGTATTTTAATATAATGACTATTTTAATGTGTTGTGATGATATGAATATTGGAGTGAATGTTATATCTCAAATTAAATTCCTTACCGTATAAAAACGAAAATACTAATATATATACAACCTCAAGTATCCCCTTTACAACCCAATTCCAAAGATGCACGTAGATAATCATTCCCCGTGTATAGTATAGTAGTATTATGTGATAACCCTTCTCTAGTATTGATAGTTGCCTGTAACAAACAAGTAT
This sequence comes from Vigna angularis, assembly GCF_016808095.1. Taxonomy (NCBI): domain Eukaryota; kingdom Viridiplantae; phylum Streptophyta; class Magnoliopsida; order Fabales; family Fabaceae; genus Vigna; species Vigna angularis. The sequence goes on along the minus strand of NC_068971.1, from coordinate 31,071,316 downwards.
TAGATATCTTACTCAATAAAATAATCTTATTTAATAATTCAAAATAATAAATTTTTTAATCGTGTTAGTTGTATTTTTTTAAGTTTGAAATTTAATACACATTGTTATATTACAAATGGAGTGAAGTAAATGTATTCTCTTTCATGTTGTAGACTTTGTTTTATGTTGCATTTGTTTTGTTAAATTATAAAATAACAATTGACAACAATTAAGGAAGAAGATAAATATAATAACATCCACACCATCTAATTAAGAGAAAAAAATTAAATAATAAGATTTCAATTAAAAAGTATGAATTTTCTTAGTACTCAATAATAACAAAAATTTATTAGAGTTAAGTAAATATATCTAAATTTATGACTTAATTAAAACCTAATTAAGGTTTAATATTAATTACATGCTAAACTTTTGCATAAATTTGGCATATTTTTTAAGTTTTACAAAAAATTAAAAACTTGCTTAAATATTTTATAATTATTTTTATTCAAATTTTATTTTATTTAATAATTTTTTTTAAAAAAAATTCTTGTATCAACAATATTAGATAATTCTTAATTTTCTTTCAACTAAATTCACCAATTGTAATGGAAATAACGTTTTAACTAGATGTAGTATGTACAAATACTAACATATTTTATTTTAAATTAATTTTAACTATAAAATTATAATCTTATAATATTATTGATTAAATTTTTTTATTAGATCTATTAAATGATTTATAAATATTTTCATTCATTCTACACTCTATTTCTTTAATTCAAAGAATCTTATTTTTCACTCAAACATATCTTTTTAATGTAGAAATACTTTCATTCATTTTACACTCTATTACTTTAAATTTAAAGAATCTTATATTTCACTCAAACACATATTTTTAATCCAAAGACACGTTAAAGATGTGAAAATATTATTTTTCTATAAACGAAAACTGCCATTTCAAAGGTGTCACACATTTTGAGCAGTGTAAGGGGTCCATAGTCAATTGACTGAAATCAAACAAAGTTACTCATTCACTCACGTCACCTACAGTACAGTACGACATTAGTTGTAATTTGTACAGAGTGCATCTTTCTAAAAAACAATTAATACTAAATCCAAACTAATTTAATTTTCTGTACTTTTTTTTAAAACTTACCAAGTGCATCATAATTCATCTAAAAAAAAGAAAAAAATAGATAGGAAAATGGTCCATTCCTTCGAAAGTCAAATAGAAGCCAAGATTTGTAACCATGTATGTAGTTTCACATGTTTTTCTCTCTCCACATCTTGTGTCTCTCTCTTAGTCAAACACATCCCCCACACTGCATGTCTTCACGTCTATAAATTGATTTCTTTCATCACAAGTCCTTCATCTATCCAAAGCCAAAAGGACTTTGGTGTGGCCTCACTCATGGAAGTGTTAAACCCAGTTGGAGGCGATACCTATAGGCTCCCTGTTGGGTACAGGTTCGACCCCACCGATGAAATTCTTGCAGGCTACTACCTCAGGAAGAGGATCATGGCACACCCACTTCCCAATGATCTCATCCAAGACTATGATGTTCACCAGACTGAGCCTTGGGAGCTTCCAGGAGGTTCGTCTGAAACATACAACACAAATCTCCCTTTCCATCTTTTCTTCTTTTTCTGGTTTTTTAATCTCAGATCTTGTGTCTTTCTGATGATTCCCAAAGACATACCTATTAATTTTAGTCTCACAAATAAAAGTTTTCATCGGTTTTCTTTGCAGAAATTAAATTCAGGTTTTGTTTTTCACCAGTTTAATCAGTGTTTGCTGTTAACTGAGTAACATGGTTGGATTTTGGTGATTTTTTGTCAGTGGACAATGTGTCCGAAAAAGATCCGATTTTTTCAAGCCCCGGAGTGATCTAAACAAGGGGATCAAAATGGAGTTTTTGGTAATTTGTGTTTGGTTGTTTAAAAAATGTATTTGTTTTTGTTGTTTTCTGTAGGTGGGAAGTGCATGAATTGGCAGAGGTTTTTCTTCTACGATGTGAGGAGCCGTGTGTTAGGAAACCCTGAGAAGAGAGATGCTGGGAAAGGGCAATGGGAAATGGTGGAGAAAGATGAAGAGGTTGGGTTTTCTGACGAACAAGTCATTGCAAAGAAGAGTGTTCTGGTTTTCTGGAAAGCCAAGGGTAGCTCTCTTGCCAAAACAAAATGGGTGATGCACGAGTTTCGTCTTGCCCTAAAGTCAAATCCATCAAAGGTAAACAATACAACAGTATCCATCCACCACCTTTCTTACAACACTCGATTTCTTTCTCACTTTGCTTCATATTTTGTTATCACTTTAGCACATTTAAATGGTTATATATGTTTGATGTTTGGTTTGTGGGTTGTGTTACTGAAATTTGAAGTGTAACGTAGATGTCAGCCTTGGCTGTGTGCCGCATATTCGAGAGGAAAAATTCAAAGAGGGCAAAGAAAGCAAGAGTGTGTGAAGGGGTGAAGTCTGACAGGAGCAATATTGAAGAAGCTAAGGATGTCACAGCCACTGTCATTGATTTCACAGTGGAGTGTAGCACTGAGACTGGTCCTCCTCCTCCTCCTCCTCCTGGGACCCCCTAGTGAAACTGCATAGTTAGTTAGGTTTTAAGTTGCTCCAAAAATCTTTTGTAAGATTTCAATTGTGACGCCCCATAGGCACCAAAACAACTTTTATCCATCTTTCTGCTGTGCATCATCTGTGTATATGGGCTCATAAATTTACTTAATAAGAAGCAACTGTTTATTATTCACCGGTAACGTCTTATTTTATTTCATTTTTGTCAAATTCAGAATACTCATCATGCTCCTCCACCCCGAATAACGTTGACTGTTGCTTAGGATTATCAATCCAAAGAATACATACAAAAGGGGCATCCAAACAAAGTAGGAAAGATGTTCTCTATTATCTAATTACAACCTTTATGAAAAACAATAAGCGATACCCTATGTATGGGTAAGCAAGCAAGCATACAAGCCTCACAACAAGGATGGTAGTGCCTAAGTTTTTGAAGCATCTGCACATGGATTTGATTCGCATCCTTCTTTCCATAGAACTCAATGCTCCATTTATGAAATTCTTCCTTTCACGTTAAGGAGGACAAGATTATTCTTCTTGGTGAAAGTGATAAGGAAAATCGATATTTGAACATCTTCGAGTATATATATATATATGGTTCAAGGAATAAAACTAGATTTTAATTATTGTATCCTATAGTTGTTTAAATGGTTTACTTAAAAAATGCATGTTAGTTATAATGATTGATGGCCCCTTTAGTCCCCGAAATATTAATTACGATCTGTCTATGTCTGTTAATAAGTATTCGACAGGATGAGAATATTTGAATTATAAAACATGGCGTTGGTCAAGTAGGTGAAGGGGTGAAGGCACAAAATATTCTTATATGATTCTCCCGCAAGCTCAGATAACGCAACCCCTGCATTCAGAATAAGATTCTTCCCAATAATGCCCACGCTGTTACCTATTTTTAAATATTGTTTCCGTAGATCAAACTTCAAACCATCTCTGCTATCTCAATCGTTTTCCTTCTTATATAAATATATAAACTTGCTAGCCAAATATTTAGTATAACACACATAATTAGATATGGGAATATTATTGGCCAAAAACCTGGAAATCCCATCAACTTCTTTCACATTGAATCCCATTCCCCTTGCAAGTGGTGCTGGACCACGTTCGTTTCTTTTTTGTAAATGGTTGTTTCAAATTAATTCTTATCTTTTTATGATGATTTAATAAATAACCTCCTTATAGGTATTTGATAAATGAGGTGTGCATATAATACCGCAGCTTTGTCATCGATCGTACTGTAGTATAGTATCCTTGGGATGCTGTGATACAATTTTTAACAAAGACTGACACTTTTAACAAATATTTTATTTTTTGTATTATTTACGAATTAAACTCCTGGTCACATCTGAACCATTGTATTGATTACAAAATGCTCAGATGTCATGTTATAAGAAAAACACTAATAAAACACTCTTTATTATTAATTCAAAAGTATAAAATAAGAAGTTTTACGAGTGTAAAACTCTGCATGGTTTTATATCTTTCGATCATTAATTCGAAAGTAAGTTAGAGTATAAATATTGAAGACAAAACTTTAATGCGCATAGTAATTGCATTAAGTTAAAGTAGGATAATGTTATAATACACATGGTCCAAAAAACAGGTTTTTTGGTAAGACTTGTGTTTTTTACAAGGATTATGCATGACAGACACATTTCATTAGAAACAGTAAAGTAGGGATACTTTGGACATGGTGTTAAGACATTGGATTCAAGAAGCGTGTGTGGTATCTCTCAAATTGTGCAAAGAAAAGAGCCAAGTTGAAAAGTAACAGAGTGAGAACTGCCGACCAAAGTTTCTTGCCGCTACGGTAGTAGAATCTTTTGATATATAGGGATTTTTGTGCATCACTTGTAAAATTCCTCACGTCACTGACATCATGCACAGTAATGTGAGGTTGCGTAGTATTTGCTGACTTTCCGGGACAAAATTGTCAAATGAAACAGACCTACATACTGGACCATATCTACAAAAGTTTCTCAACCATCGTAGTCAAGATTTTCTCAACAGCGAAAATATTGGGAGGTGCTGATAGCGACGCCTTTTCTTCATCTTTTTTTCCTCATTTCTCCTTCTAAATTTTGTATAATCATGCACACAAATTCTCACTACACTTTCTGCAAGTTTGAAGTTTGTCATGTTCTTTTGTAAAGGGTCATCGCAGAATGACTCTCTCCCGCCAAAGTTTTTTTATATTCAATAGTTAAGATAGCATTCAATCCTAGCTATTATTACCATATAGAATCAAATCCACGTACTAAGGTGTTCTGTGCTTCTGCAGCTTTAACATTTAATGGAGCTGCCAAACATGAAGTTATTGTAATCTGAATTATAGATGTGTTTGTTTAACTTAAAAATGTTTGATTTCTATCATTAAAATTTTCCCAATGAGTGCAGAGAGAGACAGAGACGGTGAATATCACAAGCAAAAGAGAAATACTCTTTATATTATTATATTTTTCAACAACAACAAGCATCGTGTCATTCAATGTAGGAAATATAACATCATTCAGAATGTGATACTTAAAAATTGCACCAATCAAGATAGACAAGAAAAAACATATAGTTATGATAATAAACTAAGTGTGGAACTGAATGTATGATTGCTTTGGGTGGAGTGGTAAATGAATAAACAAGCAGGTTAATTTCTGACATTGTACCCCAGAGTCCTACGTATATCATTACATTTCAAAACTTAGACCAATTTTTCAATTTCAACAACCTTCTTAAATTCTGAACACAAGCTTCCAGAACAGCTTCATTCAATAAACCGTTGAGATTTTGATTAGAAGAATGAAGTAGGAAGAGTAAATAAAGAGAAATTTTTCTTTATTGTCTTTACCTAATTATAACATACTTTCTCGTCACATACTACCATTCATCAATTGTACATGGGCTTATTAATTATAATCCACCATCCAATTTTAGCATGCCAGCAGTTCCAGATAAGCCATTTGAGGTGCTGGTTTCTGCACCCAGTTAGTTAGTTGATCTTAGTATACACAGATAGCAACTCGACGTGATCCATTAAGAATAACCTAACTCTGCTGTGTTTCATTCAGAGAAAAAAATAATAGAATAGAAATAAGTTGAATGAAGAGAAATAGACAAGAAATAAAATTAAATGTATAGTTGTTTGGTAGATAGAAATTAGTGAGATAGAATAAGAGATTCTTTGAAAGCTGTGAATTGATTGATTTATATAACGTATATAAACAAAATTATCATTTTCACCCTGATATAACCAATAGTGACTGTTGAGTATGCGCGGTGACATGAAGAACAGCATTGCCACTTTAAATTTAAAACATATACACTAAAATACTTCTCAAACCAGCAAGACCCACAACACATGTTCTTCAGTCTCACACATCCAATATAATTTCTTTGAAATCGAACCATCATTAATCGTTATAAGTTAATTCATATTCTTTCATCTTCCAAATCAATAAGAGTGTTTGTGTACACACATACAAGTCCATCGTTTGTTTGTAACGCCATATTTTAAATGTTATTTTTGATTTATATCTTATGCACACTGTTGTAACTGAGAATTTAGGAAAACAGAAAGAGATAAATTAATGCTAAGGAAATGAGTGGGACTAATACTAAATTTTGAAGTAGTAGACTTAAACAAGGATAGATGTGAGAAATGGTATAGGTGGAAAGAAAAGATCTAACCTGGCTTAAAAATGAGGAGACCGAATATGAAGATACAATTTATGATTTCCTGTTCATGAGAATGAAAATACAATTTAGATAGGAAGATTTATTTCATTGACTGGTTTCAACCAATATCCCAAGCCATGGTGATGCAGGTCCAATAAAGATAAATCAGGAAGGGGGATGGTCAGATGTGAAGCCATACTGTTTGATACAGAACTTAACGAGGTAATGTTCCACCTACTTTGGTACTCTTACTGACCTTGGTTAATTTCCAACCATGAGGGAGTAAAGATGAATGCTATTACTGCAACTATAGCATAAGGGCATCAGTACCATTACACCAATCTTTGTTATCACCATCACTGCAGAGAAAGCTAGTCAATACTTTCAAAGGACAACATTAATGCATGAAGGAACATTTCTCACATGTTTATATTTATTCAATATAGTAAAAGTTATGCACGAGATTAATTTCCCTTATGTTAAATATACATATAAGATATAAGTTTATAACAGAAGATATATGAACTAAACCCAAAATATAAATAAAAAATAATAATAAATTAATTAAAAATAAGATATCTAATAATCTAATATATTTAATAATATTTAATGGATTCTAAACATTATGACCATTATTAAGGATGCACAGTCTAAACAAAAGTATTCATATCAAGAACCCAAATGTTGCATCTATTCAATCCAATCTCATAGTTGAACAAACTATCATTTGCTTAAGTCAAAGTGATAATTAAACAAGAAATACAAGAAGAAACACAAAACTGAAGATAGAGACTAAATATAAAGTAACAATACAGGTGAATTTATGTCATCACCGTTTTTTCTCAAAATGAAGAACATAACAAATCTATAAAGGAAGTTACTTCTATATTTTAATTACCAAGAAAAAATGAAACGGAAGATAGACAAAATTAAACTCGTAAGTTGTACTGTTCATCCCCTCAGTCTCTTTGAAGTTGAGCATGGCCAACATGCATTTGCGGGGGAAGGGGAAGTAGTGCTGTTCTGTCATTGATCACCACCAAGATCTGTACCATTCCCATCATTATCACCACTACCCTACCACCATCACTCAACATACTTTGTTAACACCATCATCACTACTGTAATGGTCCTTACCACATACCTACCAGCATTTTGGTAGAATGCTTAATATCTTGAATTCAGAATGCAGTCAGACTTTCATTGTATAAAATTGAGAATAAGTAGTATCATTAATAAGCATCACCAAAATAAAATAATACAAATTTTGTTTCCTAATTAATACTTTCAGCTCAACTTCCTGGATTACTGCCCCAAAGCTATGAGGGATTATGAGCTTCTCTTGCTATGATATGATAATTGATATATTAGAATAGTGTAATCTATATCTAGTTTCATTAAATTGTCCTTCCTTTTTAGAAAAAAACTTAATTATAATAAGATGCAAGCTCAAGTAGGATAACATATTCAAAATGTAAGGAGACTGTTTTCTTAATCAATACAACAACATATTTTAAGTGGGAAGAGGGTAAAGGAACAAGCACAAGTAGGATATATAACATTCAAAATGCAAAAAATAAAGAATACAGCATAAGTTAGTGATATTTTTCCTCGAAATGGAAGAAAAAGGACAGCGATAAGAAAAAAGTCAAAATAGTTACTTTTTATTACCAAAACAATATTAAGCAGTCCAATGCAGCGCTGCATATCCATCATGGCAAACTAGCAAGTGTACATTATCACTGCAAGTTATCAAATTGAAATTTAAAGTATTTCTCCTTCAGCCAGCTACATCATTTAGTTTACTCTTATTACCATATGGGGAATTGTAAATTCGGCTGAATGTCTCAAGTTCATGTTTAGATTAGTTCATTTTGGTTAAACAATTGTCACTTTTCTGAGAAGTGATTACATTTTAAAAATAAATGGTAGCTTAGCATACCATAATTACATGACCAACCAAGCTACCATACAATTCTATCAATGAAGCTGTAAATTTTCTTTCAATATTGAGCAAACTCACAACTACTATAATTTAAACAACATTAAGCAACTACACTAGAAATACTGAATCAAAATACGTGTGCCATTCACAACTAGCTGTCATTGTGTGGGAGAATTGTCATCTGGCCTTATGCAGTAGCTGCATACTTCCGTAAAAGATCAAGCAGCTGATCTTTTCACTAAGGTTCTTGTAGTTGCTCCTTTCACTACGGCTCTCTTACTTACTGCTTTCAGCAAACTCCATACCAAGCTCGGTATGGTTGATCTTGACCAACCATCCGCTTGAAGGCAGGTAATATGAGTATTTATTCACATTTTACAGCTAGCTGTGCATGTGCTTTTTTATAGCCATGTAACCTCATGGAGTTGATACAGCAGCACTGCTATTTCCCTTTTACACCTTTTTTCTTGCATGTAAATCTTCTTGATTTCACATCAACAAAAATTAATGAGAATGATTTCTTCATATTCAATTAATTTCTTATCATGAAGTGTTTCCATAGCGTTCTATGTTGCCATAACAAACGGGCAACACTCTGTTCAGACTTCCAAGCTATTCAAACTTTAGGCATCAAATAAAGATCATCAAGATATTGCTATTTCTTTTATATCATCCTGCATTAAGCATCATAATTACAACATCACAGGCTTTCTTTGAAGCCAAAACCAGTAATCTAAGTTAGTTTAGAGAAAAAAAATATTCAATTTTCAGTCTTTCATGTACTAAATCTGTAGTTGAGAGCATCAAGCGTTTGAGGAAAGTTATAATTGTTTGGCTTAATTAAGTTTCAATTCAAGTCCCTCATAAATTTCAGTATTTTCAATTCAACACATTTATTTCCTTCTCTAAAGATGTTTGACACCTTAAAGTTGATAATTATGCACACATAGCAACCTAACAATTCCATCTACCCTAATGGACCACGACACAACAGAGGTGTTCTTGAAAGCAACAATCACAAGAGTGAAATCACATTCCAATCACAAAAAAGTCCAACCTCTAACAAACTCGATCTCAATACAAATAATAGCACCCATGAGTTTATCTTGCAAAGAAACAGCCACACCAATGAAGGAAGCAAAAACACCTATGTATTCACTTGTACTGTCACAGAAAATACTACTACAAGCAATCAGATCAGGAGCCCCTCTAGCTGCACCATCAATGTTGCATTAACAAAACCCACAGACGGAGTTTTCCAAAACATTGTTCTAACTTTCAAAGCTTTCTTGGTGTGACCATGAACATTAAAGTATCTCAATATAACAAGATCCTCCCACAATAATGCATGACACCTTTTGATATACGACTAGCTAAAACACAACTAGCAATAATCAAGGATAAAGTAGAATGAAACTGAATAGAGTGACCATACTTGTGGGGAAAGTTATATTTACACCCACTAAACGTTGCATCTTGGTACCAATATTTTCTGAATAGGCCAAATGAAAGAGAGATAACAGCTTCAAAGCTATCTTCAGAAACTAGGATTAGGTAGGTTAAAAACCAAGGTAAATAAGCATTTATTCTTCCTTATTTAGTGCTTCCTAGAAAATATGGTTCATCTGGATACAAGGGTTAAAAGAAAGGTTGGGAGAAAACAATAGCATTCGCAATCATCATGATCACATATTTTATATATTCTTTATCACGACAAAGGTACAAGTAACTTAAATAAAACAACAAAACTTTGGCCCCTCTTCTCAGATTTTAATTTCATTTTCCCAGATATTTGAAGGCTGTCTTAAAATATTTCCTATTTCTTTGGTAGGACGGCAGCTGAATATGAATAGAGCAATCCCCTCATTCCAACATGTGCCAAAATCCCACATCTTTGTTTCTTTCATTTTTAAATCTCTATCTAACAAGTAGTGCAAAATCAAGACACAATTAAAGAGTGAAGAAAAGTGAGGACACTACAAAATCAACATCAATTAGACTCAGAACGACTGGCTCATGTTGTTCACCTCAAGATACTACTTCTAGAGTGCAACGCTTCAACAGCACAAAGACTATAAGAACACAGCCACCGAAATTTAAAATGACAACCCCATTTTCTAACTACGAACAAAATAAAAACCTTTTTGGTGGGTCATGTTTATTTTGACCAAAAGTTATCTTCTTTAGCAATCACTGATATGGAGAAGAGGAGGGTTACCGAACAAAGATGAAGAAGTCGCTTGTCGGCATTGACTGAGAAAATTGGTTGGGCTTCAAATTGCAATGAGAAGAGAACAAGGCTAATCAACAGAGTCATTGTTGTCTCCCAAAGGTGTTTGTTCAATCACCATCAGCCATATCCAACTCAAGGAACAGGGCCGTCCCTTCCCTCCCATTTAAAAAAGAAACATTTTCTTAAAATGAGGATATAGTGATTTGGTCGTTATCCAATGGAGGGTAGATTTTTTTAATAATTAATTAATACGGGCAAAGGCCTACATTACCTGGATTTTTAGCTTTACTTACATAAATTAATTTTTATAATCTTAATTAAAAGAAAATGTGCTCCCTTGGGCGATTTCTTAAATACAAAACGATTTTTCCATTTGCAAAGGGTGTGTGTTGATTTTCGTGTGGGTTTGTATTTTCCTTAAATTCTCATTGATTTTTTTTCACATTTTCTTTTTTAATTTTATCTTCCAATAACCATTTCAAATAATTACTCATAATAAAAATTATTTTTTAATAAATATTTTTTCAAATTTAAATAATTACTTAACAAAAAAATTATATAAATTATTTATTTTTATAATAATTTTAATAAAAATTATTTTAAAATTTAATAAATTTTTACTATAATAAAAAATGAAAACACTTGTTTTTATTGAAAAATTGTCCATTGATAATATAATATTTAATTAATAAAATTTAGGGTTTCTATTATTTATATAATATAACAATATATAAATACTATTAAATATTATATCTAATATCTTTTTTAAAAACTAAGAAAAGACGTATGAATTTTAAAATAGTAAAATTTATATTTAATATTTGAAAATATTTTGAATATATGAATAATATAAAAGATAATATAAAATACAGTTAATAATAACAGTAATTTATAAAAATATTTTAAAGTTACGTTAATATGGAATTAATAAAAGTATTTAAATATTAAATGTTATAATTCGTAATTACTAATATTTATATTAAAATTTTAAGTATAATAAAAATTATTATAAAATACAATTATAACTAATAATAATTCATATAATAATTACTTAATTTAAAACTAAATAATAACAAAAATAACAATAATAATATTAATAAATAAATGTAAATTTAAAATTAATTATAATATAATATAAAATTATTAATATTCAAAATTCTTTTTATTATTATAAATGTTATAAAATATAACTATAAATAACAACAATAGTTACTAATTATTTTGTTGATAATTTTCAAATAACAAAAAATTAATATTGATAATTAATGTGAATATAAGGTTAGTTTTAAGATGAAATATTAAACATTATAAATAAATAATAATGATTAATATACAAATTAAAAGTTTTAATTTATTAGAATGATACAACGCATAACTATATAAAAGATACTTATAACTAAGGATTTAATATGTTTTTATCCCTATTAATTTTTTTTAAAATTTTGATTTCATTTATTCTTTTAATTTTATAAATATATATTTTTAAAATATATTTTATTAATTTTATTTAAATAATTTAAATGTTAAATGAAATAAAATTAAACTTTAAATAAACTTAACAAAATCTAATTAAAGAAAATAAATCGAAACATTTATAAAGTTTGAAGATGGAATTGACACTAATTTTAATTTTTATTTAAAATTAATGAACTGAAAACGTATTGAAAATTATTTTAATATTAATAAAAACATAAAAAATTAACATAAATAATCTTCTATAATTATTATAAAAGGAAAATATTTTCTATAAACCATTATTTTGATATATACATTTTAATCCCAATTTTACCCTTATTAATACAAATGGAAACACTTATTTTTATTGTAGCAAAAAATTATTAAATTATAAAACAATTTGTATCTATAATTATTTGAATTTAAAAAAGTAGTTATTGAAAAAATATAATATTAAAATAATTATTATAATTTATAAAATAATTAAATTTAGATTAACAATATTGTCAAGAATAAAAATAAAAATATAATTGTTGTGATTTAAAACTATGGTTATTTAAAAAGTAAAATTGAAGAAACAAAAGTGTAAAAAAAATAAGTTTTCTTTATTTATAGATATAGAGGAATAATTTTATTATTTTGGATTTTGTTTTAAATAATTACCTCCTAAAAAAGTTATTTACTTGTAATAAAATTATTTATTTTATACTTACTTTTACGTTCTTTTATAAATTTAAATAAAAATTAACTTTTATCTTTTAATATAAGTATAGTTTTAACGCATATGTCAAAATAAAGCGTTCATAAAACATTATTTGTTTACTATCTTTAACCCATCACATCAAACTCTTCCTTATCAACCAGATAACACTTATAAAATATACCTTTTTTTTATTAATAGCAAAGTTCTCCAATAACAATTTTATACACTTACATTACATCTATTTCACATTTCACGGGGCTTACAATGGGACTAATATACATATTTCACGGAGCTTACAATGGGACTAATATACATATTTTACGGAGCTTACGGGGACTAATATACGTCAACTATCTATTCATCTCTGTATATCTTTGAGACATAAAAAGTCTACGAGCTTCGACTGAAGATCAACCAACTTGGTTCGATTAAAGATCTGCTAAGTTGGCTCGACTAATGGTGAATTGTGTATGTTTAGATAAGGTAAATCGAGTTAGCCTAAATTAAGATCGTTAAGTCTTTCTTAGTTAAATTTTGATAGAGTTAGTTTTAACTAAATGTTAACCAAAGTTTAATTGAGTCGGCTTGACCGAATATCAAACGAGTTATCTAGGCTGAAGATCAATCAACTTAGTTCGACTAAAGATCGATCAAGTTTGTCTAGTTGAAGATCGACCTAGTTGGTCAAGCCTAAGATCGATCGAGTCGGCTTGGTTGAAGATTGGCCAATGGTGAACTAAGTCTGCTCGGTGAAAGTTGATCGAGTCGACTTAGTTGGCTCGACCAAAATTGATTGAGTTAGATGACAGATGATGGAGTGAGTCTTTTAGGATGAAGGTCAACCGAGTTGACCTTGGTTAAGGTCGACAAAGTCGTTCCTGATCAAAGTTCGACCAAGTTAGCTATGACCGAAGGTTAACCAATGTTCGATCGAGTCGTGCTGGTCTAAGATCATCCTAGTGGACCACGTTCATGGTTGACAGAGTCTGTCTAGTCAAAGGTCGATTGAGATGTTCCAACCAAAGGTTGACCGAGTCGGTCCCAATTTAAAGTCGGCTTGAATATGCTCGAGTTGGTCTCCACTGAAGGTTTTCCAGAGTCGACCATGGTCGAAGGTCGACCTTAGCCAATCCTAGTTGAAGGTCGACCCTAATTGAAGGTCAACTTGAGTTGACCTCGAGCTAAGGTCAACCTGTGTTGACTCTATCCAAAGCTGAAGGATTGAGTCAAGTCAGCCTATGTCAAAGAGTCGGCCGAGTCAACCTAACCCAAAGAGTCGACCGAGTCAACCTAACCCAATCCAATAGATCTAATACTCTGATATTGTATTGATCTCATTGAATTTAACATCTTTGACAAGTAGATTCAATATAATTTTAGTCTATTTTAAATTGATTGAAAAAAAAATTCAAATCTAATTGATATAGTTAAAATAGATCTAAATTAAATGAATCTGGATTTTAGTAGATCCATTTTATTAACAAGATCAACTAAATTTGTATTATAGTTACAATTTTTTTGTTTGATCTAGATTGCATCTAGACTGAATATTGAAAAATCCAATCCATATCCACCCTTACCTCCTACCTAGACCCTTCATTTAAGAGATCGTTGCTATTTGTAAATCCCGTCTTAATTAAGTTAGTCTTCTGTGAATGTGTGAATGTATTGATAATTCTTTTAATGATAATTCTTTTCTATTGATCTTATTTTTCCTTTAAACTTCTTTGTTTGAATAAGGCAAGATTGGAAGTGAAAGAATACTGGTGAAAATAAAAACAGTTTAATATTAAAGAATACTTAAAATCTTAATTTTAAAGAGAGATTAAAAGAGTTAGGCATGAGTGATGTGTTGTACTTATGTTAAAAGTGGAGGGCGGTGTCAACATTCATTGTAATTAGTTTATTATAGTAGAACCTTGAATCTTGAAAGAAAACTAGACATGGTTCAAGTTCAGTGGTGTGATATAAAGAAGGTTTCGTTTTCCATTTCTATTATATATAAGTAGAGTATCTCAATTTGGTGTAACATATTAGTGAAATTGTTTTATTCAAGTATTTTACTCGACCAGACAATCGCCTCTTTATATTGCCTAGTAAAAACATGTGTTTCTAGTACAATATTGGCTTTTAAACTCACATATTATGCTTCATTTGACAGCAAATCGCTGCCTATCACAAGGCGGTGGCAGGTTTGTAATAAAACCGATCTTATATAATTCGGTTGTTGTTAATCTCTTTGGCAAGTGCACCAAATCGTTCAAGTAATAAACCGTGGTAAGACCAGGTATCGTTTTCCCAAGAGACTCGTAATACTAGAAAATTGTGTGATTAACAACTCATCTAGACCCAAGAACAACTCATCATTTAAGAATATGTGCAAAAAGATAAATTCACAAGTAATTACAAGGTTGGACTTTGGTATTGAAGGCACTTGGAAATGGAAAAGACTAGAAATGGTATGAAATGACATTGTTAAGGTTAGTTTTCACCAATGCACTCTTGTGTATAACCAATTTCATCTCCTCTCTATCAATTTACTAAAGTCAATCCACTAAAACACTCTAGCCCTAATCCCTTAGGTGAAAGAGCCTAGGTTTTCCTTATCAAACTCCAATCCCTTGGACAATCTAACAAGCAAACCCGCATTAAGAACTAGGATCTAAGACAACATGTGAATCATATCCCATCCCTGGCTCAATGACCCACAAGGACTCTTGTTTCAGTTCAAGATTTCATATCCCATCCCTGGCTCAATGAAACCCTAAAATCAAGTCATGAACGTCCCCATTACATGCAAGCTTTAAGATCGGAAACAAGAATACTAGTAATAGATAGAAAAGGCATTTATAAATACGAAACAATCATTCATTACACAAGAGTTCATAAGCTACATCTAACCCTAACAAGATGAATCTGGTTCTCCATTTCCATGGAGAACCCTAAAGCTTACAAACATGGAAGATGGAAGAAGAAGGAGACCCAAAGGAAGAGGAGGAGATGTTCCCACAAGCTCCTCGCGCCCTCCATGAGCTCCAGACGTGAAGTCGCACCTCCAAAGAACCAAAGATCATTTTTCTTTCTACCTCGTGAGTATATATACTGCCCGAATTCTCGCTTAAGCTAAATTATTCTCGCTTAAGCGAGAATTCTTCTTGGAGAAGATAGTCATTCTCGCTTAAGCTAAATTATTCTCGCTTAAGCGAAAATGACTGTTAAATCAATGACTTCCTGGATCATCGAGGCTCTTCAATGTAATGGAGGATCTTCCTAACATCAAAATAGATCAAAGAAAACAAGGGATTAGAGTATTATTTACGTAATGTAGCCCAAAATATAGATAAATACTAAAACTAAATAAAAGAGAGGATTTAAGCAAGTAATAAGCTAAAGAAGAGTTGATTTTGCTACTAAAATGATGCCTAGATAATGGTAAGAATTAGCATTATCAGTTGTACGCTGAACCGGTGCAAAACCAAGATACAATCTCGGTTGCACACAGAACCGAAGCATAACCAGTGCCTAAAGGACTGACAACTTTACGAAAAGGTGATACTACCTCGGTTGCCTGCAGACTCGAGGTAGAAAGCCTGAGCTACGACCTCGGTGAACTTAGACCCGAGGCATAAAGCCTGAACAAAACGATCTTCGATTCATTTCTTCTCGCGCTGATGGTTCTCCTTCTTCTTCTTTCTTTGCGCGCTGCCACTGCTATTCATTTCTTCGTTGCTTATTTGTGTTCATTGCTTCATCTTTCACTTAAAGCTTGGTTGTGTTCATTGCTTCTTCGGTTCTTCTTCTTCGCGCTACTGCTTAGTCTTTGCCGCCACCACTATTGTTCTCCCCAAGGGCTGCCTCCACCAACGTCGCCGCTGCGAGTCCTTCGTCGGTGTCGTTCGCTTCGTCCTTCGTCCTTGCCGCTCTCACCTTCGTAGCCGTTCTTGCCGTCGTCTACTGTCATCGTCGTCGCACCATGGAACCCTAAATCAGAAAATCTCAATCGACCACCATCGCGTTTTTCTCCCCCAACGGCGAGTGGGTCGCCTCCGCCTCGGCCACCATCGCACGTTTCTCCCCCAACGGCGAGTGGGTCGCCTTCGCCTCGGCCATCATCGCGCGTTTCTCCCCCAACAGCGAGTGGGTCGCCTCCGCCGATGCCTCCGGTACCGTCAGGATCTGGGACACACCGATGCCTCCGAAGCTTCTCTTTTGTTGATGATGTCTTTTGTTGATGATGTTGTATACTGTGCAATAAAGGTGCGATGAAGCTTCTCTGTGTGTTGTGTATTGCTTTGTGGTGTGTGTGTTGTGTATTGCTTTGTGGTGTATTGCTTTGTGGTGTATGTTGGAATTTCTTATATGTTGCTGTCTGTTGTTGTTCTTCCTTGGCGATGAAACAGGCTTATTGGATGGCTGTTTACTAGCTCTGGATGGCTGTTTACCAGCTCTGGAAACATTAGCAAGATCATTCACAGTGAATCAACACACACCTTGCTGTAGTGGAAAGCTGAGAAGAATGAATTCAGTGCAATCTTGGAGACTTTGCACAGAGGAGCTAAACATAGTGGAGCAAACCCAATAAGAACATTCTTTCCCCTTCTCTTCAATTGTAGCTTTAGGTTCTTTCTGATAGTTTATTTAGGTTACATTGTTTTGTCTTAGCTGTTTTAGGTTCCAATTGAGTCTAGTAAGCCTGTATAGGTTGTACATAGTTTAGGTCACACTATTAGACATTTTTAGGTTCTGTTTCATACTCTTATTCATTCTTTACTGATTTAATTCATTTCTCAGTTTTATTTCTTTTAATTAGAACTGTTAATTGTGTTCCATGCTGTAAATTCAAGTAGAAGTAGTCCTAGCATTATTTTTGCATCTAAGTTCAGTCCAATGAAGTAATTTTTGCATAAAAGAGGGTAGAAAGTCAGTTTTAGCAAATTTCTTAACCTAGAGAGATTTTGGGCCAAATTTTTGTCTTTCTTGTGTGATTTCATGCATGTTTGACTTTTAATTCTGATTTTGCATTGATTCTCTGCAATAAGCTTGCTCTTGGTATATTCTAGAGATGATTTAGACATTCTTTTTCTTCATCCATAGCCACAATAGCTTAACCATTTCAGTTTTTGACCATTGTACCTTTCTTTTGAGCCTTAGCCATATTTGTTGTTTCCATTCATTACAAGCCATTTTCCCATCAATTACCCAACCTGTAGAGACTTGTGAGAAGTAGGAAGAGATGGAACTTGGTGAGTGCAAAAGAGAAAAGAAAGGCCAAGAGTGAAAAAGAAAAAGAAAAATGAGCTGAGAAATCTGGTTGTGTTGAAAAAGAAGAAAAAGAAGGTTTGGAAAAAGAGCAAAATTGCAAAAGAAATGAAAAAAAATTTGAGACCTGGCAGAATTGAAAACCAGAGAGAAGGGAAAAAGAAAACAAAAATTGATTGGCCAAAGTTAAACAAAAAGTGCACTGAGTTATAGGTTCTTCCTTCTTCTTCACAATTTCTCTAATTCTATTTAGCCTTGTGTTTTCTAACCCTTCATACCATTTACATTACAAGCCATTAAAGACCTTTTGATCTATATGAAACCATGAGCTGAGCACTTTCACTTAAAGTCCTTGCAAAGTTAAGAATGAAGGTTGACATGTCATGAGTGAGTGAAACAAGACAGCCCTAAACAGTTGAGTGAATCTGAGTGAAACAATTTCCTATGAGGCTGAAACTGACTTATGCTTTTCTGATTATGTTCATTGCTGAAATTAGCTGAATTAAGTTGTTTCTTAAATGCTTGGATTGCTGAAACTGAGGTTTAAAGCTGAGAAATATTGTTATGCAGTTTTGACTGAAAGAAATGGCTAGGAAATGATTAAATGCAAGATTGAATGTGCTGTGAATAGGTCTAGTGTTTTTGAGTCTTTAATTTTAGAGTTTTGCAAAAATAGTGTTATTTTCCCTTTTTAGTTAAATAAAATAGGTTTTTAAATAATTAGGTAATTTCTCTTTTAGAAAAATATTTAGAAAAAAAATAAATAAATTTTTTAGTCTTTTATCTTTTCTTTTTGCTGTTTAAAATCCCATTTTTTTTCTGCAGATCAAGTCTTTGGCTGATTGGGCTGAAATGGAGCAAAGTGGGCTGGCAGTGGCTGAATAAGGCTTGGCGATGGAATGGGCTGAAGTCCTCTTAGAGTGAAGTTTAATGAAACGCAGCGTTTCATACTGCTGCAAAGAGGCAAAGCTGACATGGTTTTCTTTCTCGAGTTCATTCTACGTAGGGAGGCTTAAATCAATTTTGGGCTTTCTCCCAACTCTCTCATCGATGGCTAGGGTTCTTGCGAAAAGAGAAGAAGTAGAACAGAATCAGACGCAAGCTCCAAGGTCCAACGGAAGCAGGCCCAGAAACTGATCGAACCAGAATGTTGATCAGACCGAGAAGCGGTTGACGGTTGAAGAGCAGAGAGGTTAGAGTCAGTTGAAGAGCAACCAAGAATATTCCAAGTTTATTCGGTTCTTTCCCCTTTGCCCCCTCTTTTCCTCTTTTCTGTTTTTGTTTTCTCCTATATAAAGGAGTTTTGTAAAATAGAAACATACGTGTAGTGGGTGACAGACACTATACATCAATTGTATTTTCATTTCCAGTTTTTAATAAAAGCTTGTACGTTTCAGTTTGATGATTCAATTTACATTTCTGCATTCACTTTATGTTTTGTCTCGTTTCTTTCTTGCATTGATTTTACCTTTTGATTTTCATGTCTGATAATGGTTTTAGAGTTGATGTTCTGGTTCTGTTTCTTATTGATAAAGGTTGAAAAAATAAAAAAAAAACACGTTACTGCCTCGGTTACCTAAAAACCGAGACATAATCCTATTTTTTTGACTCAGTTCATAACCGAGGCATAAAACCTACCATTTTTTACCTCTTTTGTATATGTCTCGGTTGTAGAACCAGTGCCTGTAAGCAAATTTAACCGGTGCCATTTTGTCTTCCTGCACTTCTGAGATAAAAATTTAAAGCTCTGTTCAATTTTCCTCTAAAGTTAACTGGTCTAGTCTTTTGAAACATCCATAGTTAAAACATTAAAGCTTTTAAGATAACATTTTAAGCTTTATTCCATTTCTTTCTATGCTTAACTTGTCTTGTTTTGAAACCTCCATTAGTTAGGGTTATGAAACTAGGGTAAACATTAATTTTTCCATAGTTAACGAAAACTACAAGGAGCATGTTCCTGACAAATTATTTACCCACAAAAATAACCACTGTAAGTAACATGTTAATTTGAGATTTTAACCCTAATGCAAAAATAAATCCCCAGTAAATCTAACTTATTTTATAGTGTCTAGGATTCATGCAAATGAGTGCAACAGAAGAAAAGAACAAATAATACTCTAAAAACACAAAAAGAAAGAGAAAGAATTTTTTTTTCTCAAGATAAGAAGAAACTCTAAATATGTTTTAAAAGGTTTTTTACATATTTGATACATTAAGGAGTATAAAATTATCCTTCTTACATTGCTTAAAGCTCCTTAGATATACAGAAAGATGATTCCACATATATTAAAATACACCCTATGTGAAATTACATTGCAATATTACAAAAATTTCCCTAGTGTTGATTATTAACAAAAGCATATAATTTATAGTAGTGATCTATTGGTTAATTATTGACCACTTATTTGGCTAAATTAAGGTTTTATAATAACTACGTATCAAGTGCAGTTTGTAATTAACGGAAGTCTGACGAGGCATCATGCACGAGGCACTAGTGCAGCGAGGGGCTTTTACCGCGGTTGATTTTCACTATACGTCGCGGTTCATGAACCGCGGCATATTCAGCCGCGATAGTAAGTCAGACACTTTATGCCGCGGTTCTAACCGCGGTATATAGGCTGCGGAATATGCCGCGGTTGTCTAGGGAACCGCTGCCTAAATTCATTTTTTTTAAAAAAAAAATTAAAAAAAAAATTAAAAAATGCACTATATGCTGCGGTTCAACCGCGGCATATAGGCCGACGAGTATGCCGCGGTTAGTGTCAAAACCGCGGCCATATGTCTCGTTTTTTAAAAAAAAAAGAAGCACTATATGCCGCGGTTGTGGTTAGAACCGCGGCATATTCCCCTTATATGCCGCGGTTGTGGTTAGAACCTAGGGTTTATATTATCAAAATTTAAAATATCCTGTTATTTTGTAGTTAAATTAAAGAACCTAATTTTTTTATTGACTATATAATATAAATATAATTTACCATTATTATAATTTTATGTTTCATATTTTACACTTATTTTAATTTCATCGCGTCCTTTGTTTAGATAATTGATCATAATGATTAATTTATAAGATAATTTTTACTCTTTTCTACAGAATAATCATGAAATTAGTGCATTGTAGATTTTCTTTTTCGCATCATCCTTACACACGACAAGCAGAGGATAATTACTGTAAACGACACGTCAAACATGTGGTTTTGTTCCGTTCTGTCTCATTTTTTTTACAGACTGCCGAATTTGTTTTGTTTGTTGAATTAATTTTCCCATTCTTCCATTCTCTTTCGTTGATTCCACTGTGTCATTACGGTGTTGTTATCTACCGAAAGAGCAATGGCGGTTAGGTCAAACAGCAAGCTTAAACAATGCAATGCAGGCTTCTGTAAAACAAACCCAACACGGTACCATCGTTGCATCTTCCATTCTCATCCCTCACCAGCTAATTAATGTTTTAAAATTCTCTTCTTCTTTAAATATTCACCATGTTTATCACCCTAATTGTATTGATTTAATCAACCTTTCTGTTCTACGTGGAACAGATTTATTATATTCTCCTTTGTTCTCATAATATTATCCCTCTAATCAATTCACTGCATACCCTATCATGGGTTGTGGCATGTCAGCTCTAGATCCTGAACATGAAGGCTTTAATCGATGCGAAAATGGTGACGAGGGTGAATCGTTGCATGGGAAGAGTAACAATATTAATAATAAGAAGAAGAATAAAGATGTTGCTAAGGGAATGAAGCCACTGGGTGTTGAAGAATCCAAGGATAAGGATGAGTCAAATGGAGAAAGATTGAAAGAGAAAAGTGGGGTAGGGAGGAATGACAATAAAGTGGAAGTGAAATCAAAGAAAAATGCAGAAGATGAGCATGAGTTTAGGGATGATGACTTCATTGGCCCAGGGTCACCAAGTTTTAGGGAATATTGCAATGATTATGATTCTGGGGATCGAAGTTCCATGGAATATTCCAACGATAGTGATTCTTCTAGAAGCATCAAGAATGGCAGTGAGTTACTTCTTATGATTCATATTGTGTTATGATTCTGGTTTTTGATTCAAAACGTTATATCGATCCGTTACATTCTTGTTTGTAGGCGAAACTTTACTGAACAGGAACAATAAGCCAATGAATGAGGAAAGTGTCGATTCTAACAAGGTAATAATGTTGCCCTAATTTGCACTTGGTTTTCATTTTGTACATGCAATGTTAGATGTAGAATGCATATTTTACTTCTCTGACCACGTATTTAACTATACCATGAAAGATTCACCAGAAAAGATAAAAGGGTTGTCATCATTTAAATTGATAACTAATGCCACAAAGTGCCTGACAATCAATCTGTTGAATTTATGATTTCATAATTCAGATGACACATTCAGAGGGTCTAAAATAAACATGTACTCTTCGTTATATATAACAAACTCTGAATCTAGATTGAAATATTTGTGTTTAGCTCTTTAAACAAATTTGTTTTAGCAGGAACCTCTGAAGAAAGAGAGAAGAGGACGAGGATTTAGGAATGCTATTGGTAAGCGAAAGACAAGAGGGAGGAGAAATCTTCTGAACTTCGCTTGTTATAGTGGTAGCACTGAAGCCCACGCTCAAGGTTCTTGAGACAAAAATGTTGCAAAAACTGCATAATTGAGGTCATGCCCCAAAAACAAATATATTCTCCAATTTGAATTGGCCACTGATTAGGCATAGAAGAAGAAAAATTGTCATGATTTATATGTAGAAGATCTAATACAATTTTTAATACACTCGCTGCAAACCGATTCCCTCTAAAGTTGCGTTCTTCATAATACTCACTCTACATATGCTTTTCACGGCGATCTATGTTTTATTTATTTTTATTATAATGCCTATCATTTTAGTGTTATTATAGAATGGAATCACTCATTTCGGAGTAACTTAATCGGTTACTGATTGAATCAATAAGTCGCTAGTTGTTGAATTACATTAACCGACATATATTTAATGTTTTAAATTTATGTTAATGATATATGATATGAATGAAAATTTAATATATATATATATATATATATATATATATATATATATAGATAAAGAAAGAGATAATAGACAATAAACATCAATGAATTTGTAAGAATAGATGATCTCTAAATACTTTCTCGTTTTGGATTCATAGTTCCCACTACAACATCCAAATATGAGTCATAGTTCTAGTTCTAACCCGACCATAGAAATCATAAAACAAATTAAAAAGAAAATCTAGCACAACATATATCACAAAAAGATAAATTGTTACTATAAAATACTAGAACATATGTCTAGTATAAAAGTAACATAAAACATTTGGAACAGAAGTTGAAAGAATTGAGTCATTTTGTTGCTTAACTATTAAAAGTTTATTTTGATTCTTAATCTAAAATTCTTTAAGGTTTTGAGGTATTTGGACTTCTTAATCCTTTCAAAAGTCTTCGTGTAGCACTAAGAGGTGTTCATACGCTGGTTAGTCCTTAGATCTAATGGTCCCGACAATAAAGTTTGAGAGAGGTAGTAAGACCGTTGGTTAGCTAGATAAAAATAAGAGGTGGTTTGGTAACATAGAAACTAAAGAAAGATTAATGATGTCAAATATACTTAGAGCATTAAGGCTCTTCACTTTGAAGAGATAATTTGTGGGAGAGTGAGTGGATGGATTTGAGGGTAAATTTTTTTATTATTTATTTAAGTCGATTTGGAGGTAAGTAAAAGTGGATTTGAAAGTAAAGTTTGTGATTTGATTGATGTGATAGATATTTTTTTTTTGTTTAATTGGTAAAAATTAAAGATTGTCAAAATGCTCCTAGTTATTAAAGTAATATAAAATGATAATTGTTAATGTTATATTTAATTGTAAAAATGTTTATAAAGAGAAAAAAATTAAAGCAAATTTTAAGCATTGCGCTTACATACCAAATTTTAAGCAAATGATTTTATATATTGATTAGTTTAAATACTTTATGTTCAAATGATGTTTGAATAGGGGATCAGGGTTCCAATACAACGGTTCCAAAATATATTGACTTTTTTTGTTTGTTAGGATGTATAGAATAATAGAAATAATTTTAGTCAGGCTACTATATCTAGTCTATCTTCACATTTTTGTTTGCCTACTTATTGGACGCTTTAATTTTTTTGAGCTTATAATATATGTCTTTTTTTGTAGTTTTAACTTTAGTTCTTTGTCTAATATTTGCAGTTTTTCTACTTTGACTCGGTGGAATCGCTTCCTATAGAACCACTGGATCCTAATGATTTAAAACCAAGTAGCTGGAATCGAATATGATGCTTGGTGGATCCAACATGAAGGAATCGAATACCACGTTTAGTTATACGTCTTCTATGCAGTGGAACCGAATCCGGTGGCGTTGAAACTGAATACAAGCCATTTGGAACCGAATCCTCCATGTTGTAACCGAATCCACACAACCTTTTCAACCTCTCTTCTTCATCTTCTTCACCTTCTTCACGCTGAACTCCTACTCTGCTTCGTCTTCTTCATCTTCAATGTCTCTCATCTTTATCTTCAACCTTCATTCTTCTTCATCTCCAACCTGGAAAACAAAAAAAGAACTTAAAACAACAACACTGACCTTTGTTTTGCTGCTTCTGCACTGAACACTTCACCAGAAACACTCTCGGTCATTTTTGAAAAAGTTAAGGGTAAGGTGGACAGTTCGCATTGAATCGGCTCAAATATGAGCAAAAGAGCGAGATATGAAAAAGGTTACAATCTCTCAAATCATCACAATTTCTTCCTCGTTGATCCTTCAAAATGAACATGTATTTCACCTTATTTCATCGCTCGCAAATATTTCAAAACAGTGTATTCTATTTGTCGCAACCGGAATCGCGACGGGACAACGATCCAAAAAGAAACGGATTTCGAAAAGAGATTTTGGAGTCGCCACCATAGTTTATTCTGGAAAACTACGGAAAAACCATAAAATAATAAGACACGGTCCACGAAAACCAGATTCTGGGTTCGGGAGTCGGTTACGCGTAGGGAAGGTATTAGCACCCTACAGCGCCTGCCCGAAGGCAGTACCTTTAACTAAATGCGCGAATGTGATGTGGTTTTCAAAATGTTTAACTATCCCCTAAAATAAAATTCTAAATAAACAAAATATATATTTTAGTTTTTTGGGCCCGACAAGGATTGACCTTGCTCCTACGTATTCTCATTCAAAATGAGAAATCAGGGTTACGTAGTTCTTTCGAAACTGTTTGAGAAATTTGTTTGCAAATTGTTTGAAAATTTGTTTTGAAATGATTTTGGATTTTTGGGAAGTGAACCTGACAAGGACTGGCCTTGCTCCTACGTATCTCCACTTTTGATGGAGAATCAAGGATCACGTAGTTCTAGCCAGCAATATGGTTTGTTTGTTTGAAAGTATTAATATTTATAGTTTTTGTAGATTTTATATTTTTTGGTATTTTTATTTAAGAAAGAGAAAAGGTTTTTAGCACAAGGACGATGCGAGCGATCACACGTGTGCTTAACCTTTAAAACATATTTTTGTAATTTTTATTTAAGAAAAAGAAAAGGTTTTTTAGCACAAAGACGATGCGAGCGATCACACGTGTGCTTAACCTTTAAAACATATTTTTGTAATTTTTATTTAAGAAAGAGGAAAGGTTTTTAGCACAAGGACGATGCGAACGATCACACGTGTGCTTAACTGAATATTTACTTATTTAAGAAATTTGAGGGTATTGAGTGCTAGGCTGATGCGGACGATCGCACGAGCACTCATACCATTATTTAAATTTTTAGGAAGACTTAAGAGTATTGAATGCTAGGCTGATGCGGACGATCGCACGAGCACTCATACCAAAATTTTTTAGATAGAAGATATTAAGTACTAGGTTGATGCGGACGATCGCACGAGTACTTATATCATTATTTAAAGTTTTTTAGATAAGAGAAAAAAGTATTGAACACAAGGACGATGCGGATGATCTCACGAGTGTTTAACCTTTAAAACGTATTTTAATAAATTTTATATAAGGAAGAAGGGAAGGTTTCTAGCACAAGGACAATGCGTACGATCACACATGTGCCTATACCTTTTAAAATATTTTTATTTTTATTTATTGTCTTCTATTTTTTGTAGACTTTTATAATATTAAAATAATGTTTTCATGCATAATAAAAATAATAATTACTTAATTATTTACGTAACACAAAATGATATTTACTTAATTATTTAATAATAAAAAAAACAGTAAAATTATTTACACAAACGTTTTTAAGGATGTCAAAATAAATAAAAATAAACCAAATTTACTAAATGTTAAAAACACACTAAAACTATTTCTTAATTTTAATCTTATATTTTTTTCAGAAAACAATTGCTTAAAGAAATAACGTTACTGTTAAGAAAACTCAAACCATTTTATAATGTTGTAATTTTATATATTTTTTTCTTTTGAACCTTTTTCATTTTTTTGTCTTTTAGTTTTTTTTATGGTTGCATCATTTTTTTATTAAAAACAACACAGATATTATAATAGTAAGACAAATACTAAAAATGTAAAGGAAAAAAAAAACGAAACAACCAATACGCAATCAAACAAATACTAAGAGCATAAAAAAAACAATTAAATAAGGATAGGGGTGTAGATGTAAAAACCTTCCCGTGGCAGCCGTTGGCTCCCCAAACCCTTTTAGGTTTTTTTTTAAGCGTAGGTAAGAGCAAAGAGGCAACCTCCCTTTCCTCCAAACCGGTAAGCTGCAACTGGTCGGCGCTTCCACCATTTCCTTTCTTCAGATTTTCTAACTTTTGCAGAGCTCTTCCAAATGCATGAGTTTTATTGGAACCTGACTACCAACTGACTACCGACTCGATCTGCTTTGAATCTTCTTCTCTCGTGCTTGAATGACAATGTGCTTGAATGACAATGGCTTTTGGACACGGTCAATCAGAGGCGGCGCCTGAAGATGCTTCACCAAAGCAGGAATCGCGCCTCCTTCAATAAAAACCAGGATCTGCCTATCGTCGTGTTTTTCCTCGTCGCGCTTCCACTTGGTGGTGTAGTCGTTGTTGTTGACAGCGTCGAAGGCGAGGGCGCGAGAAGCGTGGCGTACTGGCTCACGACCTTGTTGTTGAGAGAGATGCTGGCGGACCTCAAAAGCGAGTCGCGGTCTGAGAGCTCCACAGGGACAACCATGGCGGAGACCCTGGCGTTGCGGCCTCTTCTGGTGAGAACGACACCATTGGATTGACGGCGAGAACCAGGGAAAGGGAAGAAGGAGAATTTGTGTGAGTTTTTTTAGGAGGTCTCTGAGGGTGAGAGTGGGTTGAGGTGGTTATTGGTCGGGAAGTGGTGGTTGGTCGAGAAGTGGTGGTTGTCGTCGGAGTGAGTAAAATCTAGAGAGGAGCTCGGTTGAGAGAAGAAAACCTAAACAACGACGCAGCGCGGTGGTGTAATTGGAGAGAGTGAGACGTGAGAGGAGGAGAGAAAATGGATTGGTTGGGAGGGCCGAGTTGCGTTTGTTAGTAGGTGTTGATGAGAGAATGGACGAGTGATCTCTTTTGGCTTAAGGGACCAAGAAAAATCAGTGGATGTGTGTGATGTTTGTTAGGGTGGTTACGGGTCAGAGGAGCAGAGGGGTGGAGAGCTAGGGAGCGTGTGTCCGTGTGCGTGAGGGAGGAACATTTTCTCTTTTTTTCTTTTTCAGAATTGGGTGCGAGTGTACCTAGCCCTGTCCTGCTTCCTTTTTTTCTTTTTTCTTTTGTTTTCTTTTTTTTTTTATATAATAATATAGAAAATCAAATCAAATAATAGAAAAAAACAAAATAAAATAATAATAAAAACAGAATTAAAATTATATATAAAAAAAACATAAAATAAAATAAGATACAATAAAAAAGAAAGACTTATATTATTTAGTTATCCGGACGAAATTGGGTGTTGACAGTTGCCCCTCTTTACTTAGATTTTACTAGATAATATGAAAATTTGATATTTTCGTATTATCTGAGTAAAGAATAAATAAAGAAAGAAACACTAATTTCGTCCGGATTTCAAAATGAAACAAGGAACAACAGGGAATTTTAAACAAAAATGAGCATGGCTAAGAGAATTGAGGTGTGCAAACCTCATGGAGGGTGTCATAACCCTATGGATAAATGTAGTGAGCGTGATCATTGGGTTCGACCATTGCCAAGCAGAGGGCCAATATCGCATAACAACAACCTAGATTTGACCATTGCCTCGCAGAAGGCCAAACTCACAGAACAGAAATTTAAATCCGACCATTGCCATGCAGAGGGCCGATAACAGAAAACTAAAACCTGGATTTGACCATTGCCTCGCAGAGGGCCAAACTCACAGAACAAATATTTAAATCCGACCATTGCCATGCAAAGGGCCGATAACAGAAAACTAAAACCTGGATTTGACCATTGCCTCGCAGAGGGCCAAACTCACAGAACAGAAATTTAAATCCGACCATTGCCATGCAGAGGGCCGATAACAGAAAACTAAAACCTGGATTTGACCATTGCCTCGCAGAGGGCCAAACTCACAGAACAGAAATTTAAATCCGACCATTGCCATGCAGAGGGCCGATAACAGAAAACTAAAACCTGGATTTGACCATTGCCTCGCAGAGGGCCAAACTCACAGAACAGAAATTTAAATCCGACCATTGCCATGCAAAGGGCCGATAACAGAAAACTAAAACCTGGATTTGACCATTGCCTCGCAGAGGGCCAAACTCACAGAACAGAAATTTAAATCCGACCATTGCCATGCAGAGGGCCGATAACAGAAAACTAAAACCTGGATTTGACCATTGCCTCGCAGAGAGCCAAACTCACAGAACAGAAATTTAAATCCGACCATTGCCAAGCAGAGGGTCGTTACAAAAAGAAAAAACTTGAGTTTAGGGTGCCAGGCGAAACTGGGCTTATGGGCCAGCATGGGAATTGGGCTTTGTGGGCCAGATGAAACTATGCTTTGGGGGCCAGTGTGAAAACTGGGCTTGGGGGCCAGTGTGGAAACTGGGCTTGGGGGCCAGTGTGAAAACTGGGCTTTGGGGGCCAGTGTGGAAACTGGGCTTGGGGGCCAGTGTGAAAACTGGGCTTTTGGGCCAGTGTGAAAATTGGGCTTTTGGATTTGGAAATTCTTGAAACTTGTAGTTTTGTGAAATAGTTTTTTTTTTTTGACAAAAAATTGATTTTTGAAAAGACATCAGTGACCATTTCCAAAGAGAAGTCCTAATATGAGGATAGGAGAAACAAAGTGTAAAGACCATGGTAGAATGTTGAAACACTAACTTAAAGGCGGTGAACAGAGTGTAAAGATGTGGGTGTCAAAACCCCAAAATGAGAGAAAAAACATGATCAACATGAAACAACATGACTTGAAAGGAAAAACCATAATGTTATTCTTTTTGTATTTTTGAAGAAGGATTCGACAACCATTCATATCAATGAAGAGGGTTTCGATCCAAAAGATTTTCTTTTGATGGATGAATGCACACATATGGAAAACATTTGCTTTATTTTGTGTTTTGTCTCCTTTTTTTGCTTGAGTCATTCATCTTACTTGCAATCATCATCAAACTGATCTTTATTTTCAATGTTTTGTGAAAGTGAGAAATGTCATACATTCGAGGTCTAATGTTTGATATGATTACATTTTGACTTTTTCTTTCGTGACATCAATGCACGCATGCTTGAATTTACTGGCAAGTGAAGAATAAAAGCTGTTTAGAATGGTTTGGAGAAGTCTGGGATAGCCACATAAGCACATCATTCCTTATACATTGCTTAAAGGAAACGAGACAACCCAAGGCTGCCCTAGTTTGGTGTTTGGAAAAATGAGCATTGGGTTTGGATCCATGATAGTTCAGGTGAGACCCGCAAAGCTGCTACAGTCTTGGGATTATGGGTCAATGAGTTGCAAGGCGAAGAATTCGTGTGAGATTCACAAATCTGCCCCAGTTTTTTTTTCGGGTAAGAGTTCTTGTCTAGAAGAAGTAGTGGGCATGAAAAGGATAAGCTAAAAGGATCGCCCCCAATTGGTTTGATTTTTTTCGCATGCTTCTGGCTAGTTGGCAGGGAGATCCCCTCCTCCTGAGACATTACTTTTTCTCTCTCTCTTTTTTTTCATTTTCAAATTTTTTGTTCTTTTTGTTTTATTTTATTATTATTTTTTTTTTGAACACATTGCAAGTCATTTCGTCTTATCGCAAAATTAAGCTTTATGAAAATTTGAGCAAACATTATTCAATCTGTGTGGACTTTATTAGGCTTGTAATGTGGCTAGGGCTAGAAGGTATTGAAAGAAAGCGTTAAAGGCCCAAATCAATGCTTGTCGGATACATTTTTTGAAACAAGGGTTGTCATCTAGCATTGTGTCAACTATTTGACCTTTTCAGCACTTTGTTTTTCTTGAACTCCATTTTTCATTTTTTTTCATCATTACTTTGTGATTTTTTTTTGTTCTTCTTGTTTTTTCTTTGTTCACTCTTCTTGATGAAATTTCTTCGTTTGATCATTGAGTGCTCTTCATTTGCATCATGAGTTGACTCCTACCTGATGACAACCCTGGCTTGGGGATAATTTTGAAAAAGAGTTTATTTTTGGCTCAAACGGGGTGACAATGGATATATATTTTTTGCTTTTTAGATAAAGAAAAGATGGCCACACATCATTTCAAATTCTAATTGCTTTATTTTCAAAAGATTAATTCTACGACTAGATGACCTCAACATGAGTTCTTTTTTTCCTTTCTTTTCCTTTCTAGACTGCCCTTTCGGGTTTTCAATCTAGTGGGCTTATTCTCTTTTTGAAAGTTCTTCTGTTTGTCTCAATGGATTCAGGGATCACCCAACTAGCGCAAGCGAGGAAAATTTTAGCCAGGCCAATCTGCCCCAGTGTAAAGGTTTTTGTTACTGAGGGCAGTGACAGTGTTTGTTGGGGAAAATCCTTTATTTTAGAGAAAGTGAAGGGTGAAAGCTTTCAAGCAACACGTGCACAAACATCTCGAAAGAAAACATCAAATTGTTATTTTTAAACATTTGACCTCAGAAAAACTTGACATCCCAATTTTCTTTTTGATTATTCATCATTTTTCCTTTTTTCTATTTTCGAAAAACAAGAGTTTGACGATTCACAAGAAAGACAAGTGACTCAAGATTTCCTTCATTTTTTTTGTTTTTTTCAATTTTGTTTTCCTTTTTTTCATAATACCCTTTCAGGACTCGATTTCCAGCACTACTTGGAGAAACCCTGTAGTGAACGTTCGCATCGCAAGTCATGGATGAAGATGTGATACCAATGAGCATACTTCTCCATAGCAAGACACTTCACAACATCGAATTCACTTGTACAATGACTTATGCTTTCTTATGTGGTCTTAAAGCCCACTTCATCTCTTCATGGCAATTGTAGTGGCATTCTCAAGCCTTGCCTCAGTGTTGGGTTGACTTTCTTCACACTTTAATCATCTCGAATGAATCAAAGTTTGCCTTTGCGCTTGAACTACCAGCGCTTTTGGTGGAATGACCGATAGCCACTCCACGGTAATCACCTTTTGTATATGATGTATCACGAGTCTTGAGGTATTGAGGCTTTAAAGGCTTCATGTAACAAGTAGAGACCAACCCTTTTTATGCAGAAGACTTGGAAGAAATGTTGCATAAGTCATATGGATAGGAGTGAAACTCGTAGGCCTTTTCTCTTGATCAAACATTTTTCTACCTGACAACTTGGTGGGAAGCTGAGTTTGGGTCGAGTCCAATTTTGACTCAGAGCAGTTTCAAAGGGTAGGCCAACGGTATTTGAGCAGTGGGATGTGATTGAGCTCTTTCTTCTCTCCTTATCCCAATCTTAGACCAGACTTGTTCACATTTGCCATCATGGTAGTATCGTGTCGGATTTTTCCTCATATTAACGTCAATTCTTTCTCCAAGTATCCTTAAGTCTGCAAAGTTTGAGGAAATACTGCTCATCATATGCTCATAGAAGGGTGATTGTAAAGTTTTTAAGATCATGACAACCATTTTCGTGTCACTCATAGGATACCCTACTTGAGCAGCAATCTCTTTCCACCCTTGGGCGTACTCTTTGAATGATTTGAACTCCCTCATCACGCTCTACAATTGCAATCTATCAGGTGCTACATCCAGATTATACTTGTACTGCCTCAAGAAAGCATCCACCAGATCCTCCCCAGACCGGATGCACGAAGATTCACGATGAGTGCCCCGGTTTGGTGCCATGTCAACCAAACCATCTTGGGAAAAATGAATTAGCAACTTTTCATCACGTGCGTGAACAACCATTTTCTTCCCATATGTCATGAGATGGGTCTTAAGACAAATGGTCTCTCTTTTTCATCTATACTTTGGGAGGTATCACCACATCTGGGACTAAGCATAGCCCTACAACATTTTCAAACTTAAGGCTTCCTCCAACTTCTATGACTCTCGCCCTTTTCCAGCATTTCCAATTTACGTCTGTCAGCCTCAACATCCATTGGCGTAACGACATGAGGAGAAGATTTCAACTCGGGTTGCTTTGTCATTGTCTTGCTTACTACACTAGGCTGAATCCTTTCTGTAGGGACCATGAAAAGTGGTTGCCCTAAGCTTATTTCTTCCTTCAACTGCGTTATTTTCTACCTTTTGAGTGTGAAATTGTCTCGAGTCCACTCCCAAGGATGTAGTGTAATTCTAGGGAAGACCATAAGGAGGGAAAGTTTGTACTCCTGGAACTCTTTGTTGCGCTCATGCGCGCGAATCTACAAGGCTTTGCAAGGCATTCAGAAGCTCTAGAATTCAACTCATTTGCTCATTCAATTGTTGGACACCGACTTTCATCCCTTCTTGAACTTTTCCTTGGTTCTCCAAGATTCTGTAACTGGTTCAAGTCCTTTAAGGTGTCTTGGATGTTTAGCCGTATTTTTAAATTTTTTTTTTTTGGAACAAATTAAGAAAACGAAAATGAACAGAAAAAGAAGAAAAATGTAGTTCAAATACTCTAGTCGGAAATTATAAAGCTGTGAAACATTGCCCCGGTATAGTTTGGAAATTAACATGAAATAGAGTCAATAGGGTGGTTCATACAATGAAACATCCACCACCTCTAGAAGTTCACAAAATGTAAAGTATAGAAAGTCTTTGTCAACCATCTCGGGCCTTAGCCATCCCATTCTTCATTTCTCTAGTCAGCTCTTGCAGCAATTGAGGAAAGTTCAATCCCCTTAGGCAAGTTAAAGATTGACATTGCGGACTCAACATCAATTAATAACTTCAGAACACCTTCAATGGCTTCATTGGCGAGGGAAGCTAGTTGTGAGAGACTTCTTTTTCAATTCCCCCTTGCTCTACAATATGCCTCTTCATTTGAGTTATCAATTTTTTATGTCTCCTTTTTAGCTCGATGACATTTCTTCTCCAGTTTTTCCACTGTTGCTTTCACATTGTTCATCACTATGAAATTTCTTTTCACAATTTGGGTTAGGGGAGATTAACTTGAATGACAACTGGATTGTCTTAACTCTTTCTACGATCCATTGGCTAAGGGAATCTTTCATTAACAGTCCATGATCTTGGGCCTCTTTCGCAACGAAGAACATTGCCCCAAGCGTCCCTAACTTGATGAAGAATTTCAGCAAAGGTTCATTCCTCATAAGATCTGCAATTTGGCAAGAGATGCAGGTGTGGGCCTTACCCGGATTGCTTTTGTGCTAACATAGTATTGTGATTAGTACAACATCGAATACCCATGAGGGGTACATTAGGGAACTTCCCGCAATGATATATGATATGCGATCTTCGCTGCCAGGAAAACACATCATTTAAACCTTTCCTCCTTTGAGGCTGCACAAAGTTGCGCTCATTCATTTGCCTCTTTCATCTTCGGTTTACACCGCAATGACTCCTCCATGTGACATGTGGCATTCAAAATGGCCTTACGAGAGATCTTCTTTCTGCATGGCTCATAACCTTGACTAAGGGTCTTGGAAACTTCAGTTAGGACAATACTGACTGGATTCTTTAGAGCGAACTTTGTATCCCACAAACACATTCATGACAATGTAGCCGACAAAATTCATGAAATTAGAAAAGAGCATGACACCATAGAGGATAAGAGCTAGTACATTCGTAATTGTTTCCAATTTTCAACGCAAGTACCACTCTAGGTATCCTTGACAAAGGCCCTTCACCTTACCCTTAAGTGTGAATTCACTCTCCAACTTCATAGGGGTACTTTTATAATTCTCGCTCGCTGCAAGACATGGGTATACTACCCAAGATAGTTGCATAGAGTTTTTCCCTCGGGAGGTGTATTTAAGATTTGCCCAAATTCTTCCCCTCTAACAGGCTCACCAAATTCTTATACCCCTTCTTAAATGCATCCTTCAAGGTTATCTTTTTCTCACCAGATCCCTTGATCCACAAGTAATACCGTCCTTTGCTTTGATGTATATCAAAATGTCTGAACTCGAATACCCCCGACTCAAAATCCCATGTTAATTTCCAATTTATCTCAAAGGCTTAATCACAAATTTATAATTTTCTGACTAGAATCAGCGACAAGACCATAAAAATGCATGAGAAAAAGAAAGAAATAAAAGAAAAAGGTGTATATATAAAAAAAAATATAAAGATATGTCCAAGGTGCTTGATTTTATTAAGCAAAAATGAGGGTTATAAGACTGCACACATCTCCCTTTGTGCCCTAATGAAGGTCGAACACTTAAGATCTAAGGTTAAGTATATGGAATCTCACAAGGATGGTTACCTGAACCTAAAGATCAACGGCCACTAGAGCTATGGCCCCCTTTATAGTATCTCCACAACAGTCGAGTAATCAACTAGGTGTGGAAACACATATGAAGAGAACAGACTCTAGCTGGAGTTCTCACGATAGCCAAACAGGAAGTACATCCCAGAGTGACACCGCTACACAACTCCTCTAATTCTAAGTTACGCTCAGACCCGGGTATAGGGCCCCACTCATGATATGCCGAAAGTGTGTGTGTGAAGGGAGAACATCATGCACATCCAAACCCTCACCTGCAAAACAACCAGAAAAATTCCCAGGCAGATATGAACATATTGTCTACCCTAGGGTTCAATATTCAACAATTATTGAAGTTATTCCAAATATCAAGCATAGATAGAGAAAAGGGAAAGAAAAACACAAAGCAAAACCACATCGAATTCGCACATCTAATTAAATGGCTCGACTCTCTAGCAGTCCCCAGTGGAGTCGCCATCTGTCGCAATCGGAATCGCGACGGGACAACGATCCAAAAAGAAACGGATTTCGAAAAGAGATTTTGGAGTCGCCACCACAGTTTATTCTGGAAAACTACGGAAAAACCATAAAATAATAAGACACGGTCCACGAAAACCAGATTCTGGGTTCGGGAGTCGGTTACGCGTAGAGAAGGTATCAGCACCCTACAGCGTCTGCCCGAAGGCAGTACCTTTAACTAAATGCGCGAATGTGATGTGGTTTTCAAAATGTTTAATTATCCCCTAAAATAAAATTCTAAATAAACAAAATATATATTTTAGTTTTTTGGGCCCGACAAGGATTGACCTTGCTCCTACATATTCTCATTCAAAATGAGAAATCAGGGTTACGTAGTTCTTTCGAAACTGTTTGAGAAATTTGTTTGGAAATTGTTTGAAAATTTGTTTTGAAATGATTTTGGATTTTTGGGAAGTGAACCTGACAAGGACTGGCCTTGCTCCTACGTATCTCCACTTTTGATGGAGAATCAAGGATCACGTAGTTCTAGCCAGCAATATGGTTTGTTTGTTTGAAAGTATTAATATTTATAGTTTTTGTAGATTTTATATTTTTTGGTATTTTTATTTAAGAAAGAGAAAAGGTTTTTAGCACAAGGACGATGCGAGCGATCACACGTGTGCTTAACCTTTAAAACATATTTTTGTAATTTTTATTTAAGAAAAAGAAAAGGTTTTTTAGCACAAAGACGATGCGAGCGATCACACGTGTGCTTAACCTTTAAAACATATTTTTGTAATTTTTATTTAAGAAAGAGGAAAGGTTTTTAGCACAAGGACGATGCGAACGATCACACGTGTGCTTAACCGAATATTTACTTATTTAAGAAATTTGAGGGTATTGAGTGCTAGGCTGATGCGGACGATCGCACGAGCACTCATACCATTATTTAAATTTTTAGGAAGACTTAAGAGTATTGAATGCTAGGCTGATGCAGACGATCGCACGAGCACTCATACCAAAATTTTTTAGATAGAAGATATTAAGTACTAGGTTGATGCGGACGATCGCACGAGTACTTATATCATTATTTAAAGTTTTTTAGATAAGAGAAAAAAGTATTGAACACAAGGACGATGCGGATGATCTCACGAGTGTTTAACCTTTAAAACGTATTTTAGTAAATTTTATATAAGGAAGAAGGGAAGGTTTCTAGCACAAGGACAATGCGTACGATCACACATGTGCCTATACCTTTTAAAATATTTTTATTTTTATTTATTGTCTTCTATTTTTTGTAGACTTTTATAATATTAAAATAATGTTTTCATGCATAATAAAAATAATAATTACTTAATTATTTACGTAACACAAAATGATATTTACTTAATTATTTAATAATAAAAAAAACAGTAAAATTATTTACACAAACGTTTTTAAGGATGTCAAAATAAATAAAAATAAACCAAATTTACTAAATGTTAAAAACACACTAAAACTATTTCTTAATTTTAATCTTATATTTTTTTCAGAAAACAATTGCTTAAAGAAATAACGTTACTGTTAAGAAAACTCAAACCATTTTATAATGTTGTAATTTTATATATTTTTTTCTTTTGAACCTTTTTCATTTTTTTGTCTTTTAGTTTTTTTTATGGTTGCATCATTTTTTTATTAAAAACAACACAGATATTATAATAGTAAGACAAATACTAAAAATGTAAAGGAAAAAAAAAACGAAACAACCAATACGCAATCAAACAAATACTAAGAGCATAAAAAAAACAATTAAATAAGGATAGGGGTGTAGATGTAAAAACCTTCCCGTGGCAGCCGTTGGCTCCCCAAACCCTTTTAGGTTTTTTTTTAAGCGTAGGTAAGAGCAAAGAGGCAACCTCCCTTTCCTCCAAACCGGTAAGCTGCAACTGGTCGGCGCTTCCACCATTTCCTTTCTTCAGATTTTCTAACTTTTGCAGAGCTCTTCCAAATGCATGAGTTTTATTGGAACCTGACTACCAACTGACTACCGACTCGATCTGCTTTGAATCTTCTTCTCTCGTGCTTGAATGACAATGTGCTTGAATGACAATGGCTTTTGGACACGGTCAATCAGAGGCGGCGCCTGAAGATGCTTCACCAAAGCAGGAATCGCGCCTCCTTCAATAAAAACCAGGATCTGCCTATCGTCGTGTTTTTCCTCGTCGCGCTTCCACTTGGTGGTGTAGTCGTTGTTGTTGACAGCGTCGAAGGCGAGGGCGCGAGAAGCGTGGCGTACTGGCTCACGACCTTGTTGTTGAGAGAGATGCTGGCGGACCTCAAAAGCGAGTCGCGGTCTGAGAGCTCCACAGGGACAACCATGGCGGAGACCCTGGCGTTGCGGCCTCTTCTGGTGAGAACGACACCATTGGATTGACGGCGAGAACCAGGGAAAGGGAAGAAGGAGAATTTGTGTGAGTTTTTTTAGGAGGTCTCTGAGGGTGAGAGTGGGTTGAGGTGGTTATTGGTCGGGAAGTGGTGGTTGGTCGAGAAGTGGTGGTTGTCGTCGGAGTGAGTAAAATCTAGAGAGGAGCTCGGTTGAGAGAAGAAAACCTAAACAACGACGCAGCGCGGTGGTGTAATTGGAGAGAGTGAGACGTGAGAGGAGGAGAGAAAATGGATTGGTTGGGAGGGCCGAGTTGCGTTTGTTAGTAGGTGTTGATGAGAGAATGGACGAGTGATCTCTTTTGGCTTAAGGGACCAAGAAAAATCAGTGGATGTGTGTGATGTTTGTTAGGGTGGTTACGGGTCAGAGGAGCAGAGGGGTGGAGAGCTAGGGAGCGTGTGTCCGTGTGCGTGAGGGAGGAACATTTTCTCTTTTTTTCTTTTTCAGAATTGGGTGCGAGTGTACCTAGCCCTGTCCTGCTTCCTTTTTTTCTTTTTTCTTTTGTTTTCTTTTTTGTTTTTTTTTTTATATAATAATATAGAAAATCAAATCAAATAATAGAAAAAAACAAAATAAAATAATAATAAAAACAGAATTAAAATTATATATAAAAAAACATAAAATAAAATAAGATACAATAAAAAAGAAAGACTTATATTATTTAGTTATCCGGACGAAATTGGGTGTTGACACTATTCATACGAACACAGACTAAGTGATTTAATATTAAGAAACAAAATTAAACAAACAGTAGTTAAAACTATATCCAAAATGAAGCTTCTTCTCCTTTAGAAAACAATAAAGATAAAGAATTACAAATTGCAGAAATAGAAAACTCTACCTAATTAGTCAATACCAATAGTAAAAAAAGTGGGAAGTGTATAAACAACTTAAATTCTGGTCAATAAAACAAGACGAAGTTCATATTCTAAAGTATAGTTATTCAGGAACTAAGAATAACAAAATTATAAACATTTTAGAAAAATCATTTTTAGACCAACTCATTAAAGATGGATATAATTTTATTCACTTAGGATTAATTCAAGTAGTTGTAAAGCAAAACTAGAGACTGAGAATAAATAATCCAATACTTATGATATTAAGAGATATAAGACTTAAAAAGTTTGAGGATTCAATGCCATATTAGAAAGTAATTTACATGATGGTCCTACTTTTTTTAACTTCTATTCAAATTTTTTATGAATATTAGTGATAAGAAAATTATACGTGCAAATTCCATATGAAATTACAGAGGCCAATACAAATAATTTATAGAATTTATTTATAAAGTTACAAAGATAAACTATAACTATAAAGTGCTAAGATCTTCTCTAAAAGATGAGACAATACTTGTAGAAAATAATTTTAGAAAATCATCTACAAATTCCAAAATGATTAATTGATGAAGAAGTAATGAGTAAAAGATTTTTCTCTCCTTCCCTTTTATTATTGATTCATACACTTTTGATATTGATTTCAAGAAAAGTTAAAGATTTTGCAAAGCTTTTTGAAAGAACAATTTTTGAAAGCAAAATCCAATTCAACCCCCTCTTGAAATATAAGATATCACATTTCTAACAAAACATATGGAAGAAAAGAAAAATTTTCTTTGATATCCCATATTGGAGGATGCTTGATGTGAGACATTGTATAGATGTCATGCATGTAGAGAAAAATGTGTGTGATAGTATTATTGGAATACTCCTTAATATTCAAGGCAAGACAAAATATGGTATGAAGAGTCGTTTAGACTTGGTTGAAATGGGAATAAGAGAACAATTAGCTCCCCAATCTCATGACAAACAAACATACTTGCCTTAGGCATGTCACACATTATCTAAACAAGAAAAGAGAAGTTTCTGTGAGTTTTTACGTGGAGTGAAAGTTCTGGATCGTTACTCTTCTAATGTGAAACGACTTGTATCTATGAAAGATTTGAAATTACTTGAGTTAAAATCTCATGATTGTCATGTTTTAATGCAACAACTCCTACTAGTGGCGATCCGAGGAATATTGCCTAAGAATATTATATATGCATTAACTAGATTATGCTTCTTCTTTAATGTCATTTGTAATAAAGTTATTGAGCCTGCATGGTTGGATCATTTGGAGAATGAGGCTAAAGTTATATTGTGTGAGTTGGAAATGTATTTTCCTCCATCATTTTTTGATACATGGTTCACTTGATTGTACTTTTAGTAAGGGAAATTAGACTTTGGGACTTGTGTTCTTGCGATAGATGTACCCAAATCAGCGATACATGAAGATATTGAAATGGTACGTCAATAACCAATATCGTTCTGAAGCATCAATTGTTGAAAGATATATTGTAGAGGAAGTTATTGAGTTCTATACATAATACATCTTAGAAATTGAAGCTATAGGGGTACATCAAACTCGCCACCATGGAAGAATTGCTGGTAAAGGTATTCAAAGTGCAAAAGTGGTGAGATTGCTACGAGATAAAGTTATCCAAGCACATTTTTATATCTTGAATAACACTGACATTGTCCAACCCTACCTAAGTGCTCACAAAGACATTGTAAAGAAAGATAATCCACTGATGCCTAAGAAGTGGTTGATTAATGAGCATAACAATACTTTCTTAAAGCGGTTCAAAGAAAAAGTTCAAATTGATAATACAAGTTATGATACATTGAAATGGTTAGCATGCGAGCCAAACTTTGATGTCATATGTTGGAGTGAATATGATATTAATAATTGTTCGTTTTATACAAAATCTGAAGATGATAAAAGTACTATGCAAAATAGTGGAGTTATGGTCATGGCTGAATCAATGCATTTTTCTAGCTCAAAGGATAAACATACTATTATGACTTCAATGTGTTACTTTGGTGTAATTTAAGATATATGAATGATTGATTATATAAGTTTTAGAGTTTTTGTTTTTAAATGTAAATGAGTTGATAGTAATAATGGTGTTAAAACTAATGATTTGGGGTTTAATATGGATTAATAAAACCAAAAGAAACTAAGGAGTCAAATGATATAATTCCTTTGATTCCTTGTTTGTCTTTCCATTAAATTGTGAAAATGACGCATCATGCAAACCTAGGAGAAAAAACATAATTAATCTGATGTAATAATTTGATTTAAGATAGCATTGTCAATTGCTTGTTCTTTAGTTGTTTGCTCCACCTCTAGTCATGTCTTGATACTTAAGTCTTTAACTTGACAATTCATGCTACAAAATTAATTATATTGTGTTGTATCCACAGTCAAGCTTATCAGCAATAGAATCATCCAGTTCTGATGTGTGATTCAATCTTTAAATACATAACTATGTTGCTAAATATTTTGTCTGCAAAATTCAATGCTGCAAATGGATCCAAGGCTCATTGAGCTTTTAGAAGAAATGATACTGGTAGCCTCTCTATATTTGTATTTGAGTCTCTGTCCTTATTGCTTTTGCTTCTGCTTGTAAAGATTGAACTTGTTGCCTCTCTATATATGTGCTAAGTAAGTCATCTATACCATTTTACTCAACAATTGTCATCTATTTTGTGTTTTAGATAAAATATATAATTTGCGAAGCATCATCCACCACGAGACTATTAAAGATGATATGTTGCGAGTAGTGGTTGTAGATATTAAAGATTCCTCTGCTCACGTTCCTATGCCTAGTGAGGAGGTTCAAACAATGGGACAAACTCTATGAAATTTTATCATTTGGCCAACTAGATTGGCAAAGCCAATTTTAGTAAGTATTTTTATTCATATTTGTCTTAATTACTTATGTATTTGTTGTATTTGGATGCATATATTATTAGACTTTTTTTTGGGTCAAATGTAGGACGTTTCTAAGAAGACAAACATTTTTACACCTCTATAACCATAATTGTCTCCTTTCCAACAACTTGGTGTAGCGGTAGTCACAATGGGGAATAAAACTATTGAGATATATATGCCTCCTGAACTCACATGCAAGACTACCACCACCACTTTATTTGTATGTCACATGGATATTTGTGAAATTCTCATTAGTAATGATCTTCTCTCTACAACAGTTCTACAAGTTTGAAATTTGTAAGTAAACCTTCACAAACCATGAAAATACTATCATATTGCATTCATGTATTTATTCTAACATTATTTGTTCATATTGAAGGTATTTGCATCACCTTTGCATTGAGAGAAAGAATGCTACTATCTATGGATTTCTTGATCCTGTTATCATTGTGCAAAAATACTTAACAGAGATGTTTGAAAAAGCTGGTAAAGAGGTTTGTTTAGCACCTTACTTGCATAAGTAAGTACACAATTTTTGAATTCTTGATAACTAATCGTTCTCTTTTAGTTCTCTTATTCTCCTTGCATAAGAAAGCTAACACATTGTCCATAAAAAATATATTAGAGGTGTTAGTTTTCCTTTCTATTTTGTTTCCTTCCTATATGATTATTATGATGTAATGAATGTCTACCTTTTGTAGGTCTTTGGAAGCTCATTCAAGGTTGCGGGGTGTTCCATTTGTATTTAGGAAGAAAATGCAAATAATCACATCTAATGTAAGAGAAGTTGACCTTTGTTTTTGTGTTTTGTGATTGTTATTTTTATGAGGAATTGACTGTTTTATTGGTTTTGTGGAATTTGGTTTAACAAAATTGATCAAAGCTACATGGTGCAAAGGCTAGTTAGAGTATAGTTTGATATTTTGTGTCCTTGGTTTGAATGAGTCTTGATTATTTGTATATTTAATTTGTAGTGTCGACGTAAATTGGACAGTTATGAGTGTGGATATTACGTATTGAAACACATGCACACCATTATTTGTACAAACATTACTGAATCATGGAATAAGGTATTAAAAAACTAACTAAATACTTATCTAACTATTCATTACAATATTTTTTTAACTCTATTATTTTCTTTGTAGATCTTTAATGATTCATCTCTAATGAAAGCTCTAGACATTAAAAACATTAGAACCAAATGAGTTTCTTTTATTTTAAGTGTTAGTAGAAACTTGGTTACAATTTAGTAGTGTATGTACGTTAATGTAATATTTGGATTTAATATATAGTTTGATGTACAAATAATATATTAAATATTATTAGACAATTTAATGTTTGAAATGAATTCTATTTTATTAGTTCAATTGAATCTATTCATTTTAGGCTATATTGATTATAAATTGATTATGCTCATTTCAGGCTATATTGATTATACACTAGTGCAAAACAGAGTTAAGAATGCGGGTCATATGTTTCGGTTTTCAGAGAATCGAAGCATATGTAAAGGCGGTGTCTTTTTTGCTATTTTAACGAACTTATACGTCTCGGTTGTAGGGGAACCGAAGCATAAAAGCCAAATTACCTCAGTTAAAAGCGAAACCAAGACGTAATGTTCTACCACCTCTCACCTAAGCCTGACTATTTAACTGACAACTTTTTGAAATTTCCTTACTGCCTCGGTTCTCTGACCAACCGAGGCAGAAAGGTTCTGTCCGAAAGGGGTAATTTACCCTAATCAGATTTCGTTTGGAAATCCCTTGGCCTTAGGTATCCTTTCTCACGAGCCTTGGGTATCCAAATTTCATTTCTTTTTTCTCTTCATCATGCGAAATCCAAAAGCTTGAAGCTTCTGCACTTTTTCTTCACCGCGGCAAACTCAACGTTGGCAGCGAGCACAACGAGGCACGACGAGGTCGCGGCGAGGACGTCCTGTAGCAGTGGCGTTTTTGCGAGGGTTTAAACTCCAGCTTCTTTCTTCTCTCTTCTTATATCGGATCCAGGCCATCGCCGACAACCATCCCTGGCGCGATCCGCCGGTAGTGAAGGAAAACCTCGTAGTAGGTAAGGGGAAGCTGCCGCTGCGCAGACACAGACGCGAAGAGCTAACGAGGGAGGATGGAACGATTGGGACAACGGGGAGAGTCCGACGACATCCAGAGCAGGTCAATCGGGGACTTCAGGAGCTTGAACGACGCGAGTGTGCCAGTGAGGTCTAGGTGGACAAAGGACATCACGCGGTCGCAATTGGAGTCCTCGGCGGCGAACAAGGAAAGCTTCTTCGCGAGAAAGATGGCGGAGAACGATTTGCACCCTGAGGGGCTTTCGCCGTCGTAGGGAGGGAAGTACGTAGGGTTCAGGTCCAATCTGCCGCCTCAACGGAGGAACGATGCTCA
Organism: Vigna angularis; assembly: GCF_016808095.1. Taxonomy (NCBI): domain Eukaryota; kingdom Viridiplantae; phylum Streptophyta; class Magnoliopsida; order Fabales; family Fabaceae; genus Vigna; species Vigna angularis. The sequence goes on along the minus strand of NC_068971.1, from coordinate 31,027,670 downwards.
TGAACAAGTTACTTTTTTAGCTGTTTGATTATGTTCATCAATCGTTACTTCATCGTAGTTTTTTCTTAGATGGTTTTTTTTCTTCTGATTTTGCTGTTTTCCCCTGTTGGGTTTTTAGATGGATTGGATTCAGATGGATCGTTGCCATACAACAGCATCACTGCCTTCGATCAAGTAAGTCGGCGTGGCGTTTGTGATATTGCCTTCTTTCTGGTAATAGATATCAAACACATAAGAAGCATGGTTCTTCACAGTATTAGGCTGGTAGCAACTCTCCCAAGCTGAATCTCCGAACAATTGGCCCTTCCGGGTTCACAATGGAGAAAACCAAGGTATTGATAAAGGGAATATGTTTGAAACTGATGGCTATCAGAATTTGTTTGGTTTAATGAAACAGAGGTTTATGAGTTTGAAGAACCAGAAATACATGTAAGTGTCGGATTGTACATTTTTTCATGTTCTCAAAATATTGTCTCTTGTTGTTGGTATAGTTTCTTATAAGCTATATTTCTTCTAGACAATAAAGATTTGGAGCATTTCCAAGCTCTTGCTGAAGCTCAATCTCCAAAGGTGATATCAAATATCTTTCTATTCTTCGCTCCCTCATGCCAAACTCTTATATCCAAAGGGTACTTCGCTCCTTTTCCTTTTTTTGTTCTTACCTATTTGTTTCTTTACTTGCTTCCTTCGAAAATAAAAATTTTGTTTGTTTTGTTTGTTTGTTTAGTCTGGTTGGCCATTGAATGGTGATCAAACTTATATAATTGGAGGTGCTATTAACTTTGTCAAGGAGCTTGAGCAGAGGCATAAGACCGTGGCATATAATTGGAGGAAATAAATAAATAAATAAACCCTTCTACTACCTCGGTTCAACTATAAACCGAGGCATAAGACCCCTCTACTGCCTCGCTTCACCAGGAACCAAGGCCAAAAGTCTAGCAGAACAAAAAAAGTAAAAAAGAAACATCGTCTACTGCCTCGGTTGTATTTGAACTGAGGCAAAAGCATACACCTTTTTGCCTCGATTCAAAACCAAGACAAAAAAGGGTAGACTTTTTACCTCGCCAGTATATACCTCGATTGTGGAACCGCTGCTTATGGACAAAAATAACCGTTGTTATTTCCCTTAACTACACTAGTGATATAAGATGATAATATAGAAAATTAAATGTAAATGGATTGGATGTCAAATGTAATAATAATTTTTTTTAAAAAGATAATGTACGTCATAATATTTGTCATAATACATTCGACATATGATTGATAAAAATATCTACATCATAAAACACCACATCTTATAACATGAAAATCCGACTACTTATAACATATAATAAACTGATGTTTGTGAATACGATTTCTAATAAAAGAAAATTGTTTTTTTTTAATTTCATATACTAATATTTTTAAAATTTAACGGTACGAAGTGATACAGATTATATATATATATATATATATATATATATATATATATATATATATATATATATATTAATTATGGGTTTAGTTTGCATATTTAATACTGTAATGTAACATTAGTATATTATATTTGAAAACTTACTCGTATGGCAAGTGTATCTCATTACATGTGTAATATGATGTACTTTATTTTATAGTTGATGACTCTATTTGACATGTGAGCGTGTAATGTTTCTTTCACGTACGTGTTATTTTCATTTCCTTATGGCGTCATTTAATTTAATGATGGATTATTTCTTATGATAATGAAACATTTTAATAATACTTATTAATTATAAAAATAATTACAATATGTCCTGAAAACTTTTCACACTAAATTTTCCTGTATCGAAAATTTATTGTGAAAAGCATATAAATACTAAACTTACTATTATTACAGATTCCAAGTGTGACTATAGTTGATTAAGAAGTTACAACAAAAAACTAATTTAGAGACGAATTAAATACTTGATTAAAGCTAAGAACATCAGTCAATTATTTTAAAAAAGGTTAGAAATTTGAAAAATATAAATTAGATAGAAAATTGAACATTCCTTAAAAGTGGATAATAGTTTAAAAAAGTGGAAAAATGAAATTGTAGCTTTAGAAAAATATAAATGAGGAGAGTAATTTTGCGAGCAGCATACACACGTGTAGTGAGGTGTGGAAACGTGCGGGGTTCTGGGCTTAGGCTTAGGGGCGTGACGTTGGACTGATGCGTCTCTCGTTTCCTTATTTCGCATCTCTCTCTCTGGCTGTCTGATCTGCCTCTCTTCCCTTTCCTTCTTCCCTTCTTTTGACCCACCTTCCCTCTTCTACTTCAATGTCTTTCACTCTCCTTGATCCATTCCCACACTTTTATTCTCTCTTTCACCCTTAGGATTCTTCCCCAATTCTCACCAAAGCACAAACACAACACAAACCCTCTTTCCCCCTTCTTCCCTCCTAGGGTGCAAAATGAAGTCTTCGCTCAGCAAGTTGAAGAAAATTGCACTTCACAAGACCGTTTCCAAGGATAAAAGGGACTTTCACCCCACCGTGAAGTTCGACGAACTCGCTCTTGCTGCCAAGGTTCTTCTCCCACTCTACTTTGATTTTTCAACCTTAATATTATCATTATCGAATAAATAAATAATTTCTTCGTTGCGCCTTGTTATCTGCCTTTTGCAATTGTCGTGTTTTCTCGCAACGATGATCGGTTGTTGTCAATGACGGAACGCGGGGGGTTTTGTTCTCGAGATGGCACGTGGACAGTGTGTTTTTCCGATGGGAAATTGGTTCTTTTAGTGCTGGCTTTAATTCGTTTTCTCGTAGTACTAGTAGTAGTTACAAGTTTTGGGTGTGGAAAAAGTGTGTGATAATGGTGATTTTGTGAAAAATGTTGAACGATCTCGTGCCTCTGGCTTGCTCGTTGTAGTGTCGTAAGGGTTTTTTTCTCTTTTTTCAGGACATGCAAGATATGAGAGATTGCTATGATAGCCTGCTTTCTGCAGCTGCTGCTACACAAAACAGTGCTTACGGTAAACATTAGTCTTCGCACTTCTAATGTATTCCAAGCTTTTGAATTGGTTGTGCATTTAGGTCACAAAGTAAAAGTGCACACACACACACACACGTTTCATTTTCTTGTCATATATAAAGTCTCCAACAATTTTAGATGCTTGTTTTCTGCGCTATTCGTATTAGAGAATACGCTTTTTTTTCATTTTTATTTGTATTCTTGTTTAGTTTCTCTGTGATAGAATTAGCTTTTGAGTAAGGATTTCTTTTTTTGCTGACTCAGTAGGGAGTCACTTAGCATAGGTGTATAATGTATCATCTGTCTGTAATTTACATTCTAATGATCAGATTACATTTCTTATTTCTTCTACTTACGTCTTTCTGTTAGCGAAATTTATTAATCCATGAAGTTTAGCATTGCTGTCCAATTCTAAAATAGGGAAATAACTTATAGTGCTGAACTGGCACACCTGCCCTCATCATGCCTTCTTATTCTTATTGACATTGTTGTTGTGACAACATTTCAAGTATTGTGAGGTATTTGAAAATGTCATGGTCTCCACTATAGGACGTATTATCTTTTCAAGGCTATTCACTTTATCATATTTACTGATCATTTTGAAAAAGAGTTGTCTAGTTTGTTCTTTAGACGAGTTTTACTGCCTTAAAAATAGTGAAGTTGGTTGCATATCCTTTATTGTGTTATGTGTTCCAGAATTTGCTGAGTCGCTGCAGGAAATGGGTACTTGTCTTTTGGAGAAAACTGCCTTAAATGATGATGAAGAAAGTGGTGAGTGGGTAAACATTTGATGACTGCCCTATCCAAATTACTTAGCCTATTTGCTAGTTGATTTAAACCATGTATATAGTCTCATTGCTATATTTGTTCTGAACTGTATGTAGGTAAAGTTTTGGGGATGCTTGGAAGTGTGCAGCTGGAACTTCAGAAGCTTGTTGATAGCTATGTGAGCCTTTATTTGGGTGTAATCTTTTTTATTTTCTTGCTTCTCCTTGAGCATTGTTCATTTACAAAATGTTTACTATGATTCTATCCTTTCTTTTCCTCAGCGTTCTCACATTGTACTGACAATAACCAATCCATCGGAGTCTCTTCTTAATGAACTAAGAACCGTTGAGGTATGTTTATGTATTTATTTATTTTTGTCTGATTCCTCAATCATTATAAAGCACCTAATGGCCTGACTGGGCTCTACACTGCACACTTCTGTATTCGTTGTTTTCCATGTTTCCCTCATTTAGTTCATTACACTTTTATTTTAATGGCTACCGGAAAAGGAAGTTTCCTATCAGCACAGAATGGAATGCAATTAAAAGAAAATGGTGTTTTGGGAATAATGCTTGGAAATTATAATGCTTTACAGGGGTGATTCTAAAACCTCATCACCTTACCACTATATGTGGTTGGTTATCAAATGTTTATAATCTTCAATTTGGTTAAATTGACATTTTGAACCTACAGATTGTATAATTGTTGATAGAAATTCTGGATCAACCTAGAATTTTAGTCCAACAAGAACAATACACTGATCTAAGTCCTTTCAGAGTCTTTCTCTCATAAACATACTCAGTACAAACTACCAACTAAATACAGAAACTGCCATGCCATCTACATATAGAACACCATTCAACAACTATCACGCAAACCCTTAAATTCTTGGTGCCTAAGGATGCAAATTGCTGGCCTATACTAATGCTGCATCTATGTGAGAGGAGAGAAAAAAACAGATAATATAAACTGTTTGTTCTGTTGAAGAGAAAATAAAGGGGAAAAAATGAACTTTTAGTAAAAAGATTTCAATTTTTTCTTTCCTTCCATTTTCTCTTCAATTTATATTTCAACTTTTTATTTCCTCTCAAACAGAGGGTAATGTTTCATATCTGTGACTACCTAAAGAGACTCTGCATAGTTAGTTGCCTTATCACATAGATTCGTTATATATGATGTTGAAACCACATCATGATTTTTTGTTGTGATCTCTTTTTTTCTGTATAGGTGAGAGGAGAGAAAAAACAGATAATATAAGCTGTTTGTTCTGTTGAAGAAAATAAATGGGAAAAAATGAACTTTTAGTAAAAAGAATTCAATTTTTTCTTTCCTTCCATTTTCTCTTCAATTCATATTTCAACTTTTTCTTTCCTCTCAAAAAGAGGGCAATGTTTTTTTTTTTTTTTACAGTAAAGAATAAAGAGATGATTCCCTATGCTCTTTTTTTTTTATTTGTATACAAATCAAAGAGCACAACCAAAGTGTTTCAAAGAAGGATTATCTTGACGTAGGTTTGCTTCTGGCCTAGATCAACTTAAGTTAAATGGACTCTTTATCCACCTACTAAAATTAAAATAGGAGATAAGAAATGACACTTCATACACCTTAAAGTTCATAAGATAGGAAGAAAAGATAATCTTTTTTAGGTCCCTATACCCTTTATTTTTACCCTATATCTGTGACTACCTAAAGAGACTCTGCATAGTTAGTTGCCTTATCACACAGATGCGTTGTATATGATGTTGAAACCACATCATGATTTCTTGTTGTGATCTCTTTTTTGCTGTTTAATGAATTATCTATTCTGGAAGAAATCTCATGATATTTATAAGGGTACCCTCCTTATAGTGTTTAACTTTTGAAATTGTTGTAATAACACATTTTTCCCTAACTGAGATCTCCTTGTGGAGGATTGATTGTTGCCATATAACACAAAGACAGTGTCATTATTCACACATCCACTGGTTGGTCGTTGGGTAAATCTGACTCTTTCTTGTTCTCACACCCACCCATGCATCACATACGACATATTTAAAATATATTCACATGGAGTTTGTGGATTCACTGATGTTTTAAAAAGTTGTTAGGTTCTGCATACATCAAAATATTGTTGTGAAAAAACTGTAAAACATGTTTCTCTAAATCTAATAATGTGTTTTAAAGCTGCTATATATAAAGGGATTTGCACAAAGCTTTAGGTTCAATTAAAAAGTTCATTCATACCTACTTGTAAGATGTTAGGATCTGATTGTAAAGGACGAGAAATTGTCCTGAATTGTAAGTATGAAATTTTAGTATTTGTTGTTTATGAGGGTGTAGGCTCTCCAACTTTCCAATTACAATGGCTAGTGTTTGTGGTGTGATTCTCCCAATGTTACTTTCATTATTCTGTGCTTCCAGTAAAACTTGTTACATTTGAAAGTTCATTAACATGGTAAATCAACTTATTAAGCAAGTGAGATTTCATAAATCATGGATATTAATAAATATATCCAGTAAAATAATTTGAAAACATTGGAAACCCTCTGTCTCAGATAGAGAATGTGATTATTGAAGCTTAGTGAATTGGGCAGGGTTTCAGATACAGAATGTGATTATTGAAGCTTAGTGAAATGGGCAGGGTTTCATATCTTAACTGGTTTATGACAGTGTTATCAACAGCTGACTGCGGAGAATAACAAAAAGTCTAAAGTCCATTATATATTATAGCAGATAGTGACATAGGCAAGTAGTGGAATATTCATAGATGTAGAAGTAAATCAATTATATATGTATAAAAAATGTATACAAACAAAATAAGCTTATGTTTCTGACTTATTGCTATTAAAATACTGTAAGTTATGAATTTTATGCATTTGTCGTTGACTAGTCGGTGGTGGATGATTTGTTAGATATTGTACTTGTATGCAAGAGATTTGAGGCTTGTTAATAATGACGATTGAACATGAACTGAGTAAGGTGCAGGACTATATAAGTATTGCAAAACTTAAAGAGGAAGGAAAAAGTAGTATTTTTCAGTTTTTGCCCTCTCTTATTTTAAGTCTGACTTTTACATAATTGTGTTTTCCTTACAATCTCTAGACTGAGATTTAAAAACTGTCCATTTTTTATTCTTTTTAACACTATATAGATTGCCTTGTCTAGATAGAACCAGTCAATGATTTTGGAACTATAGTGACTTTGCTGGTGTATGAATTATATTGAATGTAGAACTGTAAATTGTGTTGTTACATCTCAATGGCTATCTATTCCTCATGCAGGACATGAAGCGACAATGTGATGAGAAAAGGTTTGTCTTTACACAGCTTCTATTGTTTTCCTCAGCATCATGTGATGTTTCCTGAATTTGTTGTGTTGCCTGCAGAGAGGTTTATGAATACATGATTGCGCAACAAAAAGAGAAAGGAAAGTCAAAGAGTGGCAAAGGTGAAAGTATCACCTTACAGCAGTTGCAGGCAGCTCATGATGACTATGAAGAAGAAGCAACACTATGTGCCTTTCGATTAAAATCACTCAAGCAAGGCCAATCACGCAGTCTCCTAACACAAGCAGCACGTCACCATGCTGCTCAGGTTTTCTTCAACTATGACATTTCTCCTCATTCAAATCTTTTATCCTTTTTTCTGCATAGTCTTGATGCATGTTTCCTCATGTTCGGATTTCAATATAGTTAAATTTCTTTCGGAAAGGACTTAAATCACTAGAGGCGGTTGAGCCACAAGTCAGGATGGTTGCTGAACGACAACATATTGGTTACCAATTTAGTGACCTTGAGGATGACATTGGTGAAGATGGTAATAATGATGACAGTAATGATTTTGATGTCATTGAAGGCGGTGAGCTGAGTTTTGACTACAGATCAAATAAGCAAGGGCCATATATTGTTTCCACATCACCAAACTCAGCAGAGGTGAGAATTTTGTATTACTCAACTTGAATGGTTTTTAAAAAGCCTTAGTTCATATTGAACTTAATTATAATTGCTTTTTTTTTATTTAATTTAAAACATTGTCTGAGCTTGTCGCACTTGTCATTTTATACTTGTTTGTGTCTAGCATCTATACCTTGCAACAATTTTAAAACATAATATCCTTATTTTTTAAGAATCTGAATTATAAATTCATCTTATCATAATCATTGGCCATGTATTGCTAGGTGGAAGAACCAGGTCGCTCTTATGTTCGAGCTTCAACCCCAGAAACTGCAGAGGTACTTTTCACAACTACCTTGATATATTAATTGAAACTTTCTGATTTAAATCTTAACTCTAAGGAAAAATGTAGGCCAATTAGAACCTTAGTCCATCACCTAATAAAAATCACAAATCAAGTTATGTACTATTTTCTTAATGATTTAAAGACAGGTTTAGAATGTAATTATGATGTTCTAACTACTGCCTCAGTGATCATCAGTTCAGGTTGATTCTTTAATTTTACTTAGATTATCCTCTAATACTTCTATTAACTTGCATTCTGGCAGACAAGTATAGACAAGAACCAAGGGGATTTTAAACTTTCAAGTAGAGTCAGCAGTTATTCAGCTCCAATACTTGCAGAAAAGAAATTTGACCCTGCTGAAAAAGTAAGACAACTTATAGCATCATCTGCAGCAAAGTCTAATGCATATGTCCTTCCTACACCAGTTAACATCAAAGAAACCAAAAGTAGCTTAGCCCCCCGCACAAGTGCAAGTGGATCTTTGCATAATTTGTGGCATTCTTCTCCTCTAAATGAAAAAAAGAATGAGAAAGATATTGATAGTAAATTGTCTGAACCGACTTTCCATAGAGCTCACTCTGTTCTCAAAGAAAGTAATAGTGATACTACATCCATTCAGTTACCACGCCCTTCAGCAGATGGAATCTCACTTCCACAAGTTGATGTTTTCAATGCTTCTGATACTAAGAAAATAAAGATACAAGCCTTTTCTGGTCCATTGACTAATAAACCATTGTCAGTAAAACCTATTTCGGGGGGTTTTCCACGTTTACCTGTACCACAGCCTTCATCTCCAAAAGCATCTCCCAATGCTTCACCTCCCCTAGTTTCTTCACCCAGGATAAGTGAGCTTCATGAACTTCCTAGACCTCCTGGTAGTAAGCCAGTGAAATCTTCTCGAGTGGGTCACTCTGCCCCATTAGTATTTAAAAATCCAGAGGTTACTGTGGCTAATAAATTTTCTTCAGTTATATCCAGTGTAGCATCTCCACTCCCAACACCACCAATAGTCTCTCGGAGTTTTTCTATACCTTCCAGTGGTCAGAGGGCTATGACATTAAATGTTTCTAATGCTAAGTATTTGGATAGTCCCCAAGTTTCAAAGGTTGATAAAGCTCCGTCACCACCACTTACACCCATGTCTCAGAGAGTCTCTAGTATACCTGATATGGCTTCTCACTCCAGTGAAATCCAAGGTAAGAAGATACTACTTGTTGTAGTTCTTATTATTGTAATTTTTAATAAATTTTGATATATTTTTTCTGTCTTCATATAATAATATTTATGTAAATTGAATATGCTTTCCAAATATGTTTATGGGGTCTGTTTGGACTAACTCTCTAAGAAAACTTTCAGGATGAAATTGACTTTTACATAAGTTATTAACATATGCCCAATCGAATTTGTACAAGTTCTCTTATATATCTTCTCCAAATTTTTATTTTTAACTTGCATAAGCTAATTTTAATTTATGGAGAAGTCAATTTCCTTTTTTTCTTCATATTTTTTCTCCTTAAAGTCTTTGTGCAGAAGTTCTTACAATTAGCTCCATGAATTTTTTAACTTGATTTTACATAGTTTAAGTACAAGCACCCTTTGTCTATTATGTGGTCTATGAAGTGTGTTTAGCATCAACGTTTTTCTTTGTTATTCTCATTATGGATTACCTTGTCAGTTTCATATTGATGAAAAACAAATGTGAGTATGAGGTTTTTCAGTGGATGCAGGTGGGAGCTAAATCTCATGAAGACATACCAAGGAATGAGTTCTGAATTATTCTTAGTTCAAGTGTCTTTATTCTATGCTTGTGGGAGCTAAGTCCCTTGTGTTGTGGAGTTATAGGGGGTTTTCCGACAAAAAGGTTCAGGCAAATATGTGTAAATATGTTGTTGATGTATTGTTTAGCTTCTCATCTCAATTTGTATCTATTATTTTTACTTTAACTAGTGATGATGAGAACTAAACTCTACATGATTGTCATTATAATGTGTTGTGTATATATTCGGATGAAAAATTTTGTTCACTTCTCCAAGTTCAACATGACGACAATGGAAAAACTTTAGCAAGAGAGTGAAATCCTTACCATTTTTTTCACATTTCAGGTGCTCAATGTTTGAACTAATTTCTAATTTCTGGGAGAAGACACTTATTTTCATTGGCATGGATTAATTTGTCTTAATCTTAGGGTATTGAATCTTGGATTACTATTAGAGAAATGCTCCTTTCTTGTCAGTATACTTACAATTACCTTTTGTCTGGATGCACTCATTTCATCTGGGGCAGCAATTCAAGGTGCATATTAGAATAAATAAAAAGTTGACTAGAACTATTGAGGTCTGAGCTACTTGAGTGGTTTCTGTTTGTTAAAATAGTACTACTTAGTAGTTATTTGTGAGAAAATAATGTACCATACAAAGTAGTATATGCGCATCAGGTAGTTGGTTGTTTAGAGGGGATATCTTAGCTTTTATTGAATTAGACAATGTATAATTGAGGACTGTGCTGTAATTAGTAAAATTAGATCTTACTTCAATATTCAATCATAACAAGTCCTTCAAAATAAAAAATCAAAAATAGGAGAAGCAAACAGGACATATCAATGAAATTATGTCCACAATGAGTTATGGATACTTTTAGGATTTGAAGAAACTGTGACATTAGAAGACTATAAGTAACATAGAATTGGTGTTAGGAAGGAGTTTTAATTTCTGAGTAACTCTTTAAACATTAACCTACTCTATTAGTTTGAAAGAGATGCATTAATTCTTATATTTAAAACACTCAAGACATAGCTATTTCATAAATATTTACTTTGAATTTAAGTTTAAATACTAATTTAGTTTTTCTTTTTGTTGAGTTTTTTTAACTTGGTCATGTTTTTTTATTCAATCAAATTTTAATTTTTGTTAATTTTGTTTAATTTAATGTTTTTTAACATCGTTTAAGTAATTAATGGTGTATGAACTATATATGTGAGGTGTCAAAACCATTGGTATTTTGTGTTTTTTTTTAAAAAAAATTGTTCAATTTTGTTCTTCTCCTAAGATCAAAATTATTTTTTTGTGTAAATGTTATGTTAAAATCTTTAATAAAATTTAATTTTTTATTAAATATTAGAGTATAATTATTATATTTATGTTTGATTTTTATTATTTATCAAAAATAGAATTAGAGATTATTTAAAATAGGGTTAGACTTGGTTAAAAAAGGTAAGTTAGAGTTAGTTTAAAATTAGAAGGAAAATTCTTCATTATTTTTAAACTAATTTTAATCCTATTTTTTAGATGTAGCAAAAGAAAAAATAAATCCAATAATTATATTTTAATAACATAGCTAGGGTTAGTTTAAAAATAATTCTAAAACTATTTAATAATAATGTGAATTTTTATAAAAATTTCAATATAATATTTATATAAAATTTAAATTTGGTCTTAATTTGAAAAAAAAACAAAATTGAATAAAATTATCGAAGAGACTGAATTAAATATAAAACACTATGTTCACATTGATATAGATCTTGACACGTGGCACTGTTACTTTACATATAGACCATTTTAAAAAAAAGAAAAGAAATATAATGTTTACATTAAGTCAAACATCTAAGCTTCTATATTAAGTTTTCAAAAGCAACTATCATTTACAACTTATACTAAGTCAAGCATCTAAGCTTTTATAAGATACATTAAGAGCTTAATTAGGTGTTATATCAAAAGGATTGCGAAAAGAATTTTTCCAATTAGCACTAGTCAAACTCCCCGTCCCCTTCTAGTATTTTTCAGGTACTTCAGTGATATGGTAAAATAATAGAATTTTAAGTCTAGAAGTTTTTGGTTTAGTATAAGAAAATTTGGAGAGAGTTATTTGTTAATTTGAAAAGGTTTTTGCTGGTTTGATTAGAGGAGTTTGAGTGAATAATGGGTTGTTGTTGAATCTTAATGTAGTGAAAGGTGAGAGTTCTTGGATGACTTTTGAGTCTAATTTAGAGGTTTTGATAGGTGAATTTCTAGAGGAATTTTTTTAGGGAGAAACCTGATGTTTGGGAGTTTTATTTTGGGTCATTTAAGACTTGTTTAGCATCATAGTTCACCAAAATCTGATTAGAAATGTGTAAAATCCAGTATGTGAGCTTGTAGAGTGTTGGTGTGAGTTGGTGCATATTATTCCTGGCCAAAAGACCAAAATGGTATTCAACTTTGGTCATAAACATGTTTTCAAATCAATTATAGTGTCAAGGATACCAATTTGGTCTTTTGGATTGGTTTAGGAGGCAACCAAATCAAAAATCAAAGTTTGTTGTAAGGAAAGATGAAAAATTGATAGGGATAATCAATTATTTACTTGATAATCGATTATTTTAGTTATAGATTTATTCTAGAATAAAGAACTTTATGGGATAATCAATTATTAGGTGAGATAATCGATTATCTCAGAAGAAAATTGCTAGGTACCCTATGTTGGTCTTTTATGTTGTTTTCTTGGCTTTAATTTCTTGTTTAGTTTTAAGTTAAGTATTATGATGCTATGTATGTCCTTTGATGCTTATAAATGTCTTGTGAATGGTAATGATGGTTTTGTGTTTGGTTTTAAGTATGTGTGCGAGTTGTTTATTTTAAAGAATAAATTGGATTTAACCAAACTGCATTTTTTAGTTTAGTTATAATTAAGAAAATGTGCAGAATTTCATGGGAAAGATCCTTGTGTTGTGTTGTTGTATAATGTATTGATGTAGGTTAGCTCCGAAATGAGGGATGATTAAGATGATTTGAATACACATCCAGTCTCAAGTAGAGAAGAGTGGAGTATGGCGTGGACAGTAGTAAGATGTCCCTAGTTTGATGGTCATGTATTGACCATAGATGTTTGACGAATTAACCTTAATGTGTGGTAGTTGATGCAGCGGTTGTTTGATGTGGGCAAATTGTTTCACCACATATGGGGCAGGTCCCCCAAGAGTGCGACATCAATACATGTATCCGGATGGTCAAATCTAAAGGGAAAAAATTGTATGACTTAGGATTGATTGTTTTATCTGTGTTATATGCCTAAATCTATAAATCTGATATATGATTTTTTTTGTACATTTGCTTACCCTTTTGTCTTTATATGTTTGTGTGTGTTTGTTTTCTCTTTTGCAATTATCACCTTAATGGTGTAAGCTTAGGGGAATGTCTCTTGTGAGCAGGTGCTAGGAAGATATGGAGTTGAGACGTAGGGTAGGACCTTCGGTTTCAATTTCTTTCTTTTCATAAAGATCTATTACATTCTTGGTTTCGTGTAATATCTCATAATTATGCAAGATTTTTGATATCTTTTGTTATTATAAGTTATATCTAGATATTTTAAATACAGTCTTATTAGTTTATTAGTTTTCTTTAAGTTGACTTCTATGTAATGTAATATTGAAAGTGTGATAAATTTCATAGTGATTAAATGATAAAAGAGTTGAAATGTTACATATAAATGTATAAATGATGTTAAAAATCAAATTTTATACCATTTTATTAAAAGGTAAATCATTATCATTAAAGATAAAAAAAACACGTTAATTTATATTATTTTCTCTGTTATTTATTACGTTTTATAAAATAACATGATAATTTTATTTTATTGTGTAATTTTACTTCACCCCATCTTATCTTTTATAACCTTATTTACTTCATTTAATCACAAGTTAGGTAAAAGAAGAACCGAACTAACATCAACAATAATATGATTGATAAAAAAAAAATACAAACAAAATAAAAGTAAAACGCAAACTAAAAGTCCAATTCAGTTCACAGAACCCTGGTATTCTCCTCTTGGATTGGAAGAGATGACAATTTGGACTGGACTCCTCAAAATATTTTAATCTTTCAACTTGTTCAACTTTAATCATTAATATCTTTCTTTTAATATAGTAACAAAATCTTAATCAATGGCGTAGTTAAATTTAAAACTTACGGAGTACTTTTCACCATTAACAAAAATAGTAAATCTTCTATTAGATTCCTCTTAAAAATAAATAATTTGAACACTTAAATTATGAATGTGAATATTTTGTAATGAAAAGAAAAAACAAAATTGAAAATTAAATCAAATCAGTTAAAAGAGAATTTCAAATTTTAGAAACTAAAACTACTTCTGCGATCTTCAAGGGTCAATACTGAAAAACAAAAGCTGCAAAAGCTAACTGGCAAAAAAATAATATCAAATAAGATAAAAAAATTATATTCAATAAAAAGACGAAAAAATCCATAGGGCACAAAATAACACATGAAACCTTTATGTTAATATAAATTAATTAAAAGAGTTTAGTTTTTGATAAAACTGTTTCATTTGCTTTATAGAAATATATATATATATATATATATATATATATTTCAATAAAAATATACATTATTAAACCATCAAAAGTCATTTTTTAAAGTAATTAATGTAAAAATAAAAATAAAATATAAATATAATTTACTGTAATTAAAAGTTGATGTGAAAAAATGACACTGATATAGTGTGTATTATCTATGTATTATCAATATTAGCTATTAGGTATCTTAGTCATTTTTCAATTATGCATTTATGTTTGGAAGCTTTAAATAATAGTTTTTTTTTTAAAAAAAATATGTGGGAAAAAACTATTTGATTATTAGAGTAAGGCACATTCCCTAATAAATTTTAACAGTTGCAACTTAATTTCTTTTTCCTTTAAATGTAAAATTATTTGATTAGTTATTGAACATTGCCTTTCTTTTCTCTTTACAAAAATTGATCCTATTTACACAAACTCTTTCATGTTGTATTATTTATTCTAATTCCAATTCAGTACAATGTTGTTTTCACTAAATTTTTTATTTATTTATGTGAGAAGAAAAGATGTGCTTAAAGTTATTTTTTCACAATATTTTTTCATGATATAATTACATAAATTTGGTTAAGGTAAAACATGCTTATGGCTGCGGTGGAAAGGATGAGGCTAAACTTTGTGAATTTTGTGAATTTTGGTATTTATAAACATAAACATGGGATGAGACAGAGTCTCAGGCTGTTGTGGACACACACACATGGGTCTTCCTTCAACTCCACACCCCAAATCCAACACCTAACACCCCCTTCCCATCTTCGTTTTCACCTTCTGCAATTCCTATTACGAAAAGATCTCTTTTTCATTTTTTGGGACACCCTTCTGCTTAATCTTTTATTTCTGTGGGGTGATTCTTATTATCATTTGATCTATAGGTGGAATTGCAGAAGGTTATTGATATGATTTATCTCTTGAACTCATCTGTTATCAGCCTTCATTGGTGCGTTTTTTGTTTCTTTTATTTTCTATCTTGATCATCTTGATCTTTTTGGACTTGGGTTTGATTTTTCTCAGTTTATTTATTTTTTATTTGTTCTTCTGGGGTTTATGGGGTATCAAAAAACTGTATTTTGGGGGTTTCTGTTCTGTAAGGTTCTTCTCTAGAACAGCTTAAAAAGAATAAAATATAATATATATTTTTTAAATAAAATAACAAGTTGCTTGTGGGAGATGACAACACAAAAGCTTTGTGGGTTTTCGGTGAATGTGTGTATCGCAAGTCTGCATTTTTATTTTCTTTTGGTAAAAGATTTTCTTTTTTCTTTTCATGTTGATATTTCCTGAAGAAACCTTCTGTCTATATGCATTGATTACTCTTAGTTCAGCTTGAAAATAGGCTCAGGTGGATGATTTATTAAACTTTTATTATTTGTTTTTATCTGATGTATTTTCAACTTTATTTTCTCTCAGTTTCCTTACCACCCTATTGTGATAGATGAAATTCAGTCCAGTCTTCTCCCAAGGATTAACAAATGAAGTTAGTTTTTTTTTTAATATGACTTTTTGTTAAGTAAAAATAAAGATGAACATGTAATGTGGTCAATGGAGTGGTGAGCTTGAGAAGATCACGAGCTATGTATATGTGTTTTTAGTTGTTGTTTCTTGTGGCTTTGCTTGCAGAGGGATCTCATGTATTTGATAAAATTTTGTATCAGGCATAGAAACTGAATTGTTATGTACCATGAATTGTTTGGGATTCATCTGCTGCCAGTATGGAGGTCGAGAGATATGTTCATGTTGCAGTTCTTGGATGTATATCCTGATGTCCTGGACTTTCTCCACATGCCCTGCTAAGGAAATGATGATTGCAATGTATCAAATGTGGATGCCGCTGATGGATACATGACATAGTTGGAACTTGGAATTTCTTATAGGTTTTCAATTAATTGATTTGGATTATCCGATTCCAGTTGTAGTTGTAGGATCTAGGAGGTTAGCATGTGTGATTGAATAGTGTAATTGGTTAGGATGGAGGCTAGGACTGTAGTTCTTAGTTGATGGTTGAATGTCATGCCATGATCGTCTGTTAGTAGTGGAAACAGTGAAATGATCATTTGAGACCTTCCCGAGGGATCACATTGGTAATTTCAAAGTAATTTTTCATCTCTTCAAGAAGATCTTAAGATCCACGTTACTGAATTGAATATCTGTGATGGGCTTGCCCCAGTTACCCCGAAATGAATCTGCTGAAAAGGTTGCACTTATGGGGGCAGCTTTAAATAGCTCACCTCAGTTTTCTGATGTGAGCCCCTCTGCTATAAGCAGCATGAACAGTGTATCTGTTAACACAGGTGGGTTGGCTGCATGTACTCGAGGATCTTCTTTTGACGATTTCCCGAAGAATAACTCATTAGAAACTTCAAATGTTTCTGATAATACGTTTTATAGAGGAGCCATGGAAGTTGCTTCAAATGTCCACAGTTTGAAGATTGGTTCAACGGATAGAAGTACTCCTTTTGCTTCAAAAACTGGACGCAATGTTCACATTCCTGCTTCAAGGGTTGTTGGTTTTGAATCAGGCAGAACTAATACTTCAATAGATGGTTTGGCTGATGTTCCAGCTGCAAATCTTCATTCTTCTGCTTTTACTAATTTCCCATCCAATGACACTGATTCTGCTAGTTCATTGGCCAGGAAGCGACTTTTATCTCCATTGAGCAGTATGCTCTCCCGAAGCCATTTTAAAGGTGATCCCCTTGACATTGGCCGCCGAAATAATGCTGTCGACTCCCTTGTAAGGAATGATAATGTTAGCAATTCTATGGCACAAGATAATAAGAAGGCAAATATTGGAAGTAAAATCACTACAATGTCTTCTTGGTCCTTGAGAAGTTGCTTTGAGCAAAAAACTGAGCCGCACAGTACAGAATCTTTTTTCCAATCTGATGATCCTTTGAAGGAAAATACAGGACTACAGTCTCATTGTAGTTCACCCACAGCCGGAATTGATCACTTTAGTGAATCAAGTCAGATTAGGCCTCAAAGTGGCATATTATCTGTGTCTCCTAAAAGCGTGAGCTCTCCTCTTTCTATGTCACCACTTGGTCCTAAATTTTCTGAAAGGATAAAAGCTATTGGTGGATGTAGGAAAGTTGTGGAAGAGATAAAGAATTGCAATATAACTGCACGGAGCATAGAAAAATCACTTGACAATTCTAACTCATGCCTTATGTTAAATCATAAGGATGATGGTTCCGGAGTTGCATGTAAATCTTTTGATGATGTTGAATTCTTATGCAAAGATTTCTGTCCATCTTCTCTGGACGATATTGGGGACATGAGTTGGTCACTATCTCGAGAATCAGGTCCCACCTCTCACTCCATGAGATTTACTAGAAGTTTGAGTGGGCTTTCGGTCAGGAGGTCTTTAGTTGGTTCATTTGAGGAGTCTCTTTTATCTGGACGATTCTTATCTGGAAACTGTAGTAAGGTCTGGATCTATGCTAATTACAAAACTGTAATTGATCTTGTTCATGATTCTAAACTTCAGTGCAGTGTAAAGTTTTAGACAACTGACCTGTGGTTGTTTGCTTTTGTGTTTATTTCATGTAGAAAATTGATGGTTTTCTTGCTGTGCTAAGCATTACTGGTGGAAGCTTTTCTCCTAAATCACAGAAGCTTCCATTTTCTGTTACTAGCGTGGATGGAGATTGCTATTTGCTATATTATGCATCAATAGATCTTGCAGGAAATTCCTCTTCAAGCAAGTTTGGAGGCCAATTTCTGAAACCAGGGCTCAGAAATGATGATTCACAACTTGTAAAAAGCCGATTGCGTATACCAGTGAAGGGACGGATTCAACTGGTATTGATATACTTGTTTCACTTTATAAGTTTTTAACCCCTGTATCTGAGTGCCTTTTCCTGATGAACCTATTAGAGGCTTCAATTTATACAAGCAGGGAATATTGTGGTACCCTTAACATTAAGGGAGAAAACAGATGCACTGTTAATAAAAAGTTGTGTATGGAACTATCAATAGAGGGGCTTGGGATACACAGTCAATGGATGTTTTATCTTCTCAATTATTGAGAAGGTACTGATTTCTTTCATTATATATATATATATATATATATATATATATATATATATATTATATGCATTTCTTCATTTGTGCCATGTGAGTGAGAATGTTTTAGGTGGAAGGAAAGATAAACGATTGATGTAATTGGAATGGACTTCGGTGCTTTGCCTGCTTTAGTCCTTCTCAAATTCCTACAAACAAACAAATATATAAGCTGTGCTTCAATTATTCTCGTTCTTCTCTTCTCATTTTTCAATATTGCTTACATATTCCATTTTTGAGTTTCTACTTTCATGATATTTGTGCAGATTTGCATCTTTTTGTGCACAACAAATGCCTTACATTTGATTGCTCTGTGCAGGTGCTAAGCAATCCAGAAAAGACCCCCCTTCATACTTTCTTTTGCAACTATGATTTGAGTGACATGCCAGTTGGTACCAAAGTAAGATTTATCAGTCTGGTTGAATCTATTACTCAATTGATTTGGACATTTTGCTCCCCAATGGCATAATTGTTGACATGGCTAATTTTAGCTTTAAACTTTGTTGAGATCAGTGTTGTCACTGTATGAGAGATGTGTAGAGATGGTAACCCAAGAAACTGCCCACTTAAATATTTCTGGGCAGGGTGGCTTCCTCAAGAAGGTGACCTGCCTTAATTCAAAAGAAAAAGAAAATTAGAACCTGATTATAAGATTTATTTGTAAATCAACCATCAGGCGCATTAGACAGTATTATCATCGTTGAAATACTCAAATGAAGTGCTGGAACAGAGGAGAGAAAATACTCTAACATCCAATTGTCTTTTTTCTGTGGTTTTTCTACTGGGTCTTGATAGATCTGTGGGGGTTAGCTTGTAAGTTGAAACTTAGTGGTACTCAGCATGTCCTGATACATCTGGATGCTCTTCTTTTGGGTGCATTTGGTTATTATGTGTAGTTGTTTGAGATGCTCAAATGTAGAAATCTATTAATTATAGTGTAAATGAGGATGATTTGAAATGGGAGGCTAGGGGTTATTAATACTTAACTTCTCCACATTAGCTGGGGCTATGGATACCTATCTGTAGTTCATAGAATGCTTCTTGTTTAAGTACATACTTATGGCAAGTATTTATTAAACTAAATCAATATAAAACCACTTTAGATTTCTTTTAAAGAGAAAATGCCCATTTTTTTTCTCCAAACATTACATTACATTGATCCTCCATTTGTTGGTAACATCCAATTGGTCCCCCAATGATGATAAATCCATTAGTTTAATCCTTTCTGGAACCAATTTGAATGCTTAAAGTTTCTCTTATGCTTTGTTTGGTGGAAAGGGAAGAATGGAGAAGAGAAAGGAAGAGAAATAGGTGAGAAGTAGAGTGGAAATGAAAGTTTTGGGCTGAAGAGAAAATATTTTTATTATTATATTATTTATTTGATTTTTATTATTCATTTATCATTGTTAGTGTTATTTTATTCATTCATTGTATTAAAAATATATTTGAATAAAAACAAAAATAAACTCTATCATGAATTAAATGACCCCATAATTGATTAAGCGGTTGTTTTAATGTGAATTATAGTTAAAAGAGTACATCATAATCAATTAATTGATTATGTTATGGTTGTTCTCACTTTCTATGCTTTTCTTCACAATCTTGCACGGATTCTGATTATGTTGGTCCCTCTCTCGATTTTCTCACTTTTCTCTCACCTTTAACCGTCCAACCACCCTGCTTCTGTCTTTCTCTTCATTTCCTCTGGCCCTCTGTGCAAATTCATACAAACCCTCAAGTAATTATGAAAAATGTTACTTTTCATCCTCATCCTTTATTTTCCATTCAATGCCCTTCTTCACCTTCAATTTGGAGGTATGAGATGGAACCCTTTTTATTCATTCCATCATGCAAATAATGGCTGGGTAAGTTTAGGACAAACTTAGATACTATTCATTTAATATAATGGTAATTACTAAAGTGAAACTCCAAATTTGATTGGAGAATAACACTAATTATAACTGTTATATAAAGTGTAAATTTTGTCCGTAAATTTTTCCACTCTGATTCTATTTTATTTTACTCACTATAAGATATTCAAATACAGCTCAGAGGACTTTTGTTTGAGAAAATGTTTTTACAATTCCTGCTTTTACAGAATGTTGATATTGTTTTCACTTGTCAACGTTTTTGTCATTGTAAAATTGAATTCTTGATAATTTTTCATATTCCATGATGGTACTCACGTTTAATCAGGTTCATGTATCTCCTCTGATAAAACATACATTTGATTTATGATTCCAAATTTATGAGTGGTCTTTGAGTTATATTTCAAACCTATGTGTTATTTACTTATCAGTTTCTGATTTCTTGTTATATATGGTGTAGACATTCTTGCGCCAGAAAGTGACCCTTGAATCTTCCGGGTCCATTTCCCCTCAGTTGAAACAGAGATCACCTGGTTTTGGAAGTTGGATTGATAAGGGGATTGCACCAATGCAAAAGAATGATGACATTGCATGTGAAGGAGAAGTGATGCATGGAGATGCAGTTAATGTTGTAAATAAGACGAAATCTACTAATCAGGGAAATGGAAAGGGTTGTAGCTTGTTGAGTTTAATGAACAAAGAGGAGTCTTCAAACACAAAACTGGTTGGAGTCCCTTCTGCAGCAAAGCCTGACTATGAATATATTTCTGATAAATGCGAGAGGAATGAAAGAAAGGATTGTTGGGATAAAACATGTGAGGGATCAAGGAAATCACCAAATTCCTGTTCAAAGGTGAAGGACAATTCTAGTAGTGGTGGTCCACTTCGCTATGCACTCCACCTACGCTTTATTTGCCCTTTTCCTAAGAAGACCAATAGATCTGCTCAAAAAAGCAAACATGCTTCTCTTAAAGAAAAATCTGGTTTAAACATGGAAGGGGAACGAAGATTCTACTTATGTAATGATTTGAGGGTTGTGTTCCCTCAACGTCATTCAGATGCTGATGAGGGCAAGGTATGTGCATATGTCTTGTGGTTCTGTTACTTGATTGTGTGGAAAAGCAATATGGCTTCAGATTGCTTGTGTGGAAAACTTTTTCAACTTTTTTTTTTCTGGTTCATTTTTATTGTTACTATTCTTGTGTTTTGTTCTTTGTTATCTTTACGTTTAGAGCGATTCTTTGCATCCTTGTACTTCTTGGGTGTTATGTTTGTTGCTCAAAACTTGACACATGGAAATTGCTTCAAGAAAGAGTTTGGTTAAACTTTTCAAAGTGGCTTATGAATAAGTTCAAAAGAGCTAAAAGGGTGCAAACTCACTTTTGTAAGCTTAACATATCAAAAAAGGCTTATGGGATTAAGCGCATGTGACATAAGCTCTTACTGAAGAAGAGATGTTAAATCAAGTTATTTGTCCAAAACGTGCCCCCAGAACAGAAAGCAGTGTAGTGTTACATTTAAGCCAGAAATTAATTCTTGTGCTCATCAATGATGACCAATCTGGCTCGTTAATGTGAGTGGTCATGTTTTCTAGGAGGCATATAAATTTGAATCCTTATCCCATGATGTTGATTGAAACCCATGCTGGGATGTTAAATTCATTAAAAATGTCTAATCATTTCCCTTTTATCTATAAGGTTGAAAAGAATTCTGTTGCAGGAAGAATATGATTGATGTCTTGGTTTGTGTGTTGTGCAATTTGGAATCTATGTTTGCATTTCTTGCTCTGCGTAGTATGTGACAAGTCCTGTTGTGGTTTGTTTGGCAGTTGAATGTGGAATACCATTTCCCTGAAGATCCAAGGTACTTTGACATCAACTGAAATACTAGTTTACCTCAAAAAGAAAAAGAAAAAAGCATGCTGCTTTCGCTGACCCTCTTGTACATAATCACAAGTTTCTCTCCACTCGAGTCATGTCTTCTGGAAAAATAGCACTAACCCTTTTCCTCATGTAAATACTAAAACAATTTCAATAATTTAATGGGTTAACTATTTTCAATTCCTGACCTAATTATACAATTATCATTAAAAGTTGATGATGTGCATTGTGGAACTTGATTACCCTTTGAATTATATTACAGACCCAGAGCAGCTTTCTAAGAACTGCGTGTGGTAAATGGTTACAATCAAACTTGGACTCTTGAAAAAATTAGTGAGATTAGCGAATTTTTCTTTTGTTATACCTACGTGTTTTCTAGTTATTATTGATTTTTTGGTCGCTGATTCTAAATGATTTGGTTTCTTTAAAATATCAGTGCACTGCAGGAGATAAAAGTTATACTTGTTGATTATTTAATAATAGAATGGATTTTAAAAGTGTAGTAGTTTGATATACACGAGTTATGTGGTTTTCCTACAATAATTAGGCTTCATATAATTTTTTTTCCTTATTTTCGTCGTTAATTTTGTTTAATGTGAGATTTAAGGTATCAAATTTCGTAATTTATGTTTAATTTATTTTTCTATAATATCGTTTAAATTATTAATGACAGGTAAACTGTGTCATGTGTTAGTTAGTGGTTATTTTAAATTTTTTCGACTTTTTTTTATTCACATTTTAAGTCAAAGTCAATATTGTATCATGGAACAATCTTGGTGTTACGGTTAGTATATGTGTATTCCATTCTTAATTTTTATTATTTTTTTAATTCAATCTCAAATTTTGTTCATTTTATTCCATTCATATTTTAAATTTGAGAGGAAAACTCTTCGTTATTTTTTAAATTAGATAAAGAATTCTTCATCTTTCATTATTATTAAAATCAAAAGCAAAATTCTTTCATTATTTTTAAAATTAGAAGAAATTTTTTTCATTATTTGTAAAATTAGAAAAAAAAACTTTGCCATTTCTTTTAAAATTATAAAATAAATCCTTTAATATTTTTAAAATTAGAAGAAAAACTCTAATTTAATTCAATACTTAGAATGAAAATTCTAATTTATTTTTAAAATTTAAATGAAAATTCATTATTATTTTTAAAATTAGAAGATGATTTTTTCATTATTTTTAAACTAAATGTAACATCCCAAAAATACAGCAATAAACTATATAATAGAATAATTACATTCAATAATATTTCAGTTCAGTCTTATACTAAGAAGAGCGTACGGTTCTGGCCGAACGGCCTTACAGAAAGAGTTACAAAGTTAAACTGTACAGCGGTACAAACTATCCGAACGGTTTACAAAATAATATACCGATCGGTCAAACATAACAAAAGGGGAAGGTGATCGAACGACCACCTCACTACAAAAACTAAACTACTGACCGAACGTTCTACTGTTCGGTCTTAACTTCAACTTCTACCAAATTTTCTTCTTCCAGCATATCTTCCAACAACGCGTCCCCTTCTGCTCACATCCACACGGATGATCATTGCAAACGACAAGACGAACGTACAAAATAAGACACGACAGGAAACACAGGGTAAGCTTATGTAATTTAATTCATGCATAAACATACATTTTAAACAATTCAACATACATTTTAAACAATTCAACATACAAGGTAAATTTCAACATACATATCATACAAAGCCTATTACTAGACTGACTGTCTGGACTGTATGAAATCTGTGTAGCTACAGGCGTTCGTGCACCCGGGTGATGTAGTAACTAGGATGCCCTCAACAGCTGCCACCCGAGGTTAGTCCTATCTGTCCAAAGTAACCCTAAGGACTAGGACCTCCTGTCGTTCCCACACATGACCTACCCTCCTCTACGTGAAGACGAGTACTCACGGAACATCAGGATGAACAGCCAGCTTAGCATGCCCACAGTCATACTTTACAAATTCCAAATTCATACATGAGTCGTTCCTCCCCGGAACGCTCGTCCATAATCCACAACATTTCCATATCACATTTTCTTCATCTTTCATTAATAAACATCTCATTTAGCCAACTCGTACATAGATTCATGAGAATTACAGATAACGAACGTCCTACCCGAACTCAGAACTAGATCGAACACGTAGAGCGAGACCAAGAGATCTCAAAGTTAAGAATGGATTTAAAGCCAAGGGGTTGATATCGGGTTGAGAGAGGTAACGAGTACAATCATAACTCACCAGAAACTAATGGAACGAACGTCAAATACAACATTCAACCAATTAGATGAACTGACTCTTGAGAATTTCAATTGAACATCAAAAAGACCATACCAAGAACGAAGACTCCAGAATGAAACCAATGAATAAGGATATTTCTAGGCATTCAAAAATAATACTTAGAATGATTCACATGAAGAAACCGAACACTTGTGAATATTTAGTTTAATTGAATTTAGTATTTAGAAATCCAAATGCCAGTCAAAGACTGAACACTATAGTGTACGAGCCCTAGAGAGCTTGAACGAACGCTCGTATTAGAAAGTTTAACTTAAGGAGATAGGACGAGTGTCTGGTATAAGACCAAACACTTGCTTGGGACGAACACTTAGTATAAGTCCCGGTGCTACTAAACTTATAGAAAAGAGGCTTGATAAATATACTGAGATACTATTGGAGTAGTATTTAAGAATAACTAAAATATACAATTTCATATATATATATATATATATATATATATATATATATATATATATATATATACATACTTAAGTTTATAACAGGATATCAAGACAGAACTATACTTGGCCGAACGCTCAAGTACAATATTTCGAAATAACTATGCTCATCCTCAAATAGGATTCTTCCCAAATGAAAGAGTCCACCACTAACCGAATTCACTAGAAAACCGAACGGTCAAGGACCGTTCAGTAACAAACGTACACTTTCTTAGGGAAATTCATATCCGGATCATTTATATTCCAACTCATTTATTAACATATAGTTTCACAACTTTATACATTCATATCATAATCACTTTCATATTTCATACCATCCAAACATAGAGATTTCATATATTTCATACATCATAACATAACTCAGTCATATTTCATTTCCACTCATTAAATAAACGAACGTTCATGTACTACAATCATATCAACCATCATGCATCCAATTCATTCAGTCAACTAACGAACGTTCATACATTACAACAACATACAAATTAAATTAAATAAGCTTCCCTTACCTCTGAGCGTGAACGATCGTCCTAGAGGCTGAAGTATGGTTCGTTTGTCTACAAATATTTCTACTCTCAACGCTCAACAACTCTTCGAACTAAATCAAACCACAGAAAACCAAAAATGGTTCAGACAAGATGGCAGCATGCAACCAGAACTTGATTTGCATGAACCAGAGAACGAACGGCTAAAGACAAGGAAACTTACCAGTTCATAACTCGAAATTGTTCGGTTCAGAATGAAGCTTTAGGACGCCGGAAACGCTCCTACGGTGTCTGAATGGTGATCGGAGAAAAGAAAGGGTAAGATTTCTTAGAGAGAAGGGAGAACTTTTAATGAGAAGGAGGAGAAAATGAGAAACTCAGAGTTTGGAGAAGAAGGGTGCATGCAGAAGAGAGTGACGGGAATTTTCAGAAAAAGTCAGTTTTGCTTCCCACGTCAAAACGAGCGTCCGCTCATCTGCTGACACCTGCCTTCCACTATCTGATTTCCAAATCTTTGTTGCTTGACACCTGGCGTCCGTTCAGAGGGGTTTTTGGGTGCGTTTTTAATGGTTCTGACACTAACTCTAATCTTAATTTTTTTATGTAAAAGAAATAAAACATAAATTTAATAATATATTCTAATAATATAGTTAGAGTTGGTTTAAAAATAATGAAAAAATATTTAATAAAAATGTGAATTTTAATAAAAAATAAATTCAATCTCAATTTAAAGAGGGACAAAATTATGACAAAATTAAACAAAATTAATAAAAATTGGTAATAAATTGAACAAAATTAATGAAAATTAAGACTGAATTGAATATAAGACACTTACACATGATAATAACACTTGACACATAATACTAATATTGCTATGTGACACAATATTCACTGACACATAACACTGATATTGCTACGTGGCATAATATTCACTTAATATTTGAATAACTTCTTCTAAATTAAGAAAAAAATCTAAAATAATTATTAATTTTTAAAAAGAATTAAAAAAATTAAAAGAAATCACAAATTGACATGTGACATATAGTGATAATATGTCATTAAATATTTAGACAATATTATGAAAAAAAGACAAAAATTGAACACAAATTATGAAAATTAGGACTACATTGAATACTAAAAAAATAGTCTCACGTATAACAAAATCAATGAAAATAAGAAAAAAAAAGTGATATTAAACCTAATCATTAATAAATATGTAACATAAGATTTCAAATAATACTTTTTTCATATAATACTTTTTTTCTCTAGAATGAATTTTATTTTCTTTTATCTTTTATCAAAGTTTAGATTAATGAGAAGAGAATGAAAAATGAAGAGAAACGATGAAAAAACTTTTGAAGATTTAATAAACAAAGTCCATTTAAAAGAATTAAAAAATAATATATTTATAACGTGATAAAATTATCTTTATTATTATAAGTTATTAAATTATAGTTTTCATGTTGTTATTAATTATTTTATTACTTTTTAATATTTTCTTATTTTATTTTATCTATATATTATTATTATTTTATTATGTTATATGTATCGTATGACCGTACAGTCGTGGCAAAGGGTCGATCAGAAAACATCACGGACAGGGGTCGGCTGATCCAAATGTAAATATCATTAAGCATCATTCAATAAAGATTATCGATAAATGTTATTTATTAGGCAATGAATCATGACTAGAAGTTCCTTAATGATAAGTTCATCTTAAAACCTATAAATATGGGTCAAAGATAAAAAGGTAAGTGATTGCATTTATTTTGAATTCAAAATCTTATTGTGATCATCGATTATTGACTTGAGCGTCCTAGTGCTTTGATACATACCCATCTACACTGTGTATAGATTGGACACGAAAACTACGGAAAAGTTGGACTAAAAACATTTGGGATAAGCCAAACAAATTTAGAGAAAAGTATAAAGAAATGTTTGACAAAAGTTCTCGTCTCAACACCCAAAATACTATATAACTCAATTGATATATTATATAATATAAACATGCTTCTCTATACGTTAGAGTAAAACATAATAATATAAATACGTTAGGTTGAAAAATTGATTATACATTTACATATAATAGATTATATGGGTTTTTTTTAAAGTATAATCGATTATCTAATGGTAGTAACGATATCAAAAAGACTGTTTGACAAAAAAAAATAAAAAAAATTGACAATCCCCTGCAGAGGTAAAATAATGATAAA
The DNA here is from genome assembly GCF_016808095.1 of Vigna angularis. Lineage (NCBI taxonomy): Eukaryota > Viridiplantae > Streptophyta > Magnoliopsida > Fabales > Fabaceae > Vigna > Vigna angularis. Next base: position 31,000,116 of record NC_068971.1, on the reverse strand, counting down.
AAAAATTGTATCTGTAAAATATAGAAGAGAAAGTGAATGATAGTATTGAGGTGTAAAAAATTTTTGGGTGTCAAAATTAGTATCCGCCGAAACAAACATTAATATATCTCCTTTTTCAACCATTCATTTATTGAAACAAACGAAACTAGCTACAAAATGAATGAATTGGCAAACAAATTATTGATACAAAGATCTTTGAATAGAATTTGTGTGTATGGCTTTTTAAACAAAGATAAAGTCCTCACATGTAATAAATACTTGTTGATTGATTTAATTTCAAGTGAATTATTTTATTGAAATGTTCAACTATAATCAACATATTACAGCACATCTGTTTATTATTGACACTTCCTCTTCATATCCCATTAAGATAAAGAATACAAATATTATTTGATTACTAAACTTAGTATTGTTTGTACTTTGACAATTTGCACTTTCACGTTCATTTGAAAATTGAACAAAATTTATTGATTAATATTTTGTTTCAGTACTTTACTAACTTTTCCACAATCTAGTTTAGCAAACTCAAACAGACTCAAACAGACGCTATTTTTAGTTTTCTAGCTAATTATGTTTGCAATTTTGATCTTTATAAAATTTATTGGTAAGTATATTTTTATCTTTTCATTTCAAAATTAAACAGATTTAGTTCAACATTAATGGATCAACTAATTTAAAAAAATATTAATGTACCTAGCTTGATAATTAACATTAAAGTCTATTATTAAACCCTGCTATTACATTTTTCTGAAAGGATTTCTATTAAATTTTAGGATAATGAGTAACTAATGGTTACTCATACATAAATATTTTCAGTTAGAAGAGAATTTAATTTTGAAAAATTAAAAGAATAAATATATAATATTTTTTTGTTACAAATCAAAACGTATTTATAAAATGATAGAAACTAAAATTCAATTTAAGTGTTATTGTTGCTATCCAGACCTCAGCAAGGTGGTATTCCTTAGTAACTTCCGCAGACAATGTAAGATATCATAATTTGGCAATTCATTAAAAATAAAATAACTTAAATATTTTAATTATTTTTTTAATTTTTTAAATTAAGTTATCAATGTTTTATTAATTTGATTTAAAAATAATTAAAATATTAATATAATGAGTTATCAAATGGTTATTTTATTTTAATGGTTTTCGAAAATGTTATTTTTCTCTATTAACGTTATTTGAAGACAGCTAATCCTCACTTGTTTAGTAACACGTTTGTTACCATAGATTCTCCTAGTCAAACATGAGATTAAGAAAGTTTTAAGAATATTTTTAATTGATTTCTTATAAAAAAAAAACATATTTTATTGGTTATAAAATATTTGTAATTTTTCAATTACGTATTTGTTATTTAATTTTGATGTCAACTAGTGTGGTGTGAGTGTTACTTTGCATCATCATTGTTTACATATGTCCACATGAAAAACTAAAATATGTATTATTAGGTTTTAAATTTCTTATAAATATGAATATTTTAGTGATTTTAGTTTTTTTTCCAAATGTTTTAAAGTTGGTTGGGCCCTTCCACTATAATCCCTACTAATTTGATAAGAATTATTTCAAAAAATCACTTTTATTCTTAAACGAATTCTTTGAACAAGAACCACTCTTGACTAATAACTAAATATTCTTTGTCTAACAATTACAACTCACTAAAATAAGATAATTGTAGAAATTAGTGATCAAGAATCACAAGGTTGCTTATTAGAAAGGTTGATCTTTTATTTATGTATGGAGGATTTGATATTCTCCTCTAGTTTGCTTATTGAACACAAATGATGATCTTCTTTGTGTTAGCATAAAGCTAAAGAGCAGAAATTTTGATGATGTCTCAAGTATCAAATGCTCTTATTGCAGGAAGATCTTCATGAAGACTTGTTTTTATATTAAAACTTCTATAATTTAGTAGATTTATGTATAAGATGTTGTTTAGATTTGATTCTATGTTGCAAGTTTTTTTTAATGTTGTGCATTCATTAAATGCATAATTAATTACCATAATTGGATAATTGATATTTTTGGAGGTATCCTTGAGTGATATCTCTATAAATTAGATGGGTCTCTCATTCTAAAATACGAAATACAAAATATGAAATAAGTGCATTTTGAAAAATCTTATCTGCAGTGTGCGGTGATAAGTGTTCTAGGGTTTGTTGAACCCTTGTGTTGTGACTTTGAAAACTTGGTGTGTTGGCACAAAGCGAGAACTTTCATAGGGAGTGTGATTGAGTGTTGTTGTTGTTGCTAAGTTAAAAGCCTATCATCCTTTGTGAAGCATTCAGAAGAGATGTTCATCCTTTGTGTGAAGATTCAGAGGAGGTGTTCATACCTTGTGGGTTATAGGGGAAATGACTTTCATCTCTTGGGGTAACAAGAGAGGTGGTTTCTAAACTTTTACAAATTGTTTCTTTATGATTGTAATTTGTAATTGTTTTGTGAGTAGTGAATTGTTTATCTTGATTTAAGATAAGCAACTGGATGTAGGATTGGTAAGATCCAAACTAAGATAAAATCATCTGTGCGAATTTCTCTCAACCTTACTTTTTTATTTTTTTTATTTGCTTGGTAAGTTTAATTGAGTAGAAATTAAAAGGCACACGTTCATATTAAAAACCCTTTTAATCATTCCACTGCAGCCGCTATGATACTTTGAAGCTATAGTTGGCTTAAATGTTTTGTAATGTTTTAGTCTTATATATACAACATGCATGATCTCTCCTTTTTCTTCTTCTTCTTGAAATGTCTTACACATGCTCTAAAGAAAATAGTTGTAAAATTATTTGAGGTCGTTGAACATTTCCGCTTTTTTTTTGTAGTGTTTTTCTTTCGCCTCAAGAAATTACCTTTTCTTCAACATTCTAATCTTTGGATTCTAAATTGTAATGTTAAAGTAAACAATACTTTCATAATTGAGTATTAATTTAAGGGATTGTTGAAGAAAAATAACTTTAACTTTTTTAGCAAAATATTATGTGACTTGTCTTTTGTCGAACATGTTTTTTTGACAGACGTAACTAATAAATATTCCCTGTATTTTAGAATAAATATTTATGCATTTTCATTTAATATGAGATTAACTTAATGTTATATGTTTATCTTTTGAATGAATTTGTATGATATTATTAAATGTAAACTAAGATGGTATACTGTTACATTGTCTATTAGAAAAAAAATACCTATCTCTTACTTTATCTTCTTTTTAGATTAACTATCATTTTTCAAACAAAATATAATTATATTTATATACTTAGTCTTGAATAGTAATAATAAAGGCATAAAAAGACAGTAAGTAAACTAAAAAAGAATAGAAAGAAGAGACAAGAAATTGATGCTACATTAAGTTAGCATACTCATAAAGCTTGTCAGGGTTATGGAAGACAATCAATCAAACTTCTGTATCACACAGAATAAATCTTGTCCATTAGTAAAATACATTATTCTTCTATGTTTCTGAAACAGTATATGACATTAACGTTTGATTATTGTTGAGACGTGTAGAAAGTATTTTAGTATTGTAATAAGCATGTGATTGATGGTTTAATTTGTCTTGAAGAAGAATGTAAGAAAAAATTGGAATAGGTTAAGAGAATTGAAAAGATAGAGTGTGTCGTTTAGAAATGGTTTGAGAAAATGGTGGTGTGGTAGGTATAGATAGATAGATAGCTTGATAATAATTTGGCTAGAGAAGGAACTACATTGACAAGGTCCCTCGCAAGGCTTTATGAATAATAATTGCAGAAAGAAAACACCAAGGTCTCATCAAACTCTCTTTTTGAGTAGGAATCCACTTTACTCGATCTCAAACAACTCCCCTTCAATTTCTCACCCATCTCTTCCCCCTTTCAGCTTATCAACAAAACCCAGCTCTCTCCTCTTACCATTTTTTTTCCAAAAGGGAAATTACGAGAAAAGATAACTACTACACCACACAACAAACGAGGACACACTCATTATTTGACCTAAATCACTCCAAATCCCTTTCAAAATCAATCATGCTTCTTCATCTACCCATTCGCCAAAAAACAACTAAAAACAATGCAAACTTGCTTTTAACTTTTTTTTCTTCCTCATATTAACCTAATAAAAAAACTTATCTAATTTCAAATATAGAGAAAATAAGAAACCACGGAAAAGAAGATAATGGGAAAAAAATGAAACTAACCTAAGAGTTAAGAAAGCATGAGAAAATTGATATAAATAAGGGATCTCAATTATACTAAAACATTAGTAGGTCGGGATATTGGACTGAACCTAGCTAGCACTTGATAATTACTAAAACAAACCACATGACGAATTCCGTTCTCATCAGCCCTAACAAAAAGAAAGAAAAGAAAGGGGAAGAGAAAGACACCCTTCCGCTTCCGTAACACATAGTAATGAAGAAATGAAAACTTTTGTAACCTTTTTAAGAAAACTAAGTAACGACGTTAACGTGGAGCTCAACGAATGAGCGTGTTCACAAGCGGAGAGTGAGGTCGAGGTTCACGTGGTCGGAAGCGTCGACATTGTGGGAAAGGACTTGTTGTTGTTGGGGTACGGTGGAAGACGCGGCGTGGAACGGAACGGGGAGGGTAGCGGCGGTCACGTAAGGGTGAGTGCTTTGGAACTGCAGGGGCTCCACATCCAGCCAGTAGGGATGGTGGAAGAAGAGCCCGGTGGAGGGCTCCAGTGGCTCCAACATGGGCCTGGGTCTGGGCTCGGTTTGCTTGAGGGCAGGCTCCAGCGGCAGGGGGGGCGGCGGGAGAAGCCCGTTGGTTTGTCTCCTCGCGGCTGCTCGCTCCAGCTTGTGTGCGTTTTGGTGGCCGCCGAGGGCTTGCGAGGTGTAGAACTTGCGGTGGCAGAAATGGCATTGGAAGGTGCGTGTGGTGGCTGCAGCGGTGGTGGTGGTGGTTGTGGTAGTGTTGACGGTGGTGGAAGGTGGTGGTAGTGGTCTCTTTACACCACCGTTTGTGGGCTGCTTCAGGAACTCATACATGGCTGTTGGGTCTGCCATTGCAATGTTTATCTGTGGTAGTGAGAGTGAACAATGTGAACAGAGAATAGTATGAATGGTTTATATAATGTGAAGAGGAGGGAGAGGGTGGAAGGGTTAAGGGTTTATTCTTGTTGTAAGTTTTGGTTTGTATGTGAAGCAACCTTCTTTTCTCAGGGTTGGGCGAATATGATTGGTTTGTATATCAAATGACCGATTTGCCTACCCTCTATGGATTATATCCTTCCGACAATGTTTCCCCATGACCCACCTTATAAATAAGTTTTTTTTTTTTTTAAAAATAAAACATGGTGGGGAAATGATGATTAAGTTTATGATAACAGGTTTTACCTCTACTAAATACACGTAGTAAATGAGTGTTCAATAGTTGAAGCAAAGATATATATATATACTTGGGCGATAGTGATGAGGTTTTGAGATGCAAAAAATGGCCGCGAAAGATGGCTTTTCTAACAGGGTAATGTTAGTTGCAACGTTACGGGGAATGGAGAAAACAAAAAAAAGGGATTGCAAAGTATATACGGCAGAAGATAAAGGTGAAGAGAGATGGTTTTATTATAAAGTAATGGGGTGTTAGCAGAGAGAGAGAGAGAGAGAGAGAGAGAGGAGAATGTGTGGGAACTTAAGGACTTAATGTAGATAAACGGGGAGGGTGAAAAGTTAAGGGTTGGTTTGTTTTTTGGTATTTTTGGTGTGTGAAAGATGGGGACAAAAGAGATATAATATTGAAAAGGAGGGCAGTGTGGGAAGAAGATAAAATGGTAAGAGGAATCAAAGGACGTGACGTGAGTGATATGCAGAAAAGGACAAGAAGTGGGAGCACTTACTGGTAGTACTAGACACTACAGTAGCAGCAGCCTGGTTCTGTGTGTGTGTGTGTGGAGGTGTGAGGAATGAGAGTGCAGTTAGGATGAGAGTGTTTGCGTCTGATTCTGACATCGCACACACATACACACATCCCGCAACTCGCTTTTCTCTCAATATGTCACCCTCTCATTATTCGACACCTCACCAATACGGTTAGGCCATGAGGCACCTTGCTCGCTCTAGGGGCCACGTATGAGAGAGACCAATTACACTAAACTAAACCCAACGATAAATCAAGCAATTATATAAATATATTTGAAACAAGTTTTCTTAGAAGGAATATTGTTGAATGTATGTATGTATGGGGGAATGGTGAGGGATTATGACAAGGACATTTGATTAGATTATCAAAGTGATTGAGGGTTTGTGTTGTGTGGTGGTGTGTTGCGGTGCAAGCAGAGTGGCAGAAATTATTCAATCACTCTCCTCCTCCCAAGCCAAAGTGGGTTTCATGCCACATTCTCTCACTGCAATTCAGAGATATGGCTCATATGTCATCTATAGATACCTCTGCCTTCACGTTTCATGTTCCTTTCGCTTACCCTAATGGGTTTGTTCTATGATGTTCAGCCTCCAAATTGCACCCTCTCTCACTCTCTCTCTCTCTCCAGGTGTGAAATCGCGTGATGAATAGAAGAATAACGGCATCATGCAGGTTTCTGTGGTCATATGAAATTTGGCTGTCACGTTTTCTTTAACTAGCTAGCTAGGACTCAGAAAAAACACAGATAAGACGCACAGATGTAGGTTATCTGATGCATTAATTACGATGCGTCTCTCCATGTTCTCATCTACTTTTTCTTAGGTAATTTCAAATTATAGAATAAACTACTGTTATTTAATTAAGAAGTATATTCTATTTTTTTTATACGTCGCTGATTATTCCCTTTGTACAACTAAATGATTGTGTAGTTAATAAAACCAAACCAAACGAAAACAATGCTATTTACAACAGTAAAATAGAATAACCCTTTTTTCAATCTTCTTGTCAACAA